>NC_090444.1:927949403-928295236 GCF_031143425.1 Pleurodeles waltl
TATGCCAAATGTGTAAGTGCAAGTCTAGAAAGCAGATACAACAGCAACAACATGGGACACACATGTAGATGAAGTCACTTGAAGGTACACACATGTAACATGGTCAGTCAAATGTATAGGAAGGTAGCACAATTGAACACCCTCCATATATGAACAAACAAAACTCTAATTTATACACATGATACAAATGCCCATCAGGTGGACAAACTAAACACAATACATGTTGACATTGGCCTAACCGAGATGAAATACTTACCATATAAAACAACACACAATACAATGGCACCCCAATTGAATTACCACCCACATATCCATCCATTGAACATTTCCCCTTGTTCTGGGTGGCACCAGTACTGCTCCCAAAGTCAGATTTTGCCATCCAAAGCAAATGGATCAGCAATCAGAGTGAATCAAACACAACTCTAGGCACACATCACAAATTACTCAGCAAGAGCAAAAAGGTAGAAAAGTAATGACAGGAGAAATGTGTACCAATAAAAAAAAAATGGCTTGGGTTTATTAAAACGACTTTAAGTATGCGTTAAGGCCAATGCCCAGTCCACAAATAATAGTCCATGTACACTGTTGTGCACCACAACTTGACTCACTGACCACTGGCATAGGATCTTCCATTGGAAGAGGCATCAAGTAGGCATGCATGGCACCTCAATGATCCCCCTTTGGTTGGGTGGGGTCAGATTTAGAATGGGTGGGTTTGGTTTGGGAGTGGTGGGCTTCACTTTGGGAGGGGTGGACTTATTCTTGGGGGTGGGAGGAGTATGGCTGGTTTCAGGGTGGGCAGTGGCAGGTGTGAGGGGACGGCTTTGATGTGAATGGGATAGGTTGGGATGTGGGTGGGATTCGTTTGGTTTTGGGAGGGGGTTTCGGAAGGCTAAGGGTAAGGTCAAGCAGGCAACTTTCTTTGGGAAAATGGTTAGGGTATGCAGAAGGAATTAGGGGTTAGGAAGATGAGATTGTGCTTGTCTTGGAGTTGGGTGTTGTTGCTGCTGGTGTGTGTGTCTGAGGTATGCTTGGGTTTGGGTGGTGTCTGTGTGTGTGTGAGTGTGGGCATTTCTATTTCTAATGTAGGTGGGGTGGTGTCTGAGGGTTTGGTGTGTGTTGGGGTGGTGTCTTGGATATGGTGTGTTTGGTTCTGTGGGTGTAGGGGTGGTGTCTGGGGGTATGGTGGGTGTGGTGTGTGTGTCTGTGGGTGTTGGATTGTATCTGGGGTATGGTGTATTTGGTGTGTGGGTCTGTGGAGGTAGGATTGGTGTCTAGGGGTATGGTGGCTATGGTGTGTATGTGGGTGTTGGGGTGATGTCTGTGGGTATGGTGAGTGTGGTGGGCTGTGTGAGTGAATCTTGCGTGTTTGCATGCCAGTGTGTCTTGTGGTGCCTGTGCTTATATGTGTTGCTTGCACGTTATGAGGTGGGTGCATGGGGATGTGCGTGTGTGGGACAGATTTGGGAAGAGGGCAATTGGATGGGGAAGATGTAGCTGGTGGGGAGGAGAATTGTGGGGGTGGAAGGCTGCCATCAATGAGGAGGCCAGAGCCTGAAAAGATCTCTGTGGGTGGAGAGCAACAGGGAGGGTGGTGATGGAACTAGGAATGGTGAAAAAGAATGTAACTGGTTCAGGTCATGATGGGTCCGCCACCACTAGGGAGTGGCCACTGGAGGAAGAATCCAAAAATGAAGATGCTGATCTTGTGTCCTCCGTTGTACTCCCGTCACCCACCGGGCCACTGGGTCCCTCCATGTCTGTTGTCTTTTGAGAGGAGGTACCATAACCAGCTGCTTCCCCACTCATTTTGGCCCTGCATTCTCCACTTACCTGTGCTGATGCTGAAATTACAAAGACAAATAGGGCCACTGCATGTGCCTGAATACACTTGAACAACTGCTTTGATTACCAAACATTACCATAATATACAGTAGCCCTCAGCCACAAGCTTCAGCAAAGTGGCCCCAACATTTGAAACATCATATGCATGCATGTTACATTAACTGTAAACAGTTGCCCACAGAAAAATCAAAATCACAGACAACTCCAGTTGCATCAGTGAAGTGGTGCCATCACAATACCAATGTAGCAAGGAGGAGACCTGATTTACCCTGAATGGTTTGAATTATGTAGCATCCCTCAGTAACCTGTTGTCACAAAATAGTATGGCAATGCCAAGTTCAATATAACACATCACACGCAAGATCATGCATCTAGCTAATTGTCATATACCAATGCTACATCATGATGAAATGATGGCCAAATAATCCAATTATGTTGCAGCAAGAAGTACAGTAAGAAGAAGGTGACAGGGAAACAGCTATGTCACACTGTTAAAAATCCCCAGTGATAACTTCACAATATGTACATTGTCTAAATAGACTGATTGAAGTTGTACCAATGTTGCTCTGATATACAACACACCTTGCACAGAAAGGTACACTGGAGACAATTTGAAAAAAAAGTGACTGGGAGATGTGTCTACAAATTTCCACACCACCATGAAT
This sequence comes from Pleurodeles waltl, assembly GCF_031143425.1. Lineage (NCBI taxonomy): Eukaryota > Metazoa > Chordata > Amphibia > Caudata > Salamandridae > Pleurodeles > Pleurodeles waltl. Next base: position 927,951,914 of record NC_090444.1, read on the forward strand.
CAGCTAACCCCTTGCAGATTGCATATATAAAAGCAAATTGCCCATTCAATGTTGTAGAGGCTCAGGGATTCTCCAGTACTTGTAGAAGGCCCTTAAAATGTCACTCAATTGGAAGGCATATCATTCTCCTCTTTTGCTATGCAAACACAGATTCCCTTGGGTGAATGAGTGTACACAACCACATGAGCTCCACATTTCTACAAGTCACATGCATGTCAACAGTTAGGTAATGAACCTCCACCATTTAACATGTGCTAAGCACTTTTCCAACATCATTGGCATGGAAATGCACATTGAGATTGAAAGTTGTAGTCCTACCTGTCACTTCCTTCATTGATTCTGCAATTGTACAATGCCAAATTACATGGAGTGATGGGTAAGGGTATATGTGAGCCACAAAGCAATGGTGACATAATCCTTTCTGTGGCACCACATGAACAGTAGGCCTGTCACATATGCCAATTCCTAACACATGTTGTCATGCACACATATAAGAGGGAATCAAACATCATCCCATGAAGACAGGTAGACCAGACATGAAACAGTAGTGCAAATGATAAGGCAAATGTGAAAGGTACACATGCTAACAAGAAGGCACACATAATTATGGCAACATTGATGTTGCCAAAATCATGCCAATGGATATTCTCTACTTACCAAGGGAAAGTATTGCACTGTGACAGCACCCAAAGGGCAATGTATGCTCTGTCACATGTGTGAAGGCCATCTTGACATGAGAGGCACTAGTGAGGCACCAGCACTCATGACACATTGAAGACAAGTGGCCGTTGAGGGACATATGCCGATATACTCACTTGAGCAGACAGATGGCTGAGTACAGTGGACTATTACCTCATGTATGTTGTTGGGGCTTATACAACGAAGACAAGTGGTCTGTTGGGTATAAATGACAGCCACAACAACAAACAACATGACCTGAATGATCACTGTTCTCAGCTGTGTGTTTACCCTAGAGAGAAAATTGGTTGTGGACTGTACACTGTTGTGTTCTAGGTCACTAGGCCTATAGGCAGGGCACATCAGCATGCACCAACTTCCATACTTACACAAACAATTACTCATCTTGTGAGTCACATATGAACCATCTCATCTTCAGGGAGAGATGGCATACTCTAACACATCAACTTGGCAATGTAACAGGCAGGAATATTCCCAGGACTCACCCCCTTGTAGCTGCTGTGCTCCCCACCCATCAAGCTTGGGATAGGCCACTGCCAGAATGTTGACCATCAGGGTGGTCAGAGTCTGGCATGCACCCTGCCCATGTTGGGAGGACAGCCCTAGCTGGACCTCCATGATCTTCCAAATGCAGCGCCTCAGGTCCTCCCACCTCCTGTGGCAGTAGGCACTCTGCTGGCTATGCCCCCCCCCCAGGATCCGCACCTTCTGGGCAATGGCTCTCCAATTTCCTTTCTTCTGATAGGCATTGTCCTGTATGAATGCACATATATTTCAAAAACACCAAGCACAACACTGTTGTAATTATAAATGTGTGGAAATCACACACGCTGATGAGTACAGGGACCTAAATACACACTTCTGGAGTCATCTGAAGTCTAACCCACTACCCTTCTCATGTCCTACACTGACTTAGCAAGCCTACTGACATCAGGTAGCCCAGGCTCAAGCAACATGTACTGTGATGTGAGCCACAGTAAAACACAACACACCATTCCAACCTTCTGAAGCGTCAATTGTTGGGCCTGACTTGACAGGCACATTTACATCCAGCCACATTGACTCACTGCATAAAGTCTCTACAGGCAACTACCATAATGCAGACTGCACCCTAAGACTTAAGTGACAATGAAGGGGCTGCCATGGGTGGCACATAGAGGGCCATATTTATACTTTTTGACGCAAAACTGCGCTAACGCAGTTTTGCGTCAAAAAAATTAGCGCCGGCTAACGCCATTCTGAAGCACCATGCGGGCGCCGTATTTATTTAATGACGTTAGCCGGCGTTAGCCGCCGGCGCTGCCTGGTGAGCGTGAAAAAAAATGACTTACACCAGGCAGCGCCGGCATAGGGGGATATGGAGCTTGGGCGCCAAAAAATGGGGCAAGTCAGGCTGAGGCAAATTTTTCGCCTCAACCCGATTTGCGCCATTTTTTTCGACTCCCAACCCCCATTGAAATGACTCCTGTCTTAGCAAAGACAGGAGTCATGCCCCCTTGCCCAATGGCCATGCCCAGGGGACTTATGTCCCCTGGGCATGGTCATTGGGCATAGTGGCATGTAGGGGGGCACAAATCAGGCCCCCCCATGCCATAAAAAAATAAAAAAATAAAACTTACCTGGGATGGGTCCCTCCAGCCTTGGGTGTCCTCCTGGGGTGGGCAAGGGTGGCAGGGGGTGTCCCTGGGGGCTTGGGAGGGCACCTCTGGGTTCCTTCCGAGCCCACAGGTCCCTTAACGCCTGCCCTGACCAGGCGCTAAAAAACGGCGCAAAAGCGGCCGGACGTCATTTTTTTTGACCCGCCCACTCCCGGGCGTGAATTTTGCCCGGGAGTGTAAATACGGCGCACATGCCTCGGAGTCAATTTTTTAGACGGGAACGCCTACCTTGCATATCATTAACGCAAAGTAGGTGTCCACGCTAAAAAATGACGCAAACTCCATGGACTTTGGCGCTAGACGCGTCTAACGCCAAAGTATAAATATGGAGTTAGTTTTGCGTCGGAATTGAGTAAAAAAAAACGACGCAATTCCGGCGCAAACAGAGTATAAATATGCCCCAAAGTTTCTTCCCTGTGTGGAAATGTGAGCTACTAAATGTAATCTCATACCACTTCAGACTGGGTTTGTGTGGTATGTACTTGAAGCACAGAACACATCTTTTACCATATATGGCATTCCTACAGAGATGGCATCTAACATACTGAGGTATGTTTGGTCTGATTGGTTGCATGTATCCAAGCTAATGAGTCCATGTCATGCCCATCCCTGAATCACCCAGCTTTCTGCACTGTAGGTTTGTCACTTGTGCATAATGACTGTACTGTAAAATATGACTTATGGAAAGGCGACAACAGAGATGTGGGAGTAAGGGACCTGTCATACGCCAATGACACACAATGACAATGAGGCTCAAAGCAAATATGTTCTAGGTCAGGGATTTACGTCAGAGCCCATTCCTAATGTAATCAATGTACAAAGGTCTTCAGGCCAAGCTTTGTCACTGAAGACTCATTTTGGCCACATCCAAGGATCTGCAGTTCTGTAGGACGTGGGCCTGGTGCCACAGTTGCATAGCCACAGTAACTCTACCCCAGCCTGGACTATGGGCCAGATGTATCAAAGGGTTTTACCCATTCTGTGCCTATGGGAAAATGTGTTCATACATATGGCCCTATGTCCCATACTGTGGGAAACATTTAATAGGCCCTGGTCTCTGCAGGCTGGCAATACAGAACCTACATGACACTCACATTTTTGTCACTCCCATGCTTGACAGTACATCCTGTACCTAACTTCTATGTGGGTTCAGGGTTGTGTGGGACTCAAAAGGGCACAGTGACTTTTTACATGGCTCTCATACAACAGTTTGGAAAGGCCATATGTGGGCTGAGTGATGAGTGAGGTTATAGACATTGCTAAAGACATCCTCAAATTACTAAAACAGTATACATACGCAGACCGTGCTGTGATGCACATACATGTTGTTTTACATTTACATACATCAAATACAAAGATATGTCATTGTATGGCTTTAAAGTCTCCTTGCCTAGATATATGAATGCAATAGAAGGAGGATCTTGGGCTCATCATACAACACAATGGTAATGTGAAATACATAGAGTACTTGTCTCCACTACCAGCATCATATACATCCCATGTATGGAATACAAAATGTGAAAAAAGGCTCCTGAAATGTTTCACTGGCACTTAGAATCACATTGTAGCCTATGAGGAAGAAAAGAATGGTGTTGAACAGAGTCTAATGTGCCTATGAGGTTCTTACCTGTCCTCTGGTGAACCATAGAGCTGACCATACAGGGGAAGGAATTCCTCAATGAGCCTCTCCAGCTCCTCAGGAGAGAAGGCAGGGGCCCTTTTGCCTGCCTGGTATGACTTGATTGCTTCCAGAGATAGCACACAGCAGCTGACGTGGTTGATGGGAGCAGTTCCAGGAGTCAAGTGAGTGATTTGTAAAACACAGCATACATGCGTTTTACACACAGTTATCGCCGCCGATGGCCACAGCCATTTGTCCACAATCACCGCAGTCATCAATGTTAGCCAATGGCTGTGTTCACCAAGGTTGGAACCACCCACCACGTGGTCAACTTCCACCGGCGGTCACAAGTGGTTCATAATGTCCAATGAACTAGGTCAGGCATCTGTCATTTTGTCAGTTTTAACTAGAGTATTGGGCCTTGTTAAATGCATCAAAACTTCAATATATGTGTCTGATCATCACAAACAATGTAAGGCAGCCTTGCTGTGTAGGTTCTCCTGCACAATCAACAGTATAGTGTGTTGCTGATCACAGATGGCATATTACTTCAGTGCACTGTCTACGCCAGTGACGGTAATTTTGGCAGTTGGAACAGACTGTTAAATTTCAATAGATAAATGAAGAGCAGGCAGTTGGGTGATGCCCAAATTCAATCTGTTGACATGTGTTGACAACCATGGGGTCACATTTGGCCCTTGAGTAGTAGACAGCTTTGATGTGTAATGGGTATAATGTTTTTTTCCAGTCATTAATGATTTATCACATGATTTTGGTCCTATTCATTGGTTATGTTGGTGAGGACGTAGTGACTAATGCTCCAAACCATTTAATTCTACAAATAGGCACTGTGGGAGATGGAGGAGGCGACAAGCTCCAGTTACTGTCCATTGCCAGACCTTCAAACAATGGAAGAAAGTCACATCATCAGAGTTCTGTCTCAATAGGCAAACTATTCTGGATTTATGTCATCAGTTGGAGCCAGATCTGATGCCTGAAAACACCAATCCAACATGCATACTACCCATTGTTAAAGTCATGGCAGTATAACACTTCCTGGTCACAGATTTCTTCCAATATACACTGGCTTTATCTGGTGGTATGTCCAAACCCATGTTCAGTGGTGTGCTAAAAGATGTGCTATGAGTGATGATGAAACACATTGACAGCTATGTTATGTTCCCCAGAAGTGAGGATTTAGCTAATGTGAAGGCTAACTTCTATGGTATTGGTTCACTCCCACATGTGGTGGGAGCCGTTGATGGCACACATATTGCCTTGATGCCACTGCATGCCAGTGGATACGTCTATTGCAACAGGAAGCACTTTCATTCTATTAACATGTAAGTTGCCTGCTTATCAGACTTCTACATTTCAAAATCCATTGCCTATTTCCCAGGTTCAGCCCATGATTCCTTTGTAATGCAGAACAGTACCATACCCAGCTGATGTCACAATTACAACCAGTGAGAGCTTGGCTGGTTATTAAATCACATCTGTCCTGATTTTGTGTGTGCAATGTCAGGTGCTACAATCATGAAGTAAATGACTCATTGTGAAACCTATGTCTCATTCAAAAACAGTAGACTCAGCATATCCTTGGTTGTTAACGCCCACTGAGGAATCCTACTATGCCAGGGGAAGCCCGCTTCCATGAGGCCATGGAAGAACACAGTGGGCAGTGGAGTGGGCTTTTGGGCTCCTGAAGGCCAGATCACCGTATCATGCTGCATGATCCATAACATCGCCCTGCTGAGGAATATCCCTTGACTTGCAACAAGATCTCATCGAAAGCTTCTTCTCATGAGTATAAGTATGTCATGAGATGTCATTACTTTGACTGTACAATTAACTGTACTTGTGATAATGTGTGGAGTATATTTCTGGGAATAGTTAGGCAGATGATGCTCAGGAAAGTTCTGCCGAACTGTGTTTGAGGAGGAAGCTTTTGATACATTCACATTTTGATGATATTGCTTTGTTTGTTTAATATTTTTCTAATGGGATTTGTTCTCCAGACGTTTGCTATGTGACTTGTGTCATATGTATTGTTTCATAACTATACTCCTTGTTTTGTTCATTGTTCAGGTACCTTCACCATGAAATCTTCATTTGGGCATTTCAGAGTTGTGTCATTGGCAGGGATATCATGCTGCTGGGAGACATAGGCCAGATGTATGAAAGCTTTTTCCCAGTCACAAACGGCCCATTGGGCCCATTAGGTCGTTTGCAACCAGAAAAAGGCTTTTCCTCATGTAACAATCCTATTTTGTGAGTCAGTAACCTGTTACCGACTCGCAAAATAGGTTTGCAAGTTGCTGTTAGGAAGGAGTGTGCCAACTGTGCCTCTTCCTCATAGCCAGTGTCAGGGGGATGTAAGATTGTTTTGCAACCATGAATGCGGTCAAAAAACAATCACAGTCACCACCAACCAAATGGGAAGGGGTCCCTACAGGGCCCCTTCTCCTCTGTGAGTGGAAGCGAAAATATTTTTTCAGAGCAGGTGGTGGTCCCACGGATGAATGAATCACGTTTTTCTTTCAGGAAAATTGGCTACATTTCTTTTTAAACTGCTTTATTTAAAAAGCAGTTTATTTAAAAAGCTGTTACAGAGTTGGAGGTCTGCTGTCCCCAGCAGGCCACCATCCAAGTGAGTGAGGCGTTTCCCAATGGGGTTGCAAAATGTGACCTACCTCATGAATATTGATGAGGTATGTTATTTGCGGTCCCATTGTAATACACTGTTATGCATCCTAGATTTTGATTTCCTAACCTCGGATCACTAAGATTTGCAATTAGGAAATTGCAAACCCAAACCTACATACCTCTGGCCCATGAATTGTTTCTGTGAATGTATTTCACAGACTTAGGGTGTAGGAGACCTGTGTCAAGTCAGCTTGCACAGTGATAGGATCGAAGTACAGAGTACTCCCTTGAACTTATTTGTTGTTGTGTAGTGGCCATGATGCTTCATGTGTGTCATCATGTCAAATGCTGTTGTAGGCCAAAATCACATGAGTTCCCACTCACATTGAATAAACACTCTTTTTGTCTGAACTGTTTTTAGCTGTTAATGTGTTTCATCATTGTAGTCCAAAGAGCCTATGTATCATCATTGACATTTGTTTGTGTCATACCACCAGATGCAGTAGCACTGGATTGTAATGACCATGTGATCAGGAAGAGTTCTATTGCCATTTGTCTGGGTGTTGCATTATACGTGGTGGGCTCCCCTATGAGAGCTAGGGAATATGGCTCCAGCTGATTACATTAACCATATCCATGTTTGCCTTTTTGACAGGTCAATGTCTGAAATGTCTGTTCTTACAATATTCTAGGGGTCTCTACCATTATATTTGGTTGCCTACACAGTCTGATATGGTCATGTCTGCATTTCTATGTTTCTGACATCTAGACAGGCTATGTATGAACAATGTAATATGATCTCTTTTGAAACAAGACACTTGTATGTTTGTGTTTGTGTTTGTGTTTGTGTTTGTGTGTAATGACTGTAATCCTGAGCTGGACACCTTGTACATGCAATATATCCGTGCTTGCACAAGTAGCTTGTATCTTCATTGTAAAGTTCACATGGTCTTATATATCTACATAGCTAAATGTGAATTTTAAGACAATGAGTTTGTGATGGGTGAATGTATTAGAATACTAATACAGAAAAACAATTTGGGACAGAAAGAAACAAAAATGTACACTGAATGGGTCAGTCATGGTGAATTAAATCATTGGAGTAGATGCCACAGCATTAGAAGTCCAGAGTACTCATCCCAATGGAACTGGAATGTTCAAGATCAGTCCACAGAGTGTATGTGTGACACACGAAGGAGGACATTAAGGAAGAGGTTTCCTCCTGGCAATGGTGGCTGTCTTGTCATCTGCACCTCTTGGATTTTTTCATGGACATCCTACTGTGTGCGGCAGGGATCTACTGGCAGGGGTGTCATAGGGTAGTTATGCCTCCCTTCCTGTGGCTGCTGCATATGTACTTGGTCTGATTTATTTGGCCCACAGAAAGGTGTGGGTGGTGGTTGAAAAGCACTGCTAAGGGCTGTGTGGATGTCCCTCAGAATCCCTGTTAGGATGCCAATGTTTGAATTGTGGTCATCTTTCCCGGCATTCAGTTAATACTTGGCCCAACACGCCTTGAGACTCCTGATAGACCCCCACGATGTGGCTGGTGGTATCCTGGCAGACAGCAGCCCCAGTGGCCTTACTCCAGTGGCCAACAACATCTCTCCAATGCACCCTACCCCACGAGCCTTTGCCGTTGGCACAGGGTGCCCTTTTCAACTGAGTCCTGAACCCTCAGTGTCAGGAATAATGCGTTGCACCTCACGATTCAAGACTGGGTGGCACAAGATGGTTGGGATGGTGCTAGATACACAGGATGGGGGGCACGTTGTTGCCTGTCGTTGCCTGTGATGTTGCTGCAACAGGGTTCAGAGGTGTTGTTGTGGGCACAGTCATACTCAATGTTGCCATCTGACCAGTTTGTCCAGATGTGCCAGGACCGTCCTCCATGGCCACAAGTCCCGGAGTGCCACCATCACTGAGGGGAGGAGTGTGAGTCTGGTTGGTGGAGGAGGTCCACCCAGGGGCTGTAGTAGCTCAACCTGTTAAGTAAGGGGGCACATTGTTATTGATTGACGTGTGACAGCTTCCTCCAAAGATTTTGTGTTACAGTAATTAGAGATATGGGACATTCTTAAGTGTGTAGGTTAGCCTATTGTGTTTATGAAAATACGAATGATACCATGTGCTCAAAAATGATCAAGTTAAGTTCCAAGTAATCAAACTATTCAATGTATGTGTGCCTGCTCGGTAATGGAACCAGCCTGTATCTGTGAGGTACTCGAGTAGAATTGGAAAACCATAAAGTTGACTAGAACCAAAGCACACTACAAGGTGGCCCGTAGGCCAATTTCAACTCTGAGATTTCAAAATTCTATAAATTAAACAAAATTTATCTGCTATCATACAACATTTTTTCATGACATGAAAAACGATTATCGTCCATAATCAATTTTTGGTTGAAATGTTATACAAATGTTGCTTCACATTTGATGCGCCGTCAATGCACAGCTCAATGTAGACCAGTGTTAACATAACAATTCTGTTGTTGAAACCCAATGCATTTCAGCTGGTGATATCCTTCATTATGGGTAGCTAGAATGAATACAGAAAACAATACTTAATCTAGCATCATATTGTAGAAACGAATCAAGAAGGTAGGGTTTCCAGACATGACAAAGACACAAAGATACCAATGCTTGCCTTGGTTACCCTAAAATCACCATGTTCAATAGTCCATCCTCAAATAACCTGATGTGATGGTGTAAAAACGCATCATGATAAACATGCTATATGTCAACTCCCAAAGATTTTTCACACTTTCTCCTGATGCAAATCGTATTTCCCAATTTACTTCAAACAATGCCTAACAACTACATCTCCTAGTGACTATTAAAAGAAAAACATAATTTGCGTCACAACGATTAAATAAAAAACCTCAAACACCAACAGGGTCCAAGTCGGACTTGCCTATGCAGCACGCATGATTATGTGTAATTATGAGCAATGAGAGAAAAACCGAGGGTTTCTTAAATCTATTGCAAGTGACTACAATGCTCAATATGCATTTATTGTGTCATAAAGCCAGCTTCCTTACTGATTGTAGATGTTGTGGTCCTGAATACAATGCGAAAAAGAACATTCATTCCAAAGGCAGGAAATGGTGATTTGGAGTTGTAAATGTATGAAAGGCATGTAAAAACTAGTATTAATATGTAAGCTGTATCAAAACTAGTAATAATATTTCAGAGGTTTGTGTGCGTGCTAGCATGCAAACTTACTCGCTCTAAAACAGAAGTAGTGCCTTCCGGAACGCTCTGTTAATGACTGATGTGTTTCTGCAGTGCAGTCCCAATGAGGTCACAAGGTTAATTCAGTGAATTTCTTAGTGTTTGAACATGCTGTTTATGAACATGTGATTGACGAAAACGCTGGTTAAATTCCATCACTGAAAATGAAAAGTACCCAATACATATGCTAGTTGTTCACGGTGCTGCATACCTTGACAATCCTAGTGGTTTGAGTTAATGAGGCACACCACATACGTGCTTTTAATGCATCAAAGTGTGTAATGGCCAATGAATACAATCCACTAATACTCTGATTCAATGATGTACTCAATAAATGTAAGCTATAACTGTTTGGACAATACGTTAAACATCATCTAATCATTCAGTTTAACAGAAACTCAGTGAGGTAACACGGCACAACAGATTAACCGAGAAAAGAAGTGGAACACCATAAGATTGACTAGAACCAAAGCGCACTACAAGGCCAATTTCAACTCTGTGTATTTCAAAATTCTACAAAATAAACGAAATTCATCTGCTATCATACATCATTTATTCATGACATGATAAATATTTATTCATGACAACCCTCACTGAGCACAGCCTCAGAATATGCATTAAAGGGGATGGACACATTTTGAACCTATACCCAACTGTCCAACTGCCCATTCATGGATTTCCTATGACTAACAAAAAGTTCATCACAAGAAGCTCTGCAGCAAACCACACAATTACTTAATCCCCTTTCCCTTCTTTTAAAAAGAAAAATGCAAATTTCATGATACACTTAATTCCACGCTCACACATTTTTATTTGTCAATGGCCCTGTGCTGTATGCAGGTGTGTTTATTGTGCCCTGAGGACAACCTTGAGTCTCTCTTCATCCACTGTCTCTTTGTTCTTCAGTCTTCTTGCAGTGGTGTATTCACTCATTTGCGAATTTAATAAAATGTACAAGCATGGGGAAATTCAGTTTATGAGTTCACTACCCAATAATGTGTGTTCTCATTTTTGTGTAATGTTGCCACCAGGTACATATCTACTTCACTTAATATCCTAGAACTAGCCATTGGGTCTCCCCTTTTCTGAGTTTGGGCAAGACCTGCAAATACCAAAATGTCAGGAAAAAAATAATTGAAGCTCTTCACCAGCAAGTCACATTTCTTGCAAAATTCAAATGTGAATGACAAAGTTCACATGGTTGCTGCTAGCGCATTTAACAGACGATACAGAATACAATTATCTCTCTCAAGTCAATCTGGAAGATTGTTCAAATGCTAATATTTCAAAAACTATGGATTTACACCAAAGCAAATAAGAATGTTTTCTCAGGAAGGCGTTCTTTCAATGTAGGAGAAGTGTAAATCTCTTCATTGTTTGTTGGTGTAGCAGAGAACACATTAGAACTATATATTTTTTTTATCCTTTGCTTTTACGTTTTTCCCCTGCATGGATCAGCATGAAACTTGGAATACTTTTATCCAGGCCTTGAGGGAAACCTGCAGGGGGCCATTGGCTGCCCAGGGTAGTTAGGATTGTGGAACTGTCTGTAGCCAATACTTTCAGCCAACTCCCACTGTGCTTGACAAATGTTTTCTCACAGCTGAAGGTAGTTGTCTGTAGTGTAATGGACACAGGACCTGGCAATAGATCAGTTATCATTAGCTTTGCAAAGCAAAACCACACCATCCAATATCCCCACTTGATCTCCAGGATTTACGCACACTCTTCAGAGACCCCTTTGTCCTTCTTTGACCTTCTTTTCAGGACATACAGGCTTCAATGTCTGGCATCTTGTATCGGTTGACTCATTCAAGTTCCATTCTTTGAGGATCTGGAACCCTGCAATGAGCAAAGGGAGAAAACCTTCTTTCAATGGGGTTTGTTTAGTTTTCAAATGTTTTATCCTCAGATGGATTTCAGGGTCCAGAACCTGAAAGGGTACACAAACGAACTGCACAGTTATTTTTCAAAATTCACCCTTTACATCCTGACTGACCCTTTTTTGGAAGGTTACTTTCTTTAAAACTACCTAATGGATTTACACATATGAAGAGGACACACCCCATGTATAAAGTTCTTGTTTAATACTAGGCCTGGGTTTGTCAGGAATCCCCAAGGTTCCTCCTGCATTATCTGTCAGCATCCCCAGGGATTAGGGTTAAATCATATCTCTGTTCTTGATTAAACCTTCATGTTTCCAAGTAAACATAATGTGCTGTGTTACACAATTGGTTTTATCATTGCTTGTTTTACCAATGCTTGTTTGCTAATGTAAGCAGGTGTAGACATGTGCTTCTAATTGGGTGTGGTGTAGACATGTGCTTCTAATTGGGTGTGGTGACTCATCCACATGTGGAAACTCAACTGCTTTCTTGATTGGCTATAAATAGCAGAGTGAAGCATGCCTCCCTGCTTGGCTTTGTTTTGCTTCCTGATCTCAGCATCTGATTTGGCTGTCCAGACCCTGCTGCCATTCACGTAATCAGGACTTTTGAGGCAATTATTTTCTTCGTTCCTGTACCAGCTGACACCAGGCATTCCTCCAGCACTCCGGAAAAGACTGTAGCTAAGAGACTAGTATTCTCCGGGGAGTTTGTTCTTTGAGCGCCGCGCTTTCCTAGATTTGCTGGTGTATTTCAGACCTCATATTTTGGCAGAGTGCTTATCATGAAGAGACAAATGCATTTCTGAACATTCTACATTATTATTGTAGTTACTTGTCTAAATGTGCTTCAGGAAATCTGCTTGAGCTCAAGTACTACAAAAAGTGACAGTGCAATTTTAAAAGAGCATTTACGTGACTTTTGTTTCTCTAATACCATAACTCTTGGATTTAACTTGTGTCATTCATGCACGTGTTTCAGGTTTGAGGAATTTGCTTTTGAAGGGTTTTTCACACACAGTGAAACCAATCCAAACTGTGCCACCTTAACCGTTTAAACCCAGAGTGGACATTTGTATTTCTTGGATTGTTTTTGTTCCTTTTAGTTCAACCCTGTGCACGCTGGAAAGTTATACGTGATATAATTAATGCCCTTGTTTGTCTTTCTTGTGCATGATAAGTGCAACCACAGTTCTAATTGTAGTGTGCAACAGTGATTCTCTGTGAAGCCAGCCCTGGTGTCACAGTACTTATTGTTATGCTACTCAGTTTGGGTTTTTGGTAATGCAGTGTTAGTAATTGTGCCAGCAGTTATTATTATCCAAGAAAAGTGCTGGAGCGTCCCGGTGTTCTTCTATCGCTCCGTGCCCATATCAGAAACAGATATTCAGTTTCAAGGACGTTGAGTGCACTAACTCTACTATCACTCTGTCAACAACGACCTGTCCCCGAAGATACAGGGTGCTTGGCTGGACCGGCACAACGTGGCAGTGTTTTCTCTCTTTTTCTTCCACTCCCATTTTCCTTTTGGGACACCTGCTGGGGTTTCTGTGTCCACCAGGAAGTGCTGAGAGGTGTTCCAGGAGGTCGGGGGGCAAACCATCACCCCTGCAGACATCCTTCTTTTCAGGTGAGTGGCCCGTCTCAACACGGGTGGGGTCATGCTATGTGAAACTCTGTGAAGGTAGAAGAAACTCAGACACAATAGGAGGAATTCTGTGAGTTGGCAGCCTTCTCCACTGTGCCCGTTTTTTTAGCATTTGACATCAAACGCAATGCAGAGTACGTAATTGCATTCAAAATCGCGTATGAACGGTATCACACAGTTTCCATTGGCGCAACCATCTTGTTTTTCACTTTGTTTGTGGTGTTGGGCCTGCTTTTTTCATCCCTAGTTTATTACAGCAATCCTCCACCCCCCTATTTAATCTACCACTCATTTTTTATTTTATTAGTGTCTCTTTTTGTTCCTCTGTATTTGAACTTTTTTATTTTTGTGTGGTTTTTCATAACTTTTGTATTTTCGTTTATTATTCCCATTTTTTTCTTCCTTCTCCCTATACATTTTTTCTTCTTCCTCCGGCACCATGGCAGAGCATGGCAGTGCCGGCAAACAGGAGAGCAGCAGCACAAGTTCCCCTCCCAGAGAGCCAGCAACCGCCTACCATGTGGGCGGCAGCATCACCAAGCGGTGCAACCCTGGCCAGTCTTTTCTGAGGAGGAGGTGACAACACTTGTCTTTTATGAGTAGCACCACCTCCCCTCTGAGCTGGCAGGTGGCAGGCCTGGCAGCAGTTACCCCCTGCAGGAGCATCAGCTGCGATGGGCTAAGGAGTGCCGGTGCGTCAGGTCCACCCCCCAGGTCCAGCACACCACACAGCAGCTGATGCACCACTGGGCAGATATAATCAACCTTGAACAGGACCTGCACAACCTGCTAGACGTCAAGATGCCGGGGCTTGGTGAGTATTATATTATTGTATTTGTGTTCTACAATGCTAACTGTTTTTTCTGAATAGCATGTGGCTTGCACCTAGAGGTGAGATACATTTAATTTATGTTAAGAATATTATTTATTATGTGATCCACTTAGAGCTAGGCAGGTGATTGGCACTACATCATCATACTCGTGGTATCTCACCTAGGCTGAATATGTAAGAAGCCATTGCAATGCAGTATCCACTGTCCTCCTGTCTCCATACTGGACTAGTGATATCAGTGAGTTAGCGTTCTCTGTGACTTTATGTAGTTCATACAGTCCCAAGCAATTTTACAGTGATGCAAGTATGCATCTATGCATTGCAAAAAAAGGAGACTGAGTTGCTCCATCAAGGGGGTTGAGAAATGGGGATAGAATGAAAGATCGTTCATTGCAATGCATTAGTTTCAAATGTAGTTTTTGTTAAGGAAATTTGGAATAGGGATTTTAGGAGTATAGCCAACTTAACGATAGGCGATCATACTACTACCATAGGCCATCTGTTTTAAGTACAGTGTTATTGCATTTGCCTGTTCTATAATAATTTTGTGGAGATTAACAGTACCACTAATGTATTTTTTTATCTTCTTTATTTCTCACATCAGCACCCAAGGACAAGAAGAGGGGCACTATACAGGTGGGTCAGGCAGGAGCTGGGGAGGCACTGACTACCAGTGCCAATGCTGTTGGCTGTGCTCATCCCAGTAAGTCTTATTATTCAATATTATTATTATTTGCCTCACTTCTTACCTCTCCCTACCTTTATACTACTTTCAATTTTGCCTTTGTTTACTTTTTTTACTGCCTCCCTTTTTCCATATCCCCTATGCAAGTTTTGTTTAAATCCTGCATCACCTTTTTTTTTGTCTTTGATTGCTCTCTTTGTATTCCACCCCTTCATTGCGCTTCAATGATTCCTAGTCATCATCACCAATCATAGGATTTAGCTCCATTACGCAAAGCTTTTGTTTGGCTTGATTAACTGTCTTTTCTAACAGTCCAACAAAATTCACAGAGTGATATGTTTGATAGAAGGTACTGCAGTGATAACAAAACTGTAACAATGTATTGTGGTTGCATTTGTTTGATTAAAAATATTAAGAAGGTGAGGTATACCTAGCATCTAAAACTGTATATTGTTTTTATCTCGCCATACCGACCAGTGTGACCAGTGGAGGCATCTCAAGATCTACCACTGCATGAGCAGATAGAGCAGGGGGAGATGCAGCCGCAGTGACAGGTGATGGTAAGTCACATTGCTTGCTTATTGACAATTTCTATTACTCACTAGCTACAAAAGCGTTGTCAGGATCGTATTCAGGAACACCCGCAATACAGCAACAGCAGTGGTTGGGTTACATATGGCCTCTTCTATCTGCAACACAGCAAAAGCACATAATATACACTGAAATTGTTGTTTGATGTAAATATGACAGAACAGAAGGTTAAAAGAAAGGATGGGTGAAAGGAGTGAAAAGAAGGATGCATGGTTAGTTGAAAAAATATGCATGGGTGAGTATTGGGTGAATGGATGGTTGGTTGAAAGGATGATGGAAAGAAAGTGTGGATAGTGGGTCCTGAATGGATGGATAAAAGATTGTGAATTTGGTTGAAAGACTGGGTAAGAGAAAGTAATGCTCAAACCATAGCGGCTATGGGTGAATATAGCAGAAAGAATGAAAGCATGAGTGAATAATTGCTTGGATGAATAGAGAAGGGAGTTCTTCTGTAGAGGGGCATGATTTTCACCTACTTTGACTACTTTTTGGGTTATATCTGTTATTTATCAAACCTATGGTTAAAAGTGGGGGTATTTAATTTGTGTTCTAATCCTTTCACTCACTGTATTTGTTAAATGAGGCAGATATGTACCACATCATCATTCATCAACCCCCTTCCCTGCCCATGGCATTTTGCCACCCAAGAATGAAGAAGTGCAGTGCGGTATTCCCATAACAGATTTATTTCATATCTGTTCAGATTTTTCCCTTTAGACTTTCACGTTACAGTGACTGAATAAGCCACAGGTTAGACACAGGATGAATCAATGATCAGTGATGCCTCTCTATTCTTCTATAGCAAAAGCTCTACCTACCTACCTAATCCCTCTGCCTTACTCAGCAGTAGAGTAAGTCAAGTTTCTTTCCTTTCCTCACTGCTTAGCAAATTAATTTGTTGGAAAGAATTTGTGATTGTGGGTGAGGCCAGTGAGTAAAGTGGGACTAGTAAGTGACTGATTTAAATTCAAGCTTGGAGTAGGGGATACTCATTGATGAATGTGCCAAATACAATCTATATAGCCCATTCCTTTCCCTTCTGTGAAGTGCATCATTTTACCCACAATCTGCTTACTACAGCAGACAGGATAAGTATATTTGCATTGTATACACGGCATATGTAAGGTATCCTATTTATTTAAATGCCTCTTTGGGGTCAGGGGAGAAACTACATGAAATGCATTTGAGGAAGAACCGGGCCTTTGGAATTTAAGATAGATAATTATCAGCTACAGCTGCCCCAGCTGCAGAGAGTAGCAAAGTACTCGAAAT
The DNA here is from genome assembly GCF_031143425.1 of Pleurodeles waltl. Taxonomy (NCBI): domain Eukaryota; kingdom Metazoa; phylum Chordata; class Amphibia; order Caudata; family Salamandridae; genus Pleurodeles; species Pleurodeles waltl. The sequence continues at coordinate 927,968,684 of NC_090444.1, forward strand.
GCTGGCAAGCATGCCTCCAATATTTTGGCACAACAACTTGAACTCCATTGTGCATAAAGCCTTACTCATTATAAATGAGAGATAATTCATTTGTATTTTTCTACTAAATGTGTCTGTTTAGTTACTAGAAATACTTTAAAATATATATATCTTTTAATCTGGTCTTATTCTGCCTTAGTTTTTTTGTACCAGACAGTCAGTACTATTTATGTGAGGCATGTGTAGGTAAACAAATAAAATTGGCCCTGTGACTTTCCTAATGTAATATAGATTTATATAGCGCAGCTTATCACCTATGATGGTCTCAAAGCGCTGTCCATGGGCACAATGAGATTAAGTGATTTGCCCAGAATTACAGGACATTGCACCGATGCTGAGGTTTGAACCCAGATCTCCAGCTCCAGAGACAGTCGATCTGACCACTGCACTACATCCTCTCCCCTAATTATGATCACATTAAATTCCAATGTCCCTAAGGGACCAGTATTGTAGAGCTACTGTGCCACCTACTACCTGCTTTTGCAGAAGTGTTTGTTCAGAGCATTGTTTATAATTTGTCTTTTTTCTTTTTCTTTTTCTATTTCTCGATATGGCTACTCCTGCTCGATGACCACCACCAGCTATGCAGGAGATAGCGGCCTGTCTGCGGCAGCAGAGGCTGGGGAACATCCAGGCTAATACCAGTGGTTGGAGATCCTGGAGGAGGAAGAGGTTGAAACAGCAGCCTCAGACCCAGGACTCAGCAGAACTGCACGCAAGCTCCCAGTCTCCCAGCCAGTACATCGCCAGTCTCCCTGCTAGCAGTCAGCGTCCTTAGCTGCACCTGCTGCTGCACCCTCCCACTCCAACAGATCACTGCTCAACCTCATCCTGCAGTGGATAGACCACATGGAGAGCCGGCTTGCCAGCATTGAGCAGAGCTTGGACCAGCTCAAGACCCATATTGACAGTGCCCTCTCCTACGCCCTGTTTTTTTTGTTTTTTTTTTGTTTTGTAGGGCGGCACTTGTGGGTGGAGAGGGTGAGGAGGGAGTTGGGATGGAATTTGGACTTTTTGTTAGACTTTTTGTGGGAGGGGTTATTATTTGTTCAGGGAGAGGGGTGGGACTGCTGTGGGTAGAGAGGGAGGGTTTTCTATTTGTAAATAAAATAAAATGGTTCATTGTTTTCTTCATTTGCACCTCAAATCTTTATTTTGGTGTGTTAGTTTGCACTGCTGTCTTTTAGTGTAGCCTGTTTTTGAATCTGGAAAAAAATGTATGTAATTTCTTATCCACTTGCTTTACTACCCTCCACAACTCTATATTGACCACTAGAGAATGAGTGCCATTGCCTATTTTGCTTACAAAAACCTAGTACACACAGACAATGTTGTATTCAGTAGGAGTTAATTTCTAAGTAAACAAGTTCACTTCAATCCATATTTCTTCCCTTACCTAAAAAGAGGAAGTGAGAGAGTCTTCTTACTGCAGGGTTTTTCCTAAGGAGGCATCTTAAGGGGGTGGAAGGGGTAGTATTAGCAGCGAGTACACTAACAGGGAAGACAGAAAGGGCCACTCCCCCCTATGTGAAATCTATCTGCAGGATTAATCAAAGGGTTATCAGTTACTGTCAACTAGATTGAAAGAAAACATAGAGTTAGTGGGACATATATCATAACTTTAGGAAGACTGAGACCAGACAACCACAATGACATACATCAAAGAAGACCTGATATGATGGTAAAATCCAGCAATATCAATTTCTTCTGAGCAATGTTGGGGATATATAAAACTAAACATAGGAAATAAAATCATGGAGTCAGGAGAAGTGGGTTTAGATGCAAGAGTGGTTGGCCCAGGTTAAGCATTTATGGAACACACATACAAGGCATGAATGAGGATGTTGATGGGGCCGGTGTGGAATATTGCTCAGGTAAGAGAAGGTCAGGCAGTGAGTTGGTGTTACTTTCACCACATCCGCCTCAACAGGTGTGTGATTCACTTATGGTGTAAAATTAAGTCACACCTCAATAAATCACACAGCTCGGGGGAGAGGGTTAGGGGTTCAAATAATGGATGGGAAAGGGAATTTGGGGAAGGGTGTGACAAAAACAAACACTACACAAAAGAAACCACAACAAAATTCATTGGGGTGCTGAGCAGCACACCATCATCAATCTGTTGTTGAACAAAATGAAGTGATAAGCATGCCACAGTTCAGTTAAATGCATTGCAAACAGTCCTTCTGTCCCAGAGAGACCCCAGATAATATATCCTAAATGTAATTTCTTCTAATTTTGAAATATACAAATAATAGAAGGTTGAATTTAACCCACGTAGTTCTAAAAATTATGATTGTTAAAAGGAAAATAATACTGTACTGCCAAATAGAGCAATGCATTATCATTCTTCTTGGAATGTCCATCACTTGTGGGTGCCTGTCTGAACCTTCATGGTAGGTAAACTGGAGCGTACCCCAAGTTTTGTTTGTGCAGGAGAGGACTAGGAGAAGGCCTGCACATTGAAAAAAACAGTAGCTGTATTATAGAGAGGAGGAGAAGGACAGAAGCAAGGTAATCTTCATAAGGAGTCAGGAGTGTACCAAGAAGACTCTGGGGCACATTTGAGCCAGCAATGCAGAAAACACATACTCAGCAACATTTCCAAATCAATGCACCTTCTCCAGTTCGCCAAGCTGGCTTTGTACTAGGCCTCAGAGTCTTCTCCATCATTATAGTTTCTCTTTGAATTTGACAACTTTCTACTTCTAGTTGTTGAGGTAGCACTTCCCTGAGTCCTTCCATCATTCTCCTCCAGATTCGGAGTAACTCTGTCCCAGTCCCAAACCGAGCAAGGTAGACCTGTGAAGTGTACTGCTGTTGAAGAACAAACAGAGAAACAGAACTGGTGCATTTTATGTAGATTTGTGTTTGGTAACTAAAATGGCTGGTCTGTTCTTAAAAACCAGAAAAAAACTGTGGACCCTGCAGGTAAATTTTACTAAGTTTGAAAGGCCAATCACTTTCAGAAAAAAATAATCACTCATCAGCCCACAACCAATGCAAATCATCAGAAACAAGTTTACAGATTTGTTGAACTCCTTCCCTCACTGTCAGCTACTACAAACATTAGTCATCACTTACCAATTCGCAATCACTGAATATATCACCACTCGTTGGTGCAATAGTTACTGAATAGTTGGTTACCTCTTCCAATCTAAGCACCGTGGCTTAACAAACTATCTCCTTTTTGATGGTATCAACACATTGGAATGTGTCATTGGTACTGCAGTCTTTTAATCAATGATCATCTAGGGCAACCCTGCTAGGTGATGTAAACAAGGTAGGATGGACAATGGCATGTGCGGGAGGTAGGCATTGAGTTCAATGTCCTGAAAGGAATGTGAGGGCTTCTTCACTGCACACAGGTCTAACTCCAATCTGGGCTTATATATAACTATAAAATGGTGGGGCAGCCTACATCCAACAAAAACATAATGTTCCACTAGCATTTCTTCTTTTTTTGCAAAGAAAAAAGAGGTTCAATGAGAAATAATTAAAAAGTTCTATGGTGGCACTGGCATACTCAGTCCTGGAAGTAGAGTTCATCCTCAAACTCTGGTGGCTCTTCCAGAATTTGGTCAGCTAACACAGTTGATTTTGACTAATCACCCTCTTCCTCCTCCTGTGGTGTTTTGGGAACTTTGTATTCAAGTGGTATAAAATGCTGGGTCACTTTCATCATGGTCAATCTCTCCACATTTTGAGGCAAGAGACTTGGCCTTCTCACTGTAACAACTGGACCTGCTGCACTGAACACACACGCTGGCCACAGTACAAGCCAGAAACTTTATTGCCAGCCTGCTCAGCTCTGGTCATTGGTGCAGCTTCCCATACCAATACACCAATGGGTTTTGACACATATGCATCTCTTTTGGGTCATCCAGATACTCCTGGAACATCACCTGAATGGCCATTGATACTGCCATTTGCTCAGCCACTTCTTCCTTCACCTCTGAACTGGACTTAAGACCTGCCACTTGAAACCAAGCCAATGCAGAGGTTGGGACCGATTCTTCTGTTGCTGATTTTCTAGTTTGTGGGTTTGGCAGATATGAGACAAGACTGCCCTCTCTGGAAGTTGAAGGAGGCATCCCACAATTGTGGAGTGGGAGTCTAAGGTATAGCTGTTCTTCTTCCAGTACTCCTGCTTGCTCAACAACCCACCTCTTGTATTGTGAAACAACCCCTTCAGAAGAAGGAATGAAAGTGGAAAGAGTTTTTTTGTAGCGTGCATCAAGTAAGGTGGCACACATGTACTCTTTGGAGTAGATAATATCATTTTGAAGCCTTGCATTACAAGTGAAGCGATAGCTTAGGTTATCAACCAAGGCATGCACTTCTGGATTTTCGTTCGCACCCACAAATGTGAACCTTTCAGACACCTACTTTAGCTGCTTCTGTAGCAGATGAAATAATGGGATAGCTTGGCCCATTGTACTGTCCTCCTTGTTAACTTCCAGTGGAAAAAAAATCAAAACGGGGCAACAGCTCTGTGAGGATTAGACAAGGCCCCATTTGTCCACATTCATGGTCATAGCTTTCCCAATTGCAACCCCTCCTCTTTGAATGACATAGTAGTTGATTTGTTTGTACTGCTCAAACTGACATTGCAACATAAAATAGGTTGAGTTCCAACATGTTGGCACCTCCTGTATCAGGGCTTTAACTGGCACTCCGTTACCACACTGAATAATCCACAACTGCTTTCAGGATTTAAAAGAATTGCTGAAATGAATGCAGATGTGTCTGCAGGTAGTCAGTGTGTTGCTGACTATGTTTTCTTTTTCTAAGACAGTCTTTCACAAGCAGGTTGATGCAGTACACCAAACACAGGACCTTGAAATATCCACTGTCTACCATGGCCTTGACTATGTTACTGCCATTGTCAGTGGCAACGAATCCAATTTGAAGTCCTCTGGGTCACAGACACCTTGCTATTAAATTAGTCCAAGATGTTTGCAGCTGTGTGTGATTTCTCCATGGGGAACATGGCAAGTGTTGCCTGCTGCCAAACGTGCTTAAACATTTCTTCAGGGCCAAGACCTGTAGACAGCTTTTGTTTTACCTCCACAATAGAGATCCAGTGTGTAGTTATGCACATGTAATTGATTGCCTGACAACTGGTCCATGTCTGTCATCAGGTGGATAGCGTGGACAACCCTTTGCTGCAAAACTTGCTCAATCAATTGCAGCACACCGTGATGCAGTGCTCGCACAGCAACTCTGTCAAAATAGGTCTGACTTGGAATCTTTCATTTCAGGTAGATGGTTGCCACAAAGTCAAAGGGGCATATTTATACTTGTTTTGCGCTGAATTTGCATCATTTGTTTACGCAAATTCGGTGCAAAACTAACTCCATATTTATACTTTGGCGCTAGACCCATCTAGTGCCACAATTGTGAAGTGAAAGTCATTTTTGGGATGTGGAAACCTACCTTGCGTCAATGAGATGCAAGGTAGGTGTTTCTGTGCAAAAAATGACTCTATGGTCTTAGCTCCATATGTATCCCCACATGCTAAAATGTCACACATGGAGGAGGAGGGGTCAAATAATGGTGCAAAGCTTGCTGTGCACCATTATTTAACACATGGGTCAGGGTAGGCATTAGGAGACCTGTGGGCATGTTTCCATGGTCGGAGACCATGGACAGGGCCCACAGGTGCCCTTCCCTGGCCCCAGGGACACCACCAACCACACCAAAGGGACACCACGGGATGGGGGACCCATCCCTGGTAAGTCCCGGTAAGTATTTTAATTTCTTTTTTTATTCCCTCTTGGGGGCCCTAACGTGGGCCCTCTGCATGGCACTGTTCCCAATGGCCATGCCCAGGGGACTTAAGCATGGCCATTGGGATGGGGAGCATGACTCCTGTCTTTACTTAGACAGGAGTCATGTCCATGGTGGTTGTGCATCCAACAATGACGCTAGTCAGGTAAGTGTCATTATTTTGACTCTAACCTGACTATTGTCATTCTTTTACACACAACCTCCAGTTTTCCCTAACCATGTTAGCGTCATGTATTTTGACGCTAACCGGGTCTTAGCGCCGGCTTGCGCCATTTCTTAAATATGGCACCCGGCTGGCACTTTGGAATGCGCTAGCCGGCGCTATACTTTTTGACACAAACCTACGCTAACGCAGGTTTGCATCAAAAAGCATAAATCAGGGCCTAAGAATCCCACTCCTTCCACTAAAGAAAAAAGGAGGAGGTCCAGCGCTAACATTTTTGCCAGTTTCCCATTTTACAAATGTGCCATTGGGTGGTTGTGGTCATAGGGCCCGCCTGCTTAAACATTCCCATAATACTAGCCTGGATTTTCTTCTTTTCTGGGGCCACTGACGCAGGTGACTTGAGAAGTAGATGCTGGTAGACTCAATGTGTGTTGTGGAGCAGTCACTTTTTGCTGTGGTGCTTCCATCTGACTCAGAGTCTTCTTGTGCCATTGTGAGGACGCTGGGGTGGATGATTCTGGTGCACTGCTGGGGACAGCGCTTGTTGGAAAATGGGTTATTGGTAAGGGCAGATAAGTACCTACACTTAGCAATAGGCCACTAACCTCCACTTAGGTCCAGTTAGGTCTCAGTAAATTAAACCTAGCTCAACCCTTGGTAGCTTGGCAACGAGCGACAAGGCTTAACTTAGGAGACAGAGTGTAAAGCATTCAAATATCACAACACAGGAAACAGTTTAAAAATCCAAAACCAATTTATAGAAATAGATTATATTTTTATCTTTAAAATAACACAGAAACAAATAAAATCAGATAAGGGGAACCAGAGATATGAATTTTTAAAGAATTATTGTTTTCTAGCGCCTAGAAACAAAAAGCGCCAATCTGATCATCTAGTTGCACCTCGACCGGGGAAAAGTCAAAGTTTAAGGCAGACCATGATGGAGCCCGGCTCGGTTACAGCCCGCGGGAGGCCCCGGTCAAAAGTTTACCTTCGGACTTAGTCGTTTTTCTGAAGATTTTCTTCAGCGGGACGAACCTGCCAGTCTAATCCGACCTCCTGGAACTCTTCTCCGGATATGCGTCGCGGGAGCCCTCGGTGGAGATTTTTACCTTCGGACTTAGTTGTTTTTTCGAGGTGAAAATCCTTTGACCGGGGCAAACCTGGATCTTGATCTGACGTCCTTGGAGCCCTCCTCGGATACGATGGCTGGGAGGTCCCGGTCAAATTCCTACATTCGAACATAGTCTTTTCTTTGGAGACTTTCTTCACTGGGATGAACCTGCAAGTCAGGCCGGGTCACGGTTGAGGCAAGCCGGCTAGAGTTGCAGCGGCGGGTCGGTCCCTCTATGGAGGTTTTTTTCAAAAGTTCTCCAAACTTCTCCAAACTTCTGGATCTTCTCCCAGATGTTCCTTTAAGGTTCTTTGGGGGTCCACAGCTCACCCCAAGGTTCCAGAAGCTCTGAGATGATCCTTGGGGGTGTGGACTACAACTCCCAGAATGCACCTGGTGCAAACTCCTTTTTGGCCACTGGACATTGGTCAGCTGGTTGGTTTCTTCAGGAGTTGGTGCAGGGGACTCTGGTTCGCAATTTTTCACCTGTAGCAAACAGGGAGTCCCTCCTAGAACCAGTTGAAGTCACCCTCTTCTTCCTCACCTTCTACCATTAATTTACCTGTTGTAGCTGATGTTTCCAGGCTCTCCTCACCTTCACTACTGCAACCACGTTCAGCCATTTATTTAAGGTGTTACTCCCACCGAATTGCGTGATGTTTTTTCATATGAGTCATCTGACCTTCAGTACCATAATGCGAACCAGGCTTAACTTGATGAACACTCACTTGGAAAATGGAGCATTTGGCAATGTTTTCCTTCTGTTTGCTAATTGTAAAAAAAAGTCCCAAACTGGGGAGGTGTACTTTCTTATTGGGCCATTGTCAATGCCTGAAGAACTAGAGGCAGGTGGATGTGTTGATTGCCTCTCTGCAATGCATACTTCTTCTGAAGTACGGGTTGGTGCAGGTTTCTTCTGGGGCCTTAGAAATATGGGATCTGGTGGTGCTGCCTGTGCCACATCCCTCAGAACAGGTTGGATAGTAATGTCGGACTTCTCTGTTCCAGCTTCCACAATGAATGGCTCATCTGCATCATCATCCGCCTCCATGATTCTAAGGCTTTCTGGAGCTTTTCTTTTTCCTTGCCCTTCCTGGTATCTCCTAGACTCAGCCGTGGTCCATTCCATGTCCCTATCAATGTCATCAGAAGTGATGCTTGGAGAATATGGTAGAGTAGCAGCCTTCCTTTTTCATGCTGGAGATCTGGGAACCATTGATTCTAAAAGAAGAGGTTATTGCTCTGCAGGATGCTTGACCTCCTGTTATGCTCCAACTTTGGGAAGATCTATTGCTGGCTGTGGATGCTGTCTACTTTGCTCTGTTTCCTGAAATGGTTGGGTACTACTTTTGTGAAAGGGGCAAATTCACTTCAATGTCACTGCTTTTCGGCGTTGTCATGATTGCAGTAGTTGCCTCACTGGCATACATCTGTTGTAGAAAGAAGTGGTCAAGTTGTAGGAAAAAATATATATACACCTAAGTTCCATCAATGATGCGATAAATCAGTTATTGAGAATGCAATTAAATTGCTTTTTAATCACAACATCTTACCCTACCCACCGACTAGGACAACAGTTCAAATTAGAGCAGTCATTCTTGTATATGCATCAACCAAAATCCACATTTCAAATCCTTCAAGTCAATGTCTCACATCTAAGAAAACACTTAAAATCCAAGCAACTAAACAATAAACAGAAAAGACAAGAATAATTAATCCAACAGTCCTCTCCTTAATTTAAGGAGCCATGTGGTGTCCATACAGATTATGTTGAAGATCCACAGGTGAGGGATGGTTGCTTAAATCCAAGGCCTACAGTGACCTTATTTGCAAAGGCAAAAATGGAAGGGCCTATGGTATATGATTATTTACAAACAAAAATCAACTTTGGTTGCAACCTTCCAGGAATATACAGTCGACGTGTTTCGGCCCCTCTAACTCTGGGCCTCCTCAGGACTAGTGGAGAGAACCACACCCTCCTGTGGGGTGTTGTAGAATGATGTGACTAGATTCCTGCATTTTACAAATGCATGGTCACAAATGCTTTATCCTAAATGCTCTCCTCTTTATAACATACAGTACATCAAAATAGGGGCATAAATGGATGAAACCAGTCCCTCATGAATCCGAGTGCACTGACAGACATGGTTTGGGGCTTAGGTTTGGGTGGTGCTATTGATGCAGGAGTGCTGTTTCCAGGTTCCTCCTCAGAGGCTGGTCTGGCAGGCACACATCTCCCGAAAAAGGTTGCAGTTGGCCCGCCACCTGGGGGAAAGCTGCTTCTTCTTCTCACTGGCCACTTTCTTGGGAGCAACTTCCTTTGGGGCCATCTTAAGCTCAAGGTTGGCAGTGGCACTAAGATGCACAAGCAAAAGAATTTGGAGGACCAAAATAACTGTAAGGCCTTCTCTTTGGCAGTACTGCAGGTGATGTAGGGTATCTTCTGTGCACCAAAAAAACAACCAAGCAAGAAAAACATGTAGTTAGTGAAACATAGCATCGTTGCATGTTGAAATAGTACAGACAAATGCAATCTTAATGTGGTTGGTTACTTATATAATGAATACCCATTTAATCAAACATTGTAAAGTCAAACCACACCATAAAAAAATATATTTCAAGTCAGACAGAACAACATGCAAATCTAGCTCTTTGTTTTATCTCCATCTGTTTTAAAGAAGACACCTGGGGTAGTCAGAAAGAGGTGATGGGTTAGTGGAATAATCCTTTACAAAAATCTATGCTGGCAAGGTGATCCAGAGGAAACGGAGTAATCATTAACAAAATAAATAATGCTGTTGATTTGTCTGCAGTGCTCCACAGCCAGAGTGTCCTAGCGGAAATGGAATTACGCCTGAATAAACTGAGTGCTGTAGTGCAGCTGTGCATCTTTGGTAGATGGATGGATGGATAGACGAATGGATGTATGTGAGTGGATGGATCAAGGCAAAATGCAGAGTTAAATAAAAAAATAAAAAATTATGACTTTTTTAAAAAAAAACTATAATATAAAAATTAACCTAAAAATAAAATTAAAAAAAAATAAAATGAAAAGCTAAAATTAAAAAGAAATGAAAATATACAATAATTACTAAAACAGAAATCTAAAAATTAAAATAAAAATAAAATAAAAAATAAATAAATAAACAATTATAATAAAAAATGAGAAATGGAAAAAATGAAATAAAAAAAATAAAATAGAAAATAAAAATGAAAATGAAAAATAAAAAGCGAAGCAAATAAAAATAGAAACTTAAAAAACAAATGATCAATAATTAGTGATGCTTGTATGTAAGCCAGTGGCAAATTCACAATGGTTACACGCAAATATTGGCTGCCAGACAGCCACATGGTCAAACAATAATAACGAGGAGCAATGAGGCATGGCAAACAAAGGGCACATGCAGCCTATGGCAAAGACACACTGGCTGCATGGACAAAATCGCTGCCAGCCAGCCAAATGGTCAAACAACAACAAGGATCAAGGAGGCATGGCAAGCAAAGAACACATGCACGCCTTTTGTATAAGGACACTGGTTGGCTAGACAAAATTGCTGCCAGCCACAGGGTCAAACAACAAGTAGCAAAGAGGCATAGCAAGCTTAGGACATATACAAGCCTATGACAAGGGACCGTGGCTGCATGCACAGCATGGTTGCTAGCCAGCCACATGGTCAAACAAAAACAACAAGAACCAAGGAGGCATGGCAAACAAAGGACACATGCAAGCCTATGCCAAGGGATACTGGTTACATGCACAAAATGCTGCCAGCCAGCCACATGGTCAAACAACAACATGGAACAAGGAGGCTTTGCAAACAAAGGACACATGCAAGCCTATGGCAAGGGACACTTGCTGTATGCACAAAATGGCTGCCAGTCATCTACATGGTCAAATAACAACAACAAGGCTCAAGGAGGCATCACAAACCTATGGTAAAGTGACACTGGTTGGATGGACAAAATGGCCACCAGCCACATGGTCAAACAACAACAACAAGGAGCAAGGAGGCATGGGGCGCAAAGAAGATCTGCAGTCCTATGGCAAAGGACACTGGCTGTATGCACAAAATGGCTGCCAGCCATATGGTCAAATAACAACAACAAGGAGCAAGGAGTACAAAGAAGAACACATGCAAGTTTATGGCAAAGGGACACTGGATGGACGGGCAAAATGGCTATTAGCTATATGGGCAAACAATCCCTGTGAACAAGGAGGCATGAGGAACAATGGCAAAAGGACACTGTCTGGATGGGCAAAATGGCCACCAGCCACATCATCAAACAGCAACTGCAAAAAAGGAGGCATGGAGAACAAAGAAAACATGCAACCCTATAGACAGAAAATGCCCCCTGGTCCCACTGCATGGAGAACAAAGAGAATGGTGGATGATGACAAACATACACACATGTACTCTCCATAAGAGGCATGGTGCGGGAGCTCCTGTCATGCTCCGCACCCAGGACCTACGGAGCAGGGTAATGGCGGCAGGACGTGCTGCAGGATCGCCGCACTGATGCAGGATCGCCGCAGTGAGAAGTTTCTATCAGACAACGGAGGGTCAAGAGGATCATCAGTGTGTCGGCAGCAACTATTTTAAGGAGGGCAAAAAATCAGAAACGAGCGCTCGACGAGCAGCGCAAGGAGGCGCTGGAAAATAGATTCTCCCCCCTCCACCCCCTCGATACAGGAGTCGTCAGAAGGCCAGTTGTGGGCTCTGGATACGCCGGGCTCAGCATAGGAAAGGAGGAGAGGAAAAAAAAGTAAGAGGACATAACAGAGTCACCAGCTCCTATTGACTTGTGGCTTCTCTGCAGTGAGTTTCTCTCTCCCTACGGCCATCAAGGAGGCGGTGAGGAAGCAAAACAAGGTGTTTTGGCAAGTACTATTACAGTTGTTCAACTATGTGTTAGGGGGAGATACTGGTAGTTCTAAAAGGAAGGGGGGGAAAAAACTGCGTCAACATGTGCCGCACGGCAGGGGGGTTGGAGTTAGAGATGGAGTGGAGCCTTATTTAATATGGGAGGCATGTTGAAAGCGGTTGAAAGTTGTTAATTAATCTCGGCTCTGCATGGACTTAAGGTGTAAAAATTGAAGGTAAAATCCCCAGCAACGAGGGGGGTTCTCGCAGAGGTTCGCCAGGGACTGTTAGTCAACTGCATCCAAAATCCACTACAGAGGTGAGGTGGCAGAGAGATGGCAGTGGCTCAAATTAAGTGGATGTGGTGGTGGCCCCTGTGCCCTTTTCGCCCCTCTGATTCATGCTCTTCTTTTGACTTCCATCCACCCTCGCCTCTCAGCCTCAGATCTGCACTATCAAATTTGTCTACACTGCTTTGGTCACCTCTATAATGAAACGCATGGCGTGAGATACAGGGTCTAAATCTCAGACAATTGACAAATTCCAGAAAGGAACCAAATCTAAGACCCTGACCCCAGCTTCAGGAAGGCTTAGGCAAAGCTCCAGCCAACAAGATCCGGCAGGCCCCTTAAGGGAATCAACACTGACTTTGAATCATTCACCTTCCTCTTCAGGTCCCACTTCCACGCCATAGTTTAATATTGGAGAGTTTCTGGAGCCATCTGCTGAGTGTTTAATACGATCCAAGGAGACAATTCTTCAATCATAATCTCAATCCTCCTCTATCCTTCTGAAAGATGTAGCCCCAGATCTTCTCTAAACCGTCCTTCAACACCTCCCCAACTCAATGCACCGCAATTTGAGAAACCTGCATATCCCTTATTCGTAACCCCCAATAGCAATTTGAAAGGGGAACTGATATCAAATATGAGGGGAGCAAAAGATGGAGGTTTGGAGAGGAGAACTCTCCCAAGTGAAGGAATCCAATCAAATATTGGAGAACCTTCTGTTTTGGCTCCAAATTCAGGGCCAGAAGGATTAAGTGCAGAAGCCTCCACAGTATCGGGAGTCAATTTCAATATAAACACTGAATCACAACCCCTGGGCTCCTCTCTTAACACCTTATCTTTAGCCTATATACCAAGTGGGATCAAGGGTTCTTCAACAATGGAGGAGTTAATGGGGCAGATCTTGGTTGAACTTCGTGCTATAAAACTCTCCCAGGAAGAAGCGCATAGAGAGACAAAAGACCAGCTTACTCAACTGAACACTCATTTAACTCTTCTGTCCTCTTGAGTCTCACAGGTGGAACAAGGGGTCTCAGATTTGGAGGATGCAGGGACTCGAAGTGAATTGACAACATCTCGGATCCAATCTGAACTGGAAGATCTTCAGTTAAAACTGGACGAAGCAGTGAACAGATCTCGGCGTTCCAATCCCAGATTCGTAGGAGTCCCAGAAGGGATGGAAGCAGCCTCATTGATGGCTAACATTGTTTTGGAGCTTATCTATAAAACTTTTTTCCCAGAGAGGGAGAAAACGGGAGATGATCTCACTATCATGCAGGCTCACAGGGTACCCTTCACCCGTCCAGTCAATTCCAAATACCCACGCACCATTCTAGTTAATTTTGGAGATTTTTTAATCAAGGAGCAAATTCTCTCACAAGCCAGGAAAGTGAGGGAATTTAAGTTAGATGATCAGTTTTCGTATTGTATTTTTTCAGACATGTCGGCAGCAGCTGCACAGTGGCACTGTGAATTTGTTAGATTGATAGACAGTTTAAAAAGTTTGGGGGCGCCGGCCGGGATAGTGCAACTTGCTAAACTTAAAGTTCTACATAAGGGCCAAACGAAAGTTTTTCAGAATTTCCAGGAGGCAACTAATTGTTTGTAACTCTTAAAAAAGCAAGGGGGGTATGACTTAAGAGGGTGGGAACTAGGGAAGGAGGCATGAATATACATTAGTCACATGTCATTGCATACGATTGTCTTTTGTGCAAGTGGAACTGTTATGGGGAAATCATTGTTTATTTTTTTTTTTCTGTGTTGGCTGGTGGGAAACATTATCTAGCAGAGGTCAATAAGCAATGGAGTGATGATTGACTACTGTTCGGAGAAGAGATGTCACACTTCTCTCTAGTAGTAGGTCTTCAGGGTGCCATGACACTGCACCCCCAAATTGGGTTCATCGGGGTGGGAGAAGGGGTGGGGGGTAGATTACTGATCAGTGGGTTCATGACGGGTAGGACCCACGGGGTTGAGGGGGTTTGGGTAGGAGAGGGAGTCAGGAAAGGGCAGGGGCATGATTGGGGAGGTTTGAGGGGGGAATAGAGGGTCAGGGGTGCACAGGGAGGTGGTAGATCAAAAAGAAAAGGCAGGTGGAAAAGAAACAGCTATATTTGACTTCCGAGCTCAAGGGTTAGCGGAGTCAGAACTAAAAATCCAGGTGGTGATCAACCAACTTCAATATTTATGTGAAGAGCAAACACAAGCCAAAAGTTTAGTCAAATTAGCAGTATTAGTACAATGGGGTATGGCAGCGAGGGCTGGTATCTTGAGAAAAGATGGGATCTAAGGTAAGAGTACTTTCCTGTAATCTAAATGGGGCCAACAACAATGGGACATTTTGAGCCATACTTAATTGGCTGGAACCAGCACAGGCGCAAGTGGACCTGTTACATGAAATGCATTTGAAGGTAAACGCTCAGATAACTATACTTCCGGCATGTATTGCTCATTCCTTTTACGCATCAGCAGATGCTGCGGTACGAGGGGTGGCAGTCTTGTTTTCTAGAAAATTTGTAGGAAAAATAAATAATGTTATACGTGACCCTCAGGCGAGATGGATTATAGTCACGGCAATATTGGCAGGCAAAGAGGTCCATTTCGTAAGCTATTATGGCCCAATAGAAGATTATATTAAGCCAATGCAGTCACTGTTTACACACCTCTCTCTTCTCCAAGGCTACCTGATAATAGGAGGGGACTTTAATACTATACCAAACACCATGTGGGACACATCACGGAAGAATAAAGCACAGAACAAACCAAAAACCTCTCAGTTGCTCGCAAAACGGATGTTAGATCTAGCCTTAGTAGATGTATGGCGAGCCGACCACCGCTATGCTAAATAATTTACATGTTATTCTAAAATGTTCAATACGGCATCAAGAATTGATTATATTCTAGTTTCATTCACATTAGGATGGCAGCAAACAGGGATACTCGCAAACTCTTGTTCAGATCATTCTGTTCGCTGGGTTGAGCTTAATGATTTTAAGGACTGTGGTGACCAGCAGCATCGTTCACAATGGTGTCTAGATAGATCACTTCTGACAGACGAAGACTGGGTAGCTAACCTGAAAATGTCAGTTACTCATTTCTTAGCAATAGATAAATGGTCTGCCCCTCTCTTTTATATTTGGGGGGCCACTGAAGCCTTCATACGGGGGGAGGCAATCTCCTTTAAGGCATACTTAGGTAAAACTGCGCACGAAAGAAGCACAACACTTCAAAATGAGCTAGAACAGGCATTAAAAAGAAATCAATTATTCTCCAACCCAGAGACAGCATCAAGGTTGGCAAGAGCTCAAGCCAAATTAAGGGATTTTTTTCTGTCAAGGGAGATACTAAATAGACACACACGTTTTCAACAACAATACGAAGAAAGCAAGCATGCAGGTAGATTCCTTGCCTGGTCAATAAAGAAGCAATCTAGGAATAACATGATAAAATACATTTTTGATAAACAGCAGGCCAGAATGGTCACACATCCCAAAGAGATCGAAAGAGTATCCCTTTCACATTATTGTAAATTATATATAGAAAAGACGCAAGTAGATAACTCACAAATAACACAATAATTGGATACAGTAACTTTACCAAGATTAGATCCAGCAGCTCAGAGTATATTAAAATCACCAATTACAATTCAAGAAGTTATTAAAATAATAAGGGGCACTCCCAATGGTAAAGCTCCAGGTGAAGATGGCCTCCCAGCAGAAATGTATAAAATTCTAGAAGAACAAATTGTCGAAATATTAGTAGACTTATTTAATGCAATACTAGGAGGAGAGGAAATTCCTTCTAAATTTTTGAGAGCAATAGTGGTTAGCTTTATCAAAAAAGATGAGCAGCCAGAATATCCTGGTTTATATCGTCCAATCAGTCTATTAAATCAGTACTACAAATTATTTACCAAAGTTTTGGCAGTTCGCACAGCTCAGGTGGCACAAGCATTGGTACACTAGGACCAGTGTGGTTTTATACTGGGTAGGCTATTGTCCACTAATACTAATTTTTTAGTACAGGCAATAGAGTATTCATCACATAACTCCCATCCAGCGGCAATCATAATGCTTGATGCTGAAAAGGCATTCAATTCAGTTCAATGGCAAGTGCTATTCTTGGTGCTCGCAAAGTTTGGTTTCCCAGTGAAATATATTCAGTCAATACGGACACTCTGTATTGGGGCCCAAGCCAAAATTTCAGTCAATACTCAAATAGCAGGGTCAGTACAAATTTCACGTTGTACGCCACAGGGCTGCCCCCTCTCCCCAGTGTTATTTGCACTCTTTATAGATCCTCTGGCTGCTGCGATTCGACAAGACTCATGCATCCAGGCGCCACTGCCTCTGGCCCCCAAAGTAAAGTTATTTGCAGATGATATGATCTTGTACCTTCGAGCAGAGCAGTACAATATCGATAGAACTTTTGCAAAAATCAAGGCCTTTTTAGAGCTAGGGGGGTATAAAATCAACCAATCTAAATCAGAGGCCTTGTTGTACAATGCTGCGACATCGATCCTGCCGAAAGATATCCGAGTTGTATCTCCTTTGTCACACCCTATTAGATATTTAGGTATTTACGTGTCCGGGAGCCCGGCTGGTCTGTTCCAGTTGAATCATATGAATGTTCTTAAAAAGATTCAAAGACTACTTTTTAAGTGGCAGGAAACTACGATGACCATTATTGGAAGGATAGCACTGGTTAAAATGATGATCCTGCCCCTATTACTTTTTGTGTTTTCAAGTGTAATCCTGAGAGTACCTAAAAAGTTTTTTGAGAAGTTAGATGCATTAATCGGACAATTCATATGGAATTATAAGAAATCTCATCTCCGGCTGGCTAAGTTAACCTTGGCAGTGGTAGTTGGGGGAGTAGCTCTTCCCAACTTTACAACTTATTATGAAGCAACTCTATTGGATTGGGCATCAAGAGCAGCACAAAAACCAAAACTCTAAATCTATCGTAATCAGATGATGACAGAAATCAATTTTCATTTTACACACTTCCTAAAATTCCCTTGTCTACCAAAAAGGGTTTGATATAAAATACCAAGTATGATTCTATTCGCACATTACAGATACGGGCTAAGTATCAAATTGATAAGACGTATTTGATGCTGCGAGTAAGGGACGTTTGGATGTTAGGAGTAGAAATAAGCCAGAGAAACCTCCAGCAATGTGAAGGGTTTGGCTATAAGACTTTGGTGGATTTTTACCTAGTGGATCACTTTAAAACTTGGGCGCAGTGTGTAATGTGCGCAAGCGATATTCCGTAACACTTAAAATTCTCATACTGCCAAATGCAGCATGCCCCATATGCAATGAGACAACCACCGAATAGCGTTAATGAAGCTATTGCTCAGGCTTTCTACAATAATCAAAAAGGTATCGGCAAATGGTATAAACTTCTTCAGGATGCAGGGTCAATTACGGTAACTTCTGAACATTTGATTCGGATAGCAAATATGACAGGATGCAAGATAGCGGTACAACACTGGAGAAAGCATAACGAGTTGTCATATAAAGCACTTAGAGGGGCAAACTTTAAGAGGATCGATTATTTCTCTAAATGGTTGCTTTATTATACTCCCGCTAGGTTAAGAGAAATGCACCCAGAGACATCAGGTCAATGTCCACGTTGTCAAACATTTCAGGGGGGCTGGCTACATATGTGTTTTTCATGTCCATTTCTGGCAAATTACTGGGAGCAGATCTTTCAGAGGTTGAGCTCTTGGATTGCCTATGAAATAGCCCCTAGCCCAGTGGTGGCACTTTGGGGCATTACGCAAATCACAAATCTGCCCACTTCTTCCAGGCAAATGATATTTGTGGGTACGTATTCTTCAGGCGTAGAAATCTCCAGTATCTCCGACCTACGCACTATGGGAAGTGAAAATGGAGTCTACTAGGGTTAAAGAAAAGCTGTATGCCCAATGGATAGGAGTAATGGAAAGATATCCAGGGATACAGGCAATAATTAATATTCATGGTTAGTTCAGGTGGGGAGGGGGCAGACAAGGGAGTAGGTCTGAGTATTTATTCATGGATATTGTCCTCTAAAGCTCTGTTGTAAAGTTGGATGAATTTATGCAATGTGAATACCACCTGCTGAATTAAAAAAAAAAAAAAAAGTTGACAAACATACACACACATACTGTCCATAAGAGGCATGGTGGTGGTAACAATGAAGAAAAGGGAACAACATTAATTCAGCAATGCAAAACATGAAAGTTAACTGAGCCATAAAAAATTGACAACAACGCACATCCTCCTATACCATCAAATATTGCCCCAGAACATATACACTTTTAAAAAAAAAAAACTGAAATGCAAACAATAGCCAACATGTTTAATTAATGTAATGCCATCCCTGCCCTAAATAAAGTTTTAAAAACATATGCCACTGAAACACTTCTTTCATACACCGATGACTACTGGTGCTGGCTCCTACTGGATAGATGGCCCTTTGGAAATCTAGGCCACATACTAAAATAATATTGCAGATGTGACACACATGTAGAGAAGGTACTGAGCTGTGAAAACAATTCTCCTTCACAAAAGGCAAAAAATCAATGAAATAGAAAATAAATAATAACTTAGCTCATACTAAAACTCCAGGCCACCCACCACTATAAAATGTAAAAATCTAATTAAAGCACAAAGAAATATTGTTGCATGCCTATGCAAACAAACAGCACTCTTTTACAATAGTTTTTGAACTTACATGTGTGATTCAACTAAAACAAAGTCCTTAAATCCAAAGGTATATCCAGGAGACTAAGAGAGTGATCCTTCCAACTTGAAATCCAAGTGAAAAGTGACCAGGGGTTGTACAGCTGGAAGGAGCTTGTTGGACAGGCACAGGAAGTTGGAATCTCTGATGCACTTCCTTCCTGTTTGAAAAAACAAAAAAGCTTCTCCAATTGAAGAGCAAATTGCAGGGTCCTTTGGAGAAGAAAATCTAGTCACAAATCTCTTTTTGACTAGATTTATAGTCAAAAATATTCTTTTGACTAGATTTAGTGGCATGTGGAGTAGAACATCTATGCCAGAAATGAGATCACACCTGTGAACAGCAGTTTTGGAAACTGACGCGTCCGGAAGCATTGCAAGGGAATGCAAAGTCTCACACGTGCTCGCTAGCGGCATGGAAGTTTCGTGGCACTAGCGAGAGAGTGACAAAACCTAATCTCGCAAGGGAGATCGAAATCCGCTCTGAAGCTGAGAACAAAATTCAGGAACTCCGCTCTAGTCCATCTGGCGTGAAGTGCCCAAATTCCACAAACTCCGGTGGCAGAGGACTAGAGCGGAGTTCCGCTCAGGACTATTAAATATCACATTTGGTCCAGTTCAATTAAGTGTTTGGTTTGTTGCTGTAGCAGAGAGTAAAATTTCTAATTGTAGATAAATCAAAAATGCTCATTTTGAACCCTAACTTTATAAAGTCTGCTAGGCAGATCTGCATGAAACTTGATATGCTGCAACTTAGCTGCTAGCATTATTTCTCTGAAAAGATTTTTGCAGTCTTGTGAATATACACAAATGCTGTAAGCAAAGCAAGGGCGGACCTTTTACTTGAAAGTTAGAATCAACCGTAACTCCACATTGGCTATAATTGATGTGTAATATATATCATTAGTAAAAATGCAGATAAGTTATAATTAATGCAGAAAAAACAAAAAAACTGTTGGTATTTGATAGTTGTTAGCTGTGCAAACCATAAATTGCACCCCCGAATACACTTCTCATGAAACCTATGATTATATCACTGATGGCATCTCAAATGATGGTTTGTGTGATCTCATTGGGGGCATCATCAATGTTATAATGTGAGACAGTGATACCCAATATTATTAATTCATTACATAATTAGTACTGATAATGAAAGCAGTACATGAGAACTTTAACATCTGGACCTGGGGATTGGAAGGATGCTTTTGAAAAGGGTTAATTTGACACAAGATTAGGTTCTCATTAATAATGGCAGAATATAGAGGAGTGCATGAGGTAATATTTTCATTGATATTAGTTAATTGGAACGCGATCTAAATATAGTAAGGTTAAGATTGTGTACTATATGAATTCTTGGAAAGATTGGAAGAAAAAATGTCAGTCTCCTAAGCCTATTTTGTCCTTTCCTCCTGCCTATTCAGAGAAGGCAATGGACTCCCTCTCCATTTCACTTTTTAGCACAACTCACTTCATTTGCTTATTTCAAGGTCAGACCGCAATGCATTTGGAGTGGTAAATATCCTTATGATGTCATGCTTTTAATGTTTTGAATGCTTGGATTTATCATTTTTCTGTTCATGACCATTTACTTAGACAGAGAGGAAGGCATGAACAGACAGGAATGCATGTCCACTAAAAGGACCTATATGCCTTCTTCCTAGATACATAAGTTGCACAACACTGGTGCTTGGGTGTTAACATTCATAGGTCCTCTGATTACCTAATACTTCAAAGATGTCACTGTCATCCACCCACTTTCCTATCTGATCATTGGAGAATGCTAATAAATTAGAAATGTATATGACAGTTTGTAGTTTCCTTGCATGACAAATAAATGGGCACATATATATTTTTCTGTAGAATTGAAAAGAGTTGTGAACTAGTTGAAACTAACTGGCTTGCTGGCCTGTTTTATGTTTCCATAGCAGCTAATGTAACATTACAAGGGTGAAGTCTGCCGATGTCACATTACAAGAACAAAGTGTATTCTCTTATTCTTATATTTTGTATGCAGTGCTTCCTTTGCATCTTGAAGTACATGCAAGGAAATACTGTGCAAAATAAATTAATTCATCACATATATTTCAAGGTTGTTATTTTCCATCATGAGGAAAGCTATGTGAATGTGATGAATGCCCACCCAGAGAAATACAGAGTAGCATATTTGTAGTTTAGGTAGATACAAATGTCTGAACAGAAGGCTATGGATAATTGTTAGACCTGTCAGCCTTAGGGTGAGCTTCCCCCAAACATCTTTTTCCTTCACCCCTCCTATTTTTACTTAAATCGTTTTTGTTTACCTTATGACTTTGTGCACTTTACCACTGCTTTCCAATTCTAAAGTGCATGTGCGCTCTCCGCTGAACCTGGTGAATTTGGCTTATACTTGGTTGTCATATTTACTTTACTTTTAAACCCCTTGTAGTGTGTTGGATACCATATACCCATGGCATGTAAATGAAATGCTACTAGAGGGCCTTCAGAACTTATTGTGCCAATCACATAAGTAGTCCCTTAAAACATCTCCGAGGTCTGCTATTACAGCCTGAATTCAGTTTTAAACTGTCAATACGACTTAGAATTATAACCGTCTCACCAAGCCTTATATTCCTCTTTTATTGCATGTAAGTCACCCCATAGTCCGGCACTAAGTAACTCATAGGCCAGGGTGCATCGTAATCAAAATAATGGACATGTCTTATAACAAATTTCATGCCTTGTTAGTGAAAACCTCTTTACTTCTTTTTTCACAACTGTGAGGCCTACCACTCCAGTAGGATAACATCGGATGACCACACTGCATGTCATAAGAGCTAATGTTTGAATGGGAGCAGGTGAGCATTTCAGGTTTGATGTCTGAGAAATGAAACTTAAAAATACTGTTTAATGGTTAAGTCAAATTTTAAGTTACAATTTTGGAACTGACACTTTTAGAAAGTTGCCTTTTCCTGTCCTAAACTATTTGGTAGCTGTCCTGGGCCACACTACTAGATGTAGGTGGCAGATGGACTTTATTGTTGTCTCCCAGGCAGCCACACAATAGAGAACTTCGGTGTGCCCGGATGAATCATCAAATGGAAGGATGGGGCGGTGGAGCTTGCCACAGCCTCACTTGCAACTGAATATGCAGTGCTCTGGCTTCAAAAAAGACTTGTCACACCTGCATTGTTCATGTAGCTAGCTTGGAGCCAAGGCAGGGGAGACAGGAAACCTCAAGCACTTCAAAG
The DNA here is from genome assembly GCF_031143425.1 of Pleurodeles waltl. NCBI lineage: Eukaryota > Metazoa > Chordata > Amphibia > Caudata > Salamandridae > Pleurodeles > Pleurodeles waltl. The sequence goes on from NC_090444.1 coordinate 927,990,906, forward strand.
GGAATTCTCTAGAATCATCTTCTACTTAAAAGAAGGCATCATGTATAAAATAAATGTACCCTGACACCCATTCTTTAGTACACCTCCACATGTGGAATGCTCAGAAGGACTGTGGTGCTCCTCTACAAGAAGAGCTGCTACTTTGTTGCTCTGCTACCCTGCTGCCCGCTGCTCTGCTGCTTGAGTGAAGGACTGGGCCTGCATCTTGTTCCAAGAACACAAGAGTGACAACAGAGACCGGGTGGTTGGCCCCCTGATCAGATGCCTTTGGGACAGACCAGTCTCTAACCACCTTGAACTCAGCACCCTGACTAAGAGTCTGTTGTTAGTCTTGTCCCCCAAGTGGTGCCACCCCAGTCCTGGACCCTTGCAATTTGACCTGAAGGTGCTCTGCCAGCCCAGATGTGGCCCTATGGGCAGAGCCAATGCGGCATGATGCATCTCTTTGCAGAGCCGATTCTGAGGTGACTTAGGTCTTTGCGTTCCACATCCCACAACTGTTTTGGAACCGCAAGTGTGCAGTGCATCTTTGGTGCAGGACTGTGCATCACAAGCCCCTCATAGACGGCATCCTCAACAACAAAGCAGGAGCCTTGGACCCCCTTAGAACCACTGCTACCTGATGTATCCTCAACGTGAGATCTCGTAACACTCAGCAACCAAGATTTAAGTTCAGCGGGTCTAACTTGGTCCCTGTATCCAGCCTGTGCTCCATTGCAGCTGGCCTGAACTTGTGACTTTGCTCTGGTCCAACAAGACCTGATACCCACAGTTTGCTTTTGTGCTTCAAGACAAAAGTTTGCTAAAAAAATGATTTTGCCTCTCTCCGGTTCTACTGATTGAAACTTTGTAATTTTGGTCTCAAATAATGTAATGCATTAAAATTTCATCCATTCTTCTGAAGTGGTGTGGTATTTTTCTTGTATTGTGTTTTCACTTGATTACTATTTGTGTGCTTCATAAATTACTCATTGTCTCTGAGTTAAGCCTGACTGCTTTAGGGACTTTTAGTGGTTCAACCTGACAGGAATTGTAGCTGTTGCTTGAACAGGTGCTCCCCTCCCTTCATTTTGCAGAAAAATGTATTTGTGTTCATGTAACATTATTGATTTTGGTTCCTGTTCTTGACAAAATGTTAAGGATCATTTATCTCACCATTATTTTTAAATCTGTATTAATGAATTGCTCATATTGTTCCAAATCCTACATGAAGGCTCAAATTTATTGGCAAGCTACTCACACTTTGGCCTTAAAGAATGGAACTCTCTGTAACTCAGTCTAAAGATTTGGCTACTCTCTATCGATTAGGTTCCCATATTTTTACTTTTGGTAATTCATGTACTTCAGCATTCTATTTTACTAATAACTGGTTCTAATGTTTGTTGGTAACATTACTACTGTAATGTTAACAGTATTTCATGAATAAATGTAATACTTTGAAAAGACCGAATGAATTCCTAAGAATATGAGTCAACACATTCACATTGTGAGTCATACCCTGAAGCAACAATGTTGCCTAAATCAACACGTTACTCCTACTTTTAATCCAAGGGGTCAATCATGAAACATATTTAATAGCATCAGCACTCCAGCGGTAGGTGGTGTTGTGTAGCCATTTTAGTTATAGCTCCATGCACATTATTTTAGCACACTAGGCCTGCAGTTGTGCACTTTAACCTAGATATATTTTATTCAGCTTAATTTATTATTTTAGCAATAGCCACATTTGCGGTCTTGTTTTATTTCTCTCTATCATCTGCTTCTGTAGGCTACAGGCCTCTTGCTCAGGTATGGGGGATGACGTCTTCCCAGGGGAACCTGAAGGGCAAACTAGAGCTTAACATGCCGTGCTCTAATATAGCATAGGTAGGAAATATTTTAATGACTCTAGTGACAACATAGTAGCTTTATTTTTATGCTTCACTCTCCTTGTCACAATTCTAATCCTGTCATGCTTTATCGTCCTGGTTATTGCAGTACATGCATTATTATCTAAGATGCAGCTGCATCATTAAAACCTTATTGAAACATATACCTCCTCTGACTGTCCTTGCATATGTGAGACTAATGTAACTGAGAGTAACAGATGCGATCTGAGTGACCACAATTTCCCTGAGGAGTCAATTGTGTCATGTGTTCGGCTGCCCAATCAGCCCTGCTCTTGAGTAGAGATGAGGCCCTACTAGTTAGCCGGAGAAAATCCTGGATTAGGCCGACAGGTGTCACCTGTAGTGGGATAGACTCAGTCCCCACACCGCAGGTGATTCTAACGCTCAAATCCAGTAGTCTTATTAGAATGAGAGCCTTTGCGAGATGGCTCCTACAACGTTATATACGGAGACGTCCATAGTATTGAGGATTTCGTCCTCAGCTAAGTAGGGATTACCTAAGTAACGCTGTAGTTTGTTCAAGCTTGAACTCTTAAAGGATAATCCACCATTTGGTGTGCCTATCTCTGAACAAAACATACCATTCATTATGGTGAATCCACAACAGGAAACAATTACAGTCAATATGCGACCACCCCTCACTGCACATTTACTGGCACAAGGCCTAAGGGCCCAGGGGGGTCCAGACACATTTGTTGTTGAGGCACATTCAGCCTATAGAACAGAATTTTTTACTCTTGGGTCACATTTTCAGCAGCTGATGGGAGCACAAATAGATTTCATCATTATACACCTGCAAAAGCACTTGCACAATACAGAGCATATGCATATCTAGAAATGTCTCTTTCTTATCAAGAACATAATAATAATTGACTTGATGACACCCTACCCCCACACAATTTTACATGTTAGGTTAGGTCCTGTAAGTAATGATGATCCTACCTGGCCCTTATTGGCCACTTATATACCTCACCCTGCTGCAGCAAACTTAACTGTAGTTTGTAATGCAAACATTAAATACAAACCCAGCATGTGCTGCTCCAGCGCAACCACATGCAGTAACGCCAGGCATTAATCCTGCGACTGTACATTCAATCATGCGTAAAGTACTCGCCAATCCAGAAGAAATTCTGTTTTGGTTAGCTAAAAAATAAACGCACTGGAAGCAGTATTTCCCGATACGGTACCTCAGGATAAACACAGAATATTAACTATGTGCTTGCCGTTTGGGATGGTCTCCACAATAGATAACTGTAATCCTTGGGGCACAGTATTTGCCACACTCTATACAACCGCTCACAGTACACTGACACTTGCCAACTTACCGGAAGTTCAAGATGAATACGGGGATGCCCCGGCCCTGGACGTGGGGATGCAACTAATGAGCAACTTTGCCAGAGTATCCTCAATTATATTAAGTAACCTTGAAGGGGAAGCGGTCGCACTAGTGGTACGCATGCAGCTCTGTGACGTTCCTCCACAGGATCAAGAACGTGAGCTGCCAAAGATTATCGCAGAGACCTACTCTAGCATTGGTCGAAGCAGTGTGGGGGCCAGACCAATAAAACCACAATTTCAGGGTAAATCTAATAAATATTCTACCAAACAAGCTCCTGAGGGTACTAAGAAATGCTAGGACAAAAAGCAACAAACACCTAAAAAAGAAAGAGGAGAATCTCTGCATATGGATATCCCGCAGAATAGATATTATCTCAGAAATAGAGATAATATAAAAATGCCTGATAGATATCAATATACTAATACATGCCAATTTCGTTCCCTTCAGGACTCACCAGAAAAACGCAGTGAGAGAGGTGGGCAGTCAGAGCGAAGAACTGAATATGTGAAACCGAGACAGGAATCACAACGCTCAACAGAGGTTTCTGTTAAAAAAGGAGAGAAACTTCCCCCACAAAACCCCCAATTCATAAAGACAAAGGTGGCAGCGGTTGCAGTCCGACATGCTACTGAAGAAGAGGGCCTTATTGAAAACAAGAAGTGGGCATTAGTGCTATTAGAAAGTGTGGCAAAGGTCACAATAGTTCGTCGGAATCTTCTGGAGCATCTGGAGGTGAGAGCAACTGATGACTTCCTACAAGTAGAAACTGCGGACATGAGTGTCTCCACGCCTATTAGGGTGTACAAAGTAACGTTACAATTAGAGGGAGTCATTGAACGCACAATTAACGCAATCTTTTTGGACCGCGTCATAAACATATATGATATTCTACTGGCCGAAAGTGATTGGCCACCTGAATTTGTTTGTACTTGCCCATATGGGGAAGATGTTATCAAACCTTCTTTCACGCCTCTTCTTCCTGAGGAGCTCGCAGAATCCCATGCCATCAATTGGGCATTGGGGCAGACACCCGCGTTATATCGCAACCACATAGGACGGGCTAAAGACTCTCCCTATCATGTAATTCCTATTAAATATCAACCTCAACCCCAACCCCAATATCCAATAAAACATGATGCTAAAGCACCCGTGAGGGAAATCCTCACACAACTGGAGTAACAGGGTGTAATCAACCAATGAATAATCCCTTATTCCCAGTAGCTAAACCGGACCATTCATACATAATAGTCATAGACTACAGACATTTGAACAGTCATACTTGCACATACACTATGCAAAACTCACAAAGCACAGCACTCATGAATAACATAGTGTGCAAAAATTACAAAACAACACTGGACATTTCCAATAGGTTCTTCTGCCAAAATATAGCGCCTGAGAGTAGAGACTTAACAAGTTTCAGTGCATTAGGCTCCCAGTAAAATTTCTGTTGTTTACCCCAGGGTTACAAGAACAGTCCAGGACTGTTCGCAGCTGGTGTTACTTCAATATTGCACCCTAAAGCATTGTTCTATGTAAATGATATTTATCTTATGGATGATGAATTACTGCAACATTTAAGATGGGTAGACAGCATTGTTGTAGGATTTGCTGAGTTTGGCTACAAATTCAATTTAAAAAACCCAATAATAGCCTTCCTTGGTGTCCTGTTTCTGGTTTATAAGCTATCAAGTGAAGGAAACAGCCTAGCGCCACAATTCTTGGAAAAATGCACACAGTTACAGCCTCCAAATACAATTAAAAAACTCCAATCCTTATTGGGTTTCCTACATTTTGGCAAAACCTACATTCCAGATTATGCATCATGCATACAACCTTTATATGACTTAATAAGTCCTGACATTTCAAGTACATTTTGAAAAGTTGAACAGACACACGTTCTCAGAGCTTTGCAAACAGACATGTTTGCAGCACAGCATGTACACACAAGGGACAACAAAAAACATCTTTTCATCAGAATAATTGCTGGTGCCATTGGTTTCACCTATGTAACTTTCAATGAGGGTGAGACAGTCCTGATTGCATAAAAATCACATTTGTATTCAGCAGCAGAACAACGCTTTGCTCCCACTGAGAACATTTTCACTGCTGTTCAGATGAACGTCACTAAAGAAAGACCACTAGCCCAGGGGAAACGCATTATTGTTGTCTCTTCAATTCCAGCCCGCACGGCTGTTACCAAAGCAAGCGTTCCAAACGTTAAATCATTACATCCACATTGGATTCAATGGGCAACATCATTCACAGCCACTGATGTTGACTACATTTTCAACCCAAAATTACAAACTAAAGAATTTTTGCAATATGAACTAGAATACCCACTTCCAGCAAAAACATTGCCTATTGATCAATATCAAAGAGTCAGTCAGTCAGTCAAAGTACTTTATTTCGATAAATAATTATCATAAAAAGACATAAAAACAGTACAATCAAATATTACAGGCAATCAACAATTCATATTATCTACAATGTTTAAGAAGGGGGGTCAGTAAAATAAAACATCCTAAAAACATCATTTAACGTGAAACATTAATATTCTCCCAGATTCGCAAAAATTACCTTTCCTATAAAAAGTTAATTAATCACTCAATTCATTACAATAAAATAATCGAATTGATGGCGAACTTCTTTTTATTAACCCTAACAGCTCCCACTAAAAAACTAGCAACATGGAACATAATCCTAGGGGTCTGCAATAACTGTAAGAACAAGAGGGCAGGTTTGGCCTGTATAAACCCCTCCTCCTTTAAAATTGGGAACAAATATTTCTTTCTTAAGGCCGCGTAATGGTCACAAAATAACAAAAAATGCATTGTATTCAGGATCGAAAAATTATCACAATTACACGGCGTTCCTTTTTCCGGAGGAGACCAGGTTTGAAAGTGGCCAAGAGTTAGAGGGATCAGGTTAAACCGAAAAAGTGTAAGTAGAAACCGGTGGAAGGGTTGATTTACAATAGACAAATATAATTCAGGTCCCACATAAGTACTCAAAATGATACTGGCCCGCACCGATGGTTTCTCATATTCAGCTTGTTCTCTTTCTAAACATAACAGATCTTTCATCATGCTTCTAATCAGTCCAATATCTTTAACAGTTATTGATTCCGGGGAGTAAAAAAGATCCGATCTCCCTAATCTAACAAAACAATTTTTGATATAAACTAGCCACGCTATTTTATTTACTTTATCCAGCTGCAGGCAATCTTTTAAAATAGAGTGGTTGAGCGGAATTTCTTGATTCAGCCAGATCTTTAGCCAGGCTAGAACGGGGGCCAGTTTGATCAAGTCTGAAATGTAGCCCACACCCAATTCAGTATGGACAATGTGTGTGGAAGTAGACTGGGGAAGAGAGAGAACCGATCTAAAAAATTTATTTGCCGTGATCTGTATACTTTCCATAGAGCAATAGCCCCATATCGCACTTCCATGCGTTGCTATTGCAAGGCATTTTGCTTCATAAATTTTTAGCAAACTAACAATTGGCCTCGCCCCGAGTTTATTCATAAAACCCCGAAGAGCAGAAGACGACTTTACAAGGGCAACATTTCTATTTTTTATCTGGGGGCCCCAGGAACCTTTCTCATCGAAAGTGATCCCTAAGTATGGAAATATTGCTACTCTACACAGTTCTTGCCTCCCACAAGTAAACATTTTGGGGAGTTTATTTTTATTACCCTTACCCATGATCATAATCTGGGACTTTTTAACGTTGATCTTTAAATCCAGGGAAGTCATAAAAACCTCAAAGGCGTCCAATAATCGTTGAAGACCAACACCAGTACGAGAAAGCAGGACAGCATCGTCCGCGTATAGGAGAACCGGAATACCGAGTTCTCCTATCCGTGGGGTGTCCTGGGTAGCATCTTTTAGTGTGGATTCCAAGGCATTTATATAAATAGTAAAAAGGAGGGGAGCCAGAATGCACCCCTGCCTGACTCCCCTTTCTGAGTTAAAGTGGCTAGTGCATCGCCCCGCAGTAGTAACTCTAACAGAAGCTGTTAGGTCAGTATGTAAATCTACTAAGAGGTTAACAAGAGCCTTGTCCAGTCCCATGTCAAGTAAGATTTTCCATAATTTAGATCAATTTACAAGATCAAAGGCTAACGAGAGGTCCATGAACCCCAGATACATGGAACCCTCCTTCGCCTTCGTGTATTTCTCTATTAATAAATACAAATTCAAGCCTTGATCTATAGTACTCCTTTTAGGTCTAAAACCATTCTGCACATCTGCTAGGACCCCTTTCTCTGTTAACCAATCGTTCAGTTTATTTAGAATAACTCGACCTAAAATTTTCACTGAGGAATCAATCAGTGAAATCGGCCTGTAACAAGATGGGTCTTGCCTATTACCCTTTTTAAACACTGGTATAATTATAGATTTCTTCCAGGAAGACGGGATTTTATCAAATGTAAGATTATTAAAAACCTTGCATAATACCTTAGACCAAAATTTCGGAAAACTTTTAAAAACGTCCCCAGGTACCCCATCTGGGCCCGGGGCTTTGTTTTTTGTGATTAGGTCTATAGCCCTTTCAACCTCTGCAACTGCAAAAATAACTGCATCCTTGTCAGGGGAGATTTCCCCAACTTCATCTGCTAAAATTCCACCAGGAGGACCAATATTAGAGTATATCTGACTAAAGTGTTTTATCCAGCCCTCATCTGGAATGTTTGCCTCTAAAGGAGTATTAGGTTCATCAGAAAAAAAGGGCTGATTTATTATTTTCCAGAATAAACCACTGTTTTTTAGGGTATCTGGATCCAAGAGTTGAGCCAAGGCGTTATCTTTCAGAGTCCTTTTCCTCTCTAGAATAGTTATTTTATACACTTTCCTATTTTTGATCGATCTTTAGGAATAGTTTTTAATGCCTTTAGTAGTACACCATGTGCTTTAGAGCATTCCTTATCAAACCATCTATTGCCCTCTAGCGCCTTCTGGCTAGATTTAGCCTGGAGACTACAATTAATTTCCAAGCAAATCTGATCAAATGCTACCATAACCTCCTTAGGATCTGGATTTTCCGCTAGACATATAGAGATTTCATCCTCCACTTTAGATAAAACCTCCTGAAAAAAGGTTTCAGGGACTATTTTTGTCCACTTCAACCTACGATTCTGGTCTTTGACTTTAAGGTTCAAGCCCCCACTCTCTGCGACTAATTTGAGAGAAATCAGTTCAGTGTTCTTAAAAACAAGTACAACAGGATTATGATCACTAAAAACTGACACCTCAGTACAATAATTTACAACACTATTTAACAAAAAAGAAGACAAATAAATATAATCTATAATTGTACCATTTTCTTTGCCCTTAAACGTAGGGGACCTTCTATTCCCGTCTCCACAGCCAGACTCATATAAATTCCATTTAGCGAGGAAAAACTCAAGATAATCCCCCTGCCTAGTATGTTCTGGATGAGCAGTTGAGGAAAAGGGAGGGCCTTCCTCATCCCTCCTAATACATGGTAGGGTACATGGATGTATGTTAAAGTCCCCTAGTAATATTAACTCAAAAGTATTAACATTTATACTATAGACTGACAAAAATTTATCCAAGTCATCCAGGTTTTGACTGGTACAATCATTAGCATGCGAGTTATAAAAATTTATAAAAAGGATCTTACCCTTATCCTGGGTGGAAAGCTCAACAATTAGACAATTTACTGAACCCGAGGGGCATTGAGTTAAGGTGCCTTTCATATCCAGTTTAAAAAGGCTTAATAGTCCCCCCTTAGGTCTTCCTGCCACACTGTTTGTAGCTGGAATGCAAAAATGACAAAAGCCATCTAAAGAAAAGCTATTCGTTTGATCCCAGGTCTCTTGTAAAGCAATGACATCAAAAGATTTTAATATCCTTTCCCATTCGGCTATCCCAGACTTACTCTTTAAACCAGCAATGTTCCATGTAGCAATCTTGATGGACGATGCTGAAGACTGGGAAGAATTTCCCAAGACATTTGTCAGTCAATCATTTTCCTCCATAGAAGATAAGGCAGCATACCGATTGTGAAGAGGTAAAGTGTTAACGGTCTGCCTGTAAGTCAGCTGATGACGACTTGACTCCCCCCTAATTTGAGACCGGGACATATTTACAAATACATTCGTGGTACAGGCATCCATACCTCTTCCGTTCTCATTTGAACATTGCTCTTGCACATACAACGAGCGACATTGAGTATTGGCCCCATGATTATAAAAAAAGCCAAGAGGTCTAGCTAGAACCGCATTTTCTAGAGTTGGCAAAATTGCAGCTCTCAGAAGCACTGTTGCCACGTGTTCTGGGTGTTTAAAATTTATAATAATACAGTCTCCACCTCTATTTTTAGGGCCATTGCCAATCCAGCTAACTCTGCGGATAAATAAAATGTCATTTGCAAGGGCACAAGGAAATCCACAGTTCTTATTCAACCAAGCAAGCGTCTTGTTTTTAAGAGCAGGATACGTTTCTATCCCAGAACCATTCAAGCACAAGTCAACCTCTGGGACATTTGTTAGAACCACAGTATATGGTGCACAATCTGGCGGGAGATTAATAGAATTATGTCGCCTAGTTATACTTCTTCTATCAATGACTGTCCCTCCTATAGTGTCCTGAGTACTCCTTTGTATTGATCGTGGTCGACTAAAAGTATCTTGTGCACTAGCCGACCCTACTGGCGATGTAGACGAGGATGAGGCAGTCGGCACACTTACAGTCGGTGGGGCCTGAACAGTAGCCCCCAAGCCCTCCACCCTATTACTGACTATAGAGTGTGTAACTGAACCCACTGGGTGGTTATCCATAGAGCCTATTGAGTCTAAGTGAGTACTCAGTGGAACAGTGGACCAATATCAAAGAGTCATGTACACCGATGGCTCGGCACAACCTGCAATTGGCACAAAACATCAATACTCCGCTGCTTGCGCAATCGTAAGAGGCTACATGGAAGATAATACATTTTGTCCCCAACATACATTCACGCAAACCTTAGGGGATTGCAGAGCACACTTAGCAGAGCTAAAGGCTCTGGGGATTGCACTGTAACATATGGATCCTGCTCAGTTAACACTAATTGTTTGTTATTCGTACTATGGTGTCCAGTCCTTCAATGAATACCTGCATTTACTGGCACCAGAATGGTCTGCAGGAGGAGCAGTATTTGGGGTTCAGGGAGGAGCTCAGGACCATCGGCTCCGCCCTAGGCACCATCGTAGGGGTGCTGACGGACATTCAAAAGACCTTGAGGGACACTGTGGCACTCCAAGGGGCCTCTGACACTAGCCAGGACGATGAACTGCCCACCACCTCTGCTGGCGCTAGTGGACAGGAGGCACTGCCACAGGACCACCACACCAGCACCCCACCCCCTGCAGACGGACAACCACCACGCAAGCGGTCCCTGAGATCCAGGAACAGGACAGAGCAAGATGGCAAGACCCCCGCCAGGAAATAAGACCACCCTGATTGTCCCCCCCACTGTCCCACTTTGTTACCCTGTCCATATTCGAACTGCCCCAGCTCCACTTCCAAAGCCCAGATGGCCAGTGCACCTGTGAGACTAATAGACTGGACTCTGCCATGGACATTTCTCCACCATCACCCATCACCATTTTACAACCCCCCAACATTTTATGAGCACTTAAATAAACACCCTTGAAACACCAAACAATCTGGAGTCAGTCTATGATTTGGTACTTTGTATTATCAATCACAGTGTCGTAATTGGTTACCCATTGTAAGGCTAACATACCTATGTCACACATCACAAGCCCTTGAAGGATGCAAGCAGTTGACACGTAGGTTACCACACTTGTGAAACTGAAATGGAAGGGTACAACTCAATTAACAAATAGTGAGTGAAATGTAGGTACAGGATAGAGGTAGACGTGTGAAAGTTAATGTAATGTCAAACCAGAAAATGTTCTCACCTGTGTGTCACTGGAAATATTGCTGTATGACTGACTCCCTGTTGTCATTTTCTTCTTCCTCAGCTTCATCCTCATCACTGTCCACAGGCTCCACAGGCTCCTCAGCTGCTACAACACCATCATCTGGATCATCCTCCTGCAAAAAAGGCACTTGGCGTCGCAATGCCAAATTATGGAGCATGGAGCAGGCGACGATGATGTCGCACACCTTCTTCGGTGAGTAGAATAGGGATCCACCTGTAATATGGAGGCACCTGAAACTGGCCTTAAGGAGGCCGAAGGTGCGTTCGATCACCCTCCTAGTCCGCCCAGGGCATCATTGCACCGTTCCTCTGCTCTGGTCCTGGGATTCCTCACTGGGGTCAATAGCCAGGAAAGGTTGGGGTAACCAGAGTCCCCCAATAGCCATATACAGTGCCTCTGGAGTTGACCCATCATATCAGGGATGCTGCAATTCCGCAGGATGTAGGCGTCATGCACAGAGCCAGGGAACATAGCATTTACCTGCGAGATGTACTGGTCTGCCAAACAGACCATCTGGACATTCATGGAATGATAACTCTTCCTCTTCCTGTACACCTGTTCACTCCTGCGGGGGGGACCAGAGCTACATGGGTCCCATCAATGGCACCTATGATGTTGGGGATATGTCCAAGGGGATAGAAGTCACCTTTCACTGTAGGTAAATCCTCCACCTGAGGGGATATGATGTATCTCCTTACGTGTTTCAGCAGGGCAGACAACACTCTGGACAAGACGTTGGAAAACATAGGCTGGGACATCCCTGATGCCATGGCCACTGTTGTCTGAAATGACCCACTTGCAAGGAAATGGAGCACTGACAGCACCTGCATGTCAGGGGGGATTCCAGTCGGATGGCGTATCGGTGACATCAGGTCTGGCTCCAACTGGGCACATAGTTCCTGGATAGTGGCACGGTCAAACCTGTAGGTGACGATGACATGTCTTTCTTCCATTGTCAACAGATCCACCAGCGGTCGGTTCACCGGAGGATTCCGCCATCTTCTCATATGTCCCAGCTGACGGTGCCTACGAAGGACAACAGCGAAGAACCAGTCACTATTCCTCCAGGTATGTACCCACAGTTACACACAAGACTACACCAGACACAAAACCCTTCCTGTATGTGTGTTGAGTGTAGGCCTAGCTATGTGTGACGCAGTAGTAAATGAAGCCATGTGGGCCCCTGAAATGGCGGCTTCCTGACCTCTAAACTGGGACAATGGGATTGTGGGGTAACTGCGCTGGCGTTGCACCCCGTCGCGGTAGGCGGTCGTAGACCGCGGCGCAATGCTGCATTGGTTAACATTGGACCCTATGGATCCCAGGAGCCAATGAACAGGTGCGCCGGAGGTGGTGATGCGCACCGCCGCGGACGTCACCACCGCGGACGTCACCGCCATTTTCTATCTCTTCAATCACTAGATGCCTGACCTTCGACAGGAGAGGACCTACAGTGCTAGTGCTGCTGGGACCTCGGTCTGGAAGTGACGATGGCTGCTGCGTCTGGGGAAAGGGCCCCTGCCTTCACTGCACAGGAGTTGGAGAAACTTGTGGATGGGGTCCTCCCCCAGTACACGCTACTCTACGGTCCTCCAGACCAACAGTTAGTACACAGGGAGCACATTGTATGGGCTAGGCCTGGGTGGAGAGGGCTGGGTGGAAGAGGGAAGGGGGCAGAGTACATAGAACATTAATGCATGTGAATGAATGGGCCACATGGCCAGAGTAGGGAGGGGGCCACTCACATTGACGGTGTAGTTGGTAATGACTGTTCCTCTTCCCTTGTGCATGTCATGTAGGTCAGCGCCCACCAGAAGAGGGACATTTGGCGTGCCATCGCCAAGGAGGTCCGGACTCTGGGGGCCCACCAGAGACGGGGCACCCACTGCCGGAAGAGATGGGAGGACATTCGCCGCTGCAGCAAGAAGACGGCGGAGGCTCAGCTGGGGATGGCCTCCCAACGTGGGAGGGGTGCCCGTCGCACCATGACCCCCCTGATGTTCCGGATCCTGGCGGTGGCCTACCCAGAGTTGGATGGGCGCTTGAGGACATCACAGCAGACACAAGGGGGTGAGTACAACCTCATTCTGTGGACTTTGCGTGCAGTGGAGGTGTCTGGGTGGGGGAGGTGGGCTGTGGGTGTCCCTAGGCCAGGGCGAATTATGTAGGCAAGGCCCCTCCATAATGTAGGCCATGTGGCACTCAACCCCCCCCTCAGCAGAGTGCCAAGTTGAGGTATAGTTGCCCCTGTGGCATCCATGTGCGCAGATGTCCACCATTGCCATGTAGGCCATATCCCAGAAATTGCATGGGGCTGCTGCGTCTGTCTTGTCCGCCAACGCTAGCGTAATGCCATGCACTAAAACTCTCTTTCTTCTGTCTCCCCCCTTTTCCTGCTCTCCCTGTCCTCTTGTACATCAGCATCATCAGGCGGAGGTACAGTGGCACCGGAGCACGAGGGAGCTGCATCCCACATGGCCATGGAGGGCCACATCACAGACTCTGAATGCACCAGTGGGACGGAGGGCAAGGGGAGCTTCACGTCGGCCACCGGATCACCAACCAGCGACACGGACTCGTCCACCGATGGGAGCTCCCCTGTGGTAGTGGCACCATCTGTGCGCCCCACTTCTACAGGTACAGCCGCCACCTCCCCTACCAGCACCGCCCTCCCAGCAGCCCCTCAGCGTTCACCCCGTGCCCGCTCACCCAGGAGGGTGGGCATCACCTTCGTCCCAGGCACCTCAGGCCCTGCCCCAGTCACCCCAGCTGCCCTCAGTGAGGAGGCCATTGACCTCCTCAGGTCACTCACTGTTGGGCAGTCTACCATTGTGAATGCCATCCAGGGTGTAGAACAAGAGTTGCAACATGGTAATGCATTCCTGGAGGGCATTCATTCTGGTCAGGCTGTCCTTCAGCGAACCCTGCAATCTCTGGCCTCAGCACTGATGGCAGCCATTGTCCCTGTGTCCAGCCTCCCCCCTCTAACTTCCTCCACCCAGACCCAATCCCCTGTACCCCAGCCCATCCCAAGCACACCTACAGACCAGCATACACACAAGTCAACACACAGAAGTAGCTCAAGCAAACATAGGCACCACACACTCCACAGGCACTCACGCAAGCCTCACCCACATACAAAAACAGCAACATCCACTGCCTCCACTGTGTCTCCCTCCTCCTCTTCTCCCTCCTCCCTCCCAGTCTCGTCTACACACACACCTGCATGCACCACATCTACAGGCACTAGGACTCGCACCAGGACACTCAGCAACACAAGCCGATCACCTGCACTCACCACCTCCACTGCCATTTACACGTCCCCTGTGTCCTCTCCCAGTGTGTCTTTGACGCCCCCTCCCAAAGTACACAAACGCCGGCAATCACTCACCCAACATCCATCCACCTCACGACAGCCTCCACTACCTGCACCTGCACCCAAAACACCTAAAGTGACACCTCCTACAACCACCTCCTCTTGCTCCACTCCCAGACCCTCTCTTGCTACCCATCCCAGTGTCCATCAGAAACTGTCCCTATGTCAAATTAACCTTTTTGCCCCCACCCCCCCTCCAATTCATCAGTCCTGTCGTAGCGCCTCAGCCACAAAGCCTCCAATGCCAGTGGTGCGTGTTCAAGGTTTGTCTAGTGCACCGGCCACCAGGGCAGGCAGTAGGACCCGGAGCCAAGGCACTGGCAGCCCACCCCCGTAAAGGCTCTGAAATTGGAGAGTGGCCGACGGGACCGTGTTAAGACTCCTGGTGGGACAACAAGTGACATGGGTTCAAAGGGGATTGGTGAGTCAGCTGTACCTCCAACAAAGGTGGAGAAGGTCCAGAGGAAGTCTGCCCAGCCAGTTGTGAGTGTCACGGCGGAGAAGTGCGCCATCAATTCCGACGGTCCAGACACAACCGCCAGCACCGTCGTCACTGGTCCAGAGACCACCGCCACCGCCGGAGTCACAGCCCAGGAGGGCCCAAGTTCACTGGTCCAGAAACCACCGCCGGAGTCACAGCCCAGGAGGGCCCAAGTATCGTCAGTGGTCAGGAGACCACCGCCGGAGTCACAGCCCAGGAGGGCCCAAGTATCGACACTGGTCCAGGAACCACCACCGGAGTCACAGCCCAGGAGGGCCCAAGTATCGTCTGTGGGCAGGAGACCACCGCCGGAGTCATAGCCCAGGGGGGCCCAAGTATCGTTACTGGTCAGGAGACCACCGCCGGAGTCACAGCCCAGGAGGGCCCAAGTATCGTCAGTGGTCAGGAGACCACCGCCGGAGTCACAGCCCAGGAGGGCCCAAGTATGGTTACTGGTCAGGAGACCACCACCGGAGTCACAGCCCAGGAGGGCCCAAGTATCGTTACTGGTCAGGAGACCACCACCGGAGTCACAGCCCAGGAGGGCCCAAGTATCGTTACTGGTCAGGAGACCACTTCCGGAGTCACAGCCCAGGAGGGCCCAAGTATCGTTACTGGTCAGGAGACCACCGCCGGAGTCACAGCCCAGGAGGGGCCCGGATGCCACAGCCCCGCTGGGCAATGATGGAACGTCATGCCACCCACCAATGCCCATTGCAGAGAACGTCATGCCACACACCAATGTCCGCATCAGAACCGCCATGTGAAAGCACCGCTGAACAGTCCAGAACCGCCGTGTCAAAGCACCGCTGAACAGGGCAAAGACCGCCATGTCAAAGCACTGCTGAACAGGGCAAAGACCGCCATGGCAAAGCACGGCTGAACAGGGCAAAGACAGCCATGACAAAGCACAGCTGAACAGGGCAAATACCGCCATGGCAAAGCACCGCTGAACAGGGCAAAGACCGCCATGGCAAAGCACCGCTGAACAGTCCAGAACCGGCATGTGAAAGCACCGCTGAACAGGGCAAAGACCGCCATGTCAAAGCACCGCTGAACAGGGCAAAGACCGCCATGGCAAAGCACTGCTGAACAGTCCAGAACCGCCATGTGAAAGCACCGCTGAACAGGGCAAAGACCGCCATGTCAAAGCACAGCTGAACAGGGCAAATACCGCCATGGCAAAGCACCGCTGAACAGGGCAAAGACCGCCATGGCAAAGCACCGCTGAACAGTCCAGAACCGGCATGTGAAAGCACCGCTGAACAGGGCAAAGACCGCCATGGCAAAACACCGCTGAACAGGGCAAAGACAGCCATGACAAAGCACCGCTGAACAGGGCAAATACCGCCATGGCAAAGCACCGCTGAACAGGGCAAAGACCGCCATGGCAAAGCACCGCTGAACAGTCCAGAACCGGCATGTGAAAGCACCGCTGAACAGGGCAAAGACCGCCATGTCAAAGCACCGCTGAACAGGGCAAAGACCGCCATGGCAAAGCACTGCTGAACAGTCCAGAACCGCCATGTGAAAGCACCGCTGAACAGGGCAAAGACCGCCATGTCAAAGCACAGCTGAACAGGGCAAAGACCGCCATGGCAAAGCACCGCTGAACAGAGCAAAGACCGCCATGGCAAAGCACCGCTGAACAGGGCAAAGACCGCCATGTCAAAGCACAGCTGAACAGGGCAAAGACTGCCATGGCAAAGCACCGCTGAACAGTCCAGAACCGCCATGTGAAAGCACCGCTGAACAGGGCAAAGACCGCCATGTGAAAGCACCGCTGAACAGGGCAAAGACCGCCATGGCAAAGCACCGCTGAACAGGGCAAAGACCGCCATGGCAAAGCACCGCTGAACAGGGCAAAGACTGCCATGGCAAAGCACCTCGGAACAGGGCAAAGACCGCCATGGCAAAGCACCGCTGAACAGTCCAGAACCACCATGTGAAAGCACCGCTGAACAGGGCAAAGACCGCCATGTCAAAGCACCGCTGAACAGGGCAAAGACCGCCATGGCAAAGCACCGCTGAACAGGGCAAAGACCGCCATGTCAAAGCACCGCTGAACAGGGCAAAGACCGCCATGGCAAAGCTCCGCTGAACAGTCCAGAACCGCCATGTAAAAGCACCGCTGAACAGGGCATGCACCGTGTAGGAATGAAGAGGCCGCCACATCAGGCATCCTTCTCCCATGTGCAGCTGGGACAGTGACAGGACATGAACTTTCACGGGGAGACTCATCCAGTCTGGGCACCAGTCCCACCCAGTACCAGTAGAGAACTGCATCTACTTAAGAGACTGTGGCTTTGCACTCCCCAGGATTGGACAGTGGGCAACCCACCCACTGTAGAGACTTGAGAGACTGTGGATTTGCACTCCCCAGGATGGCACAGTGGGCAACCCACCCACTGTAGAGACTTGAGAGACTGTGGCTTTGCACTCCCCAGGATGGCACACTG
The DNA here is from genome assembly GCF_031143425.1 of Pleurodeles waltl. Classification (NCBI taxonomy): domain Eukaryota; kingdom Metazoa; phylum Chordata; class Amphibia; order Caudata; family Salamandridae; genus Pleurodeles; species Pleurodeles waltl. The sequence continues at coordinate 928,008,407 of NC_090444.1, forward strand.
GGGAAGCCACCCACTGTAGAGACTTGAGAGACTGTGGCTTTGCACTCCCCAGGATGGCACAGTGGGCAAGCCACCCACTGTAGAGACTTGAGAGACTGTGGCTTTGCACTCCCCAGGATACATCAATGGGCATGGAGCCCCCTCGTGGATCTGGCTTCGCATTCATGTGACTGAGGTGCCCCCCCTTCCCTTCCCCCTGAGGTGCCTGTAGTGTTTCTATCTGATGATTTTGAGATATATATATCTGTATATTTTTGTATGACATGTATATTGCCACATTACAATGTTTGCACGAAATTCGCTTTGTGTTTTCATTCTTCCGGGGGGATTGTGGGTTGTTACTGTGATTTTTGTGACTGCATTGGTGTGTATGTTGTAATATGCGAGGTTGGGGGAGGGGGTGTTTGTTGGGTGTCCCCCTAACTTTTGCCTCCCCTCTCCCCCGTGTCGTAGGTGCAGTACTCACCGGTGTCTTCGGCGCCTACATAGCTGTTGGTCGCAGAGGAGCAGAAAGACAAGGGCAGGTAGGATTTGTAATTCGGGCTCCATGGTGTCCTTGTTCCTCGTGGGATGTGTTCAGGTGAGCGTTTTCCCATAGCAAAAGCTGTTTCCGCCGTGTTTTTATCCACGGTGAATCCGCCCCGGAAAAGGTGGCGGATTGGCGGGTTGTAATTGTGTGGGCGGTACATTGTCTCCCACCTGTCTGTTGGCGGTAACCGCCGCGCTGCTTGTCTGTACCGCCATGGCGGGCGGTGTGTTAAAGTGGCTGTCTTTGTTGGCGGTTACCGCCAGGGTCATATTTCCCTTTTTTTGTCCGCCGGCCTGTTTGCCGTATTTACGCAGCTTTAACACCGTCTGCCAGGGTTGTAGTGACCCCCTTAAACTTTGAAGGCAGGTCACGTTCCCTGGCAACACGTTAGTGCAAGGGACTTATTTTCTACATTTAATTTAATGTGACAACAACAACTAATGGCTAAGAAAGAAGAGACTTATGTCATGTTAAATATTGAAAAGTTAGAAAAGTTGCATTTTACTGTGGCTGAAATACCATGTGCTGAGTGGCTAATACACACGGTCGTTAATCTGCCTATTTCAACGCTACAATTCACGTCCTGTTTAAAACACATTCCAGTAAGCAGATATGAAAGACTGGGAGATAGTTAAATCCATGAGTTGTGGGAGCTGCCCTTCTCGTACAAATGTCTCAGTGGCATGAAAAAGGTCTTTCTTAGCGGTAGTGAATGCAAGACTCGTGTCAGCCATTCGATGGTTTGTAAACAGCTGTCCTTGCATGGGGCGTGTAACACTTTGGCAGCGAACTTGGCTTGTTCTCTGAAGGGAGTTCCAGTCCCCTTCATTAGACCTGCTTTCCAGGTGCTTTTAAATGTCAGGTATGCTCTCCTCATTAGTGAAAACTGTTGTGGGATGCGAGCCGGAATAGTTTACATTGTTTTGGTCTCTAACATTGTTACATGCTGCGGGAACATACTTTTTCCTCCTACAAGATAGAGGGAAGTAACTGAGATTTGGCCCCATGCTGCTCATTCTAATGTGAATTATTACAAGTTGAGCAGACTAAAGACTTTATTGTTCCAAAAACATGTGACGCTCACATCTGCACACGAGACCTACGCACTTCAGGTGGCAAGGTCACCAGCAGAGATACGGTCCCCTTTTAAGTACTAACTTTCCAAGACACTTTGGTGAGCTCGTCGGACGAATATTTAATGCATCCAGTAATACTAGAATCACAAATTTCTTTACGGCTGTTGGTTCTGGTTTCATTCACACCTTCTCCTCTATATTCGCTATGATACCATCAGCAATCCACTCAATATTCTCCACTATTTTCAGGGGATTTCTGATACATTTGGCTATAATAGGTGGCATTTTGCTATTGTTACTTTTTCTGCGCAGTGGCTGTTCCGCCGCAACAAGGAGGATTGAAAGCACTCCTACTGGCGCAGCTGTGTTGTGAACGAATGATGCAGTACTTTGTAGCAACACTCTTGGAGTGTGACTGGTCTCTGTCATTCAGACCGGTTTTGTATTGTGTGCAGCCCGTGTTTTGGTGCCTCTGGTGCTCGCTCGAACATGCACTGAAAGTTTGCCTTTCTACGTAGCGCTAGCTTTCATTGGACTCTGATCTGTTGATGTTCTCACTAAGGGCTCATTACCAGACATGCGGGTTGAGGGTGCGTTTGGTACGGGAAGCTGCTTATGAGTTGCCCTTCATGGAGGATGCAGCTCTAAACACACTGTTGGACACACCATGGAATGCTGCTGCCTTGGCTGGAGCTCAGACTTTGGAACACAAATGCTTCTTGGTTCTTCTTGGCGATGAGTTTCTTACTTTACCACCGGCTGAAGAGGAAGATTTCCTGTCCTCAATTATCCCGGATTCGATTGGCAAATTCCAAAATGACTCTTAAAATTCAGCCTTTTTCATGTCACAAGTTAACATTTTCAAATTGTCCTTTTGGATGCTAAGTGTCTTTTAACTTGTCATTATTGACATTCTTATATATATATATATATATATATATATATATATATATCTTAGGTTGAATTTTAGTAGCTTTTATACATAACTAGGCTTTGGACCAACTTTGAACCGGCAAGGGGAGGATGTTGTGTAGCCATTTTACTTATAGCTCCATGCACATTATTTTAGCACACTATGCCTGCCGCTGTGCACTTTAACCTAGATATATTTTATTCAGCTTTGTTTATTATTTTAGCAATAGCCACATCTGCGGTCTTGTTTCATTTCTCTCTATCCAGCTGCTTCTGTAGGCTACAGGCCTCTTGCTCAGGTATGGGGATGATGTATTTCCAGTGGAACCTGAAGGGCAAAACCCAGATTAGGCCGACAGGTGTCACCTATAGTGGGTTAGACTCAGTCTCCCACACTGCAGGCGATTCTGCCGTGCAAATCCAGTAGTCTCATTAGAATAATGAGAGCCTACACGACAGTGGTTGCTGTGAGAAACATGGGACCACATTCGAGTCAATGCCGTATTTATTTTGTTTTAATTTGTTTGGCAATACACAGTTGCCTGCACTAAATTTAGTACAATATGCAAACACTCACTCTAGTTTTGTCTCAGTATTTCTTCGGTTATGTCCTTTTTAAGGAAAAATAAATTTTATTGTGAGAAGAACAAGCCCTCTGACAGTGTCATCACAAATATTCCATCAAAGAATACATTTTCATAGGATAATTAATCAGAAACAATATACTAAATTAGAAAAAAGGTGCATATAGCAATGTTATAGTGTTTATTGAGTGTATTTTGGTTTTAAAAAGGTAAAAATAACTGACCAAATGACTAGTTAAACCCAATGCATGCATGAATGCAAAAAGGGAAAATTATATTACAAAACAAAGCAAAACAAGTGAGCAAGAGCAGAATAGAAAGTTATATTTTAACTTTAGAATTATTTAAAACATCTCCATACATTTTGAAACATATGCAATGTATAGTTGTGCCCATGGTAAGCCATTTCCATGGATGTCACATTGAACAAGTGTTTCACCCAAGTCTCTACATTTGGCTTGAGTCTCCTCTTTCTAAGCTTAGAGTTGATTTTTTTGTTTACCATGAGTAATGGTTAAGAATAAAACACATCCATACTACACGTGACAAATCGGCTGAAACATTCATATCACACACCCACCTGTTGTTCTCAGCAGAAACCCGCAGTCCAACATTTGAACAGTATTCTAAACAAAATGTTCAATTGCATCAACCTGAGATTTAAATCCAAGTATTTCAACAAAGTGTAACACAAAACTGAGAGCAATATTGTGAGGTCTGTATATGAATAGATGATTTGAAAAGCGTATAGAACATGGAAACACATAAATCCCCCCCGAGAATGATTAGTGAGTGAGGTAATTGCCTGATGTACTAACAACTGGTTGCAGTTCTGATCAGTAGTTTTGCAACCAGTAAAGAATGTTATGCAGCAACCTAAAGGGCATATTTATAGGCCCCTAGCGCCACCTTAATGTCATTTATTTTTACGTTAATGTGGCCCAATGAGGCCAAAATCCCCACGCCGGATTTACAGAGTGGCGCAATGCATGCATTGCGCCACTCTATAAACCTTTGCGCTACATTATGCCTGCGCCAAGCATAAATATGCAAAGGGGGCATTTCCCTGTTAGGGGAGCTGGTAAAATGGTGCAAGGAAATCTAATCTTGCTCCATTTATCACTGCACTTTTAACGCCTGCTCAAGAGCAGGCTGTAAAAGGGGGCTTCCATTCTTTATAATGGGCCCCTATGTACTCTGCAGGAGTAGGGCCAAACTTTTGGTGGCGGTAGGGGTATGCTAAGGGGTGCAGGGAAAGTGGCGCTGCACTTTCATAAATCTTCCCCTAAGTTCTAAAAGCAGGATTTGTAAAATTGTGATTTGCAATCAAATGCTATCTACCATATGAATATCAATAAAGTAGGTCACAAATTGGCACTCGTTCTGTATGGTGGTGATCACAAGAATGGCAGCCTGCTGGGTCAGCAGTCCAACATGTCCGTGATCACCTTTAAATAAAGTAAACTGTTGTTATTAAGACAGACATTTTTCCATAAGAAAAGGGTGCTGCATTTAAAAAGTTTAAAAAAAAAAAAAAAACTTTTTAAAACTTTGTTTCAGAGTTGGTAGTAATACTGCGTGATCACGCCCTACTTCTCAACAAACTTTTCATTTTACTTTTACTGAGGGGAGGGGGCCTCTCCCGTTTTGCAAATGGCTTACCACCCCAACTCAGGAGCCGGTAATTTTTCAGTATTTAGCAACTGGATTTCGGTTACAAAACGCATATGCTTGGTATTTGGAACAGATGCCTACAACATGCCCCTTCCAAATAGGCGTTGGAGTTGCAACCCAATTTTAGCAGTAGGCAAAAAAGTAATGAGACAGACAACAAGAGAGATGCTTGATTTGAGTAGCATGTCACATGAAATTTGAAAGTTGAAAGCTCCACATTATTGACAATTAATTACCCCTGAACAGATTGTTTATACAAGCCATATTCCCACCTAAGTCACTTTCCTGTTTTAGCTGAAACAGGTGTATCAGTTAAATCATCAGAACTGTGAAAAGGTAGCAGTTAATTTCAGTTTAAACACTTATGTTTGGGTCCTAAGATGTAACGGCCCCACATGGATCCTACAAATGTGGGCACTGCAATATTTGCTGCTTCATCAAAGATAAACTTACCGAGTTCCAATACAACTCACCAGTTACTTACAAAATCAATAAATTCATTAACTGCAACACCAAAATTGTAGTGTATTGCATTATCTGCACTTGCAGTCTCATCTATGTGGGGAGCACTATCCGACCTCTTAAGGAGAGGTTGCAAGAACACATCAGGGCCATCCGCAACAATAATGTCAACTACCCCTTCGCGGTTCACTACATAGCCAAGCATAGACAACAAGAGATACTGGGCATCAGTGTACATGGCATTGACACAGTGAACTCACTGCCCAGAGGCGGCAATAAAACGCTACGGCTTAGACAACTGGAAAGCAGTTGGATTATTAGACTCAGAGCTGTTGAGCAGGGCATTAACATTGACAAGGATCTATACACCTTTCTTTAAAACTCAGTTGTTTAAAAAACACTCACCTCCATATATTTCATACACTAAGATTATATATATTTTTTTTTATGTGTCCAGCTATAACTTCTGTTCTCTATATTAGTAAGTTCTCTGACTTGCAAGATGAATCTGCAACCTACTCATCTTGGTCTTGTATCATGCTTACTGTTGTGTATACTTATACATTGTTTGACGGTAGTTCATACCACCTTTTGTGTATTATGCCTTACCTTGTGACAATGGTACTTCTAACAAACTACAGTTATATTATATTTATTATATACACTTTTCTGCATGACTCTTACGTCTGATCTCCACACCCCTCTCCTTTTCTGAATGCCTCCATTGCTCGTAGCACTAGTCTCTATATGGACTCACTCCGTTTCAAAATGGCCCCCACCTTGGGCTGCTCAAACTGCTCGCCGTCTCAATTAGAGTCCCTTTTCTATTTTGACTCTCTTTTGCCTGAACCGATCAACCTATAAAAAGAGGCTGACACACACATGGGCCTAACACTCTGCCAAAACCCAGACGCGCACGGCACAGGTTTATTCGCTCCACAAATACTTGAGGTAAGGTACTGCCAGCGTTGCTGGCTTGTCTCACTACTTTCTCCCACTTACAGGGAACTCAAGGCAGTCAGGCGAGGAAAGCTTTACTAATTTGTGTCGGCTAGAAAAAATAAATATGTGACAAAAGCATACCACGTTGTGTGAATAGAATAGCCTTTCAATTTCTGTAGAAGTCTGGTAGTGCACAGCATGCTTCGATTGGGTGTCTTAACATGGCATGAAGTAAAGTTATACCACAGACAGAGACTAAGTGACAAAACGTTCTCTAGTTTTAGAATGACATTTTTTCTGATCGAGATTTTGGTTTTTATAAGCGGTTAAAGTGGCATTAGGGGGCATGGCATGGGCATAAAAAGACTAAGTAAAAGGTTCCTTTAGAATTTTTAATTGCGTTTTGAGAAAACCTTTCTAATTTGATAGGCTCCATCTTCACTTTTCGAGTTTTCCTATAAAGTGAAAAGAATATTACACATGTAAAATCACAGCAACCTTGGTAAAGCTAGTGACGGGGCAACGCTCCAGCGACATTATAGACCTTGGCATACCAGATTATTTACTCCGTATGTAGCTTTAAAATCAAGTATCTTTCTGCATAACACCTGCTTTACATTAAATTGTATTTTTTGTTGTTTTATACCCCAGGCTTATCATGGCCATCATTTGCCTATAGTATTTGATTTCTCCCAAGGACTCATGACTACCAGCAGCGTGACCTATGTACCTTTCGTGTTTACATATAATGTTTTATATACAATCTGAAGGTACCTTACCCCCTTTCAATTACTTCTTACTTCTTTCTTTACTCTTTTTTCTTCACACTATTTATAGATCTTCTATCCACATCACAACACACTTCGCATCCCCCCTTGTTTCTTCACCACTAAGATTCAATGTTTTCTAAAAAAAATTAAAGCACAGGTACTGTATCACACTGTGTAGACACGTTTATGACAATCTCACCTCGCATGATATTGCCGTTTTATTCCACTCTAGACTGACTTGTTTGCCTTTTTCTTCTGGAACGTGATTCAATTAGTCTCCTATAAGACCTATTGAGGCATTCACACTACATTCTGGTCGTCACATTAACGATACGCATCCCTGCACTTAATTCACACAATTCTATTGCACCTTCGCTCGGGTTGTTCTCTTTGCCTTTGTACAAAGAATTTTAGACGTTGTGAAGTCACCTTGCGCAATTATACTATACCGACATGTATGTATTTTTCATCTAATTTTCCACAGCCTTGACAAAGTCTTGAAGACGAAACACGTGTTGGCTGTTTTGCTGTATGGACTTATTGTTACATTCGAACATCCTATTGTAACTTTGACCATTTATCACCATCTGGCTGCTCTGGACACATGGTCATTTTGTACAACGCAGTCTTTTGATTGAGATTTCTACTTTCTACCTGCACTTATAATAAATATCTACACATCATCTTCCAAGAACAAACTTTCTAATTATTCTTGAACATTATCAGGATTCATGCTATTGGTGTGCCCTTGCCACTCTTCTTTCAATGTTTTGAGACCATAATAGGAGAAAGCAGAACTGTAACTCTGGAAGGTATCAGTCAATCAGAAATGAAACTAACAAAGAATACAGTGAATGCTAAGGGCATGTTTGATGGGAATATATTTGCTGGGCGTATTTTGATCAGAATACCTAGGTGTTAGTGTTAAACAGTTATTTAATATTTTGTTTCAGGTTTCTTAATACCAAGCTGAGTAGTCAAGTAATTCACATCAGTAGGAAGACAAGTAACTCCATACAAAAGTTGATGCACATTCTATTTCATTAAAACTGATAGAAAGATAAAACACTTGAGTAATTCCTTCAGATTTGTAATTTCAGTTCTGCTACTTTGCTTTCACTTTCCCAATCCCTTCCGCCACGCCCAGCCTTTTCAAACCTATGGGCTATGATAGTAAGCTGACTGAAGTCACCTAAAGGTGGGCCCTTTTGAGCATTTTACTGCTTTTGGGGAAGCATGAGTATCCACCACCCACACCACTCTTTAGCCAGCTCACCACTCACTTTTCTTGCTCTCTGATGCAGAAAAAATGTGTCTTTCTACCACCCTTCCCCACTACCCTCTTTTTCTAAATAACTGGCAATATACAAACCTCCCGCAACATGCACAGTATTCTCTCACTGTCTCCTTTCAGTATGCAAAAGTTCAACAGCTGAGGCCCTGCCACCCTTCCAACTTCCTTTAAGTCCTAAGAGGTGCACAGGAGATGGAGGTTCCCTACTTACCAGAGCACTTTTTTTTTACTCCAATGTTTCACTAGTATCAGGTAAGAACAATGAAAATATAAAACTTGATATTTTCTGCTCTGATGTCAGAGAAGGGAATAACAAGCTTTTGAAACTAATCTTTGGCATAATGACTTTGTGGGAAGCCATATGTTACAAATAATTCACCAGCAAGCAAAAGGCAATGTAAGACACAGAACGGTCCTCCAAAGTGTAAAATTAATATTTACAGTGATCTTCCTCTATGGACAAATTGTGAGAAAGGTGAAGAAGTACCTGGACTCACATTGTTGAGGATAGAAGATAGGGCCCTACTGCGCCATGAGGAAACCGCAGTGCATCTTAGAGTATGATGCAATCACTCCAGCGAAAGTGCTTCTTCTGGATTGTTCATCAGAAATGGCTTGACTAGGGGCTCTGGTCAAGTTTTGGAGAACTGTCACATTAAAGATACAGCCACCATTAATATGGGGAAAATTGGCATCAATTCAGCTACCAAATCAAATGAGGTGATCTATAAAGGTCAAACAGTAAATACTCTGAAGTTGGCAAGAACCAGCAATATTTCTCATGGGGCTCAACATGTGGCCCTACACCTCCTCCCAGATGTCGCCACCCTCAGAGAACAATCACTATTATTGGTAAACATCTATAGCAGGAGTGTGGGTAAAAGTTGTGAATCTGATGTTTTAAGTGCTCTGGATAATATTTTAGCTAGTGGATATAGTACCCATTATATCCTGATTGCTGGGGATTTTAATGCCACCTTTGAGCCTTACCCATTGGCACAGGGGCTCTATCAAGAAGAGGATATTCTATGTGGCATTCCCCAATTATCAAAGAGAAAAGGACAAAGATTGAGTAGGGTGGCACATCAAATTGTTAATATTACGCTTGTCCACAGTCTCCGTGCATGTAATGGGCACTGTCGGTCAGATATAAATCCCTCTCCTACATTTAGACGAGGAGTATATTGGAATCATAGCGACTATTTCTTACTAAATGTATGTTTGTGGGGACACATGGTAGATATGGTGGTAGAGGAGCCATGACCCATTGATACTTATCATCAGGGGTTTGCTACCTGTAATTGGGGCCCCTGTTTCTAGGGATTTTGACCACCATCTCACCATGACAAACAACAAACGGAATGTTAAGTGGGAAACTATTAATTTCTCCCCATGTACCACTGCAACCATATACAGACTGCTGGCTGACCGAATCGAACTCATGCTCCAACTCGGGCAGGATGAGAGAAAGATACTGCCCAAACACTTGAAACTATTTAATTGCCTGAAAAAATTATTCAGTAAAGAGGCCACTGGCAAAATGAGAACCAAGTGCAGTGAAAGGTCATACATAGATTATGCAGAGAAGCAAAGAACAGGCTTTTGAGGGATCTCAGAAGGTGGAGAAGAGGCCAAATTAAACAATTGAGGGAGAACTGTAATGAAGTGAAGTACTGGGTTTTTCAGAACCCAGTGGTGCCAGGGAACACACCCTAAGACTTCGAGTCCTTCCTGTTTCAGACTACAGAAACACAGAGTCTTCTTGGTGAAGTCAAAGATCTTGTTAATTGGCTGCAGCCAGTAACAGGTATCCTAGAAGTACAACACGGTGTATATTCTCAGGAGACTGCTCCCCTTGCAAAGCTAACCTTCTCTTTTATACAAAATATTATGCTTTAGGCAAACATTCCTTATTTTACAGTTGACCATTCACATATTTTCACTACAAAGAAATAGCAGGGTTATGATGACAAGCCCATATTTCAGTTTTTCCAGCCCTCAATCAATTACCCGGCAAGGCTCAGTACTTTCATCAGATATCGACGGACCCCCAATATAAACAGGCACCTCCTCCTTGTAAAGCAAGTCATAAAGAAAGAAACAGGGACAGGTGCGTGTAAGATTAGGCATGGTTTGTGTGTGATGAAAGGTTTTATGATGTGTTGTGCCTTGATACTAATCTCATTCGGCCACTGGGAAAGAAACTGGCCGAACAGGTTTGGCTTCAGGCAGTGGAGTCAGCTTTCCCAGGTCACAGAGGAGTCAGCAAAGACGTACGTGTCCTTCAGACTCGTTTTCGGCATTAGTCATTGGCCTATGTGAGGGCAATCACAAAATGGCTGTCGTTTAAATGGAACCCGAGGGTTCAGGACGGAAACTCTGATATTCGGGTGATTTCGTCACCGGAATATGAATACAATGCTTGTGCATACTATTCTAATCATTCTCGGTCTGCTGATACCAAAATCGTTGTGATACGATGATGTTTATAACACGGGTCCAGAATTTTCAGTACCACAGACCCTCCTTTTGCCCTTACATAGGCAATAACCTATACTCACGCTAATCTGAGTCCAGGTCTATATTCATAAAGTCGTTGAGATGTTGCTGTAGCATCATCCTATTACCTAGCTCGTCTTTTGATACAGGTTTCCTTACACACGATGTAGCACAGAGGCCACATATTGCAGGAGCACACTGTACACACAGACAGGACAGGAAAAGAATGGCTAAGATCATCCCGATGACTACCAGAGTTTTCCATCCCCAGGTGTATATCAGCTCCCAGAACCACCCCAGCAATGACCAATCTCCTTTATCCACGTGAATAGATTCGGAGATCTTATGCAGTTTGGAAATGGCCTGGTAGACTGTCGGAGCGTTATCTGGGATGAAAACACAGCAACTTGATTGGATCACTTTACATACCCCACCTCGGTCTGCAAGTATGACGTCTAATGCGACCCTGTTCTGAAGAGTCATAAGGCGATCCGACTGGAGCTCAGCAGTCAAATTACCAAGGGCACCGGCGGTTTCAACTACCGTGGATTCAACCACCTTTGTCAATTGCCTTATGTTCCTGCTGTTAACCATAGGACCCCAAAACGGCAGAATACCCTTTATGAAATCTCCAAATTCTTGTCCTGTAGTGTCTTCTTTACTTATGACACCTCTAACTATCCTTGTTTTATGGTAATCTGCTGCGGCCGTGTAGGTGGGAGGTAACAGGAACGAAACAAAACATGTGCCTGAGAAGTCAGGGGCAACCATGTATAGGCTCTATTATGGCAGATGAAATAGGTACCCTTAGCTGCTAAGAACGAAGGAGAAGTCTGAGACGCAAAAACATATGTTTCAGTGCAGATACTTTTCCCTAACTGAGCTCTGGGATTCTTGCCATTACCTTGCAGACATAGGTGACCCTGATGGGGTACAATCCAAATCGGGGAGGATCTCTTTGCTCGCTGGTTCCCACTCAGAGTAACTCCATATCCTGTTATGTTCCATCCAATATATGCTAGTGTCTCATCTCTCGGGATAGTCTCATAGGAAATATCTTCCCTAATCATATCTACTATACCCTTAGCTAGATCACTATTCTTAGGATTATCTTTCACAGAACGTAGGGGGTTCGCTTAATACGCGTATATGAACACCGTTCTATATGCCCATACAGAACCATTATGGCTGAAAGGCAGGACCACATAAGGGATACCTTTATCAGTAGTATGAGGCATAAGACCACATACCCAACAGTTAGTTGTGTTCACTACTAATTGGTGTTGGTGTAGAAGCTGAATGAATGAATTGTTGACAAATTCTAATCTTCGGGCAGACTCGTGTTCAGGCAGGGGGTGAAAAGAATGCGAGGAAACAGTAGAAGGAGGTATGGGCTGTGTAAAGGGTGCAAATGTCACTTGAAATGAGAATAAAACATATCCTATTAAAAACGTCATTACACTAAGCAACATGAAAATACATAATATCAAAAATCGTTTCTTTGTCATTATTATACACATTCTGGCTTTAAAGTCCATCTGTCTGGCAGGTCTCTCATTCTTGAAAAACTCCATCCTCTCCAATTGCTGCTCGTGGTGGTAGGGTGTTCTATGCTAGGGAATGCTTCTGTCAGTCCAGGGTAACTCCCTTAGACCGACCAGAACTGTCGACCTAACGCCTTCAGCTGCACTCCAAAGACTTGGGCAACCACGACCCTACAGCTGAACCTGGATGGCGGTTCGAAAAGAAAAAAAACAAAAATAAGAAAGTTTCTCAGATGAGAGAGCCGCACTTTAAAACAAAATAGCAAAGGAACGGGAAAAAATTATTTGTCCTTAGTTCTTGGTCTCAAATTATAACGGCTTTTTCCAGGTACTGTCTGGTTCTGGAACAAGAGTTCAGGCTCTGTAGTGTTCAATCGAATTAACGGTGGCACAGCTTCTTGCAAATTATTGTCACTTTCTCGTTCAGAAATTGTTCCTTTTACACGTGCATCGCTAAATGGCAAAAAATGAGGCACAGTCTCAGTCTCAGAGTCAGCGATCCCCTCCTCGACCCATCGGTCGTACGGTAGAGGAAAAGGGACCCTCTTGGAGTGTACGCCGTGGATCCAGTTCTTTTTCCCTTCCACTCGAACAGCTGATCTTGTTGAGAGAAGGACGAGGTGGGGGCCGGTCCAACGGGGCTGGTCATTCTTTGTCCGCTGGAAGTTCTTGACCAGCACCCATGATCCAGGATCGATAAGATGTCCTGGAGCTTCAGAGACCTGAGGCAGAGTATCATGAACCTGTTGGTGTAGAACACGCAATTTAGCCGTCAATTCATACAAATAATCAAGCAGTACAGGGTGTTCGATCTCACTGAATTTTGTTGGTCTTGGCACTCCCCATATGTTGGCCGGGCAGCCGAACACAATTTCATAGGGACTAAGTCCCACTCGCGAATGCACAGTCATTCTTGTTGACAGGAGTGCTAGAGGCAGAGCGTCAGGCCATTTAAGACCAGAGCTCGCTTGTATCTTTGCCAACTTCAGTTTTAGCGTGCCATTATAGCACTCTACTAGTCCAGCTGATTGGGGGTGATTTGCAGCGTGGAATTTTTGCTGGATACCTAGCCCCTCACATACTTTTTTCATCACTCGACCCACAAATTCACTCCCATTATCACTCCAGACCATTCTCGGCATTCCAAACCTAGGGAAGAATTCTTTGGCAAGGGCTTTAGCTGTGGATAAGGCAGTGTTGTCTTTTAAGGGATATGCTTCTACCCATCTTGAAAAAGCACAAACAACAACGAGTACGTATTTCAGATTGTTGCACCTTTCCATGTGGATGAAATCTAGCTGCAAAACCTCGAACGGATACGTTGGAGGCGCAAAATGACCAGCTGGAGTTGGGGTTCCCCTACCAGGATTGTATTTCAGACACACCATGCAATTCTTAACCACATTCTCTGCACATTTAGGAATTCCAGCATTTTGCCATACTGGAGCCAACAACTTACAAATCCCTTTCACACTGATTTGGGCCATTCCATGAGCCATTGTCACCACTGCAAGCACATACGCATCGGGTAACAACCATCGCTGATGTTCTGACAAGTCAACCCAACAACCATTTTCATCCAATTTACCCGTACTTTCTTTCCACACATTAAACTCTTTCTCTGAAGCTTCAGCTTGAAGAGACTTCACACCCTCTATCGTATCTTCACACATTCCAACGTCACCAACCCATCTTGTGGGGCCTGCAACATACATTCGATTCATCACATCTTTTGCTGTTTCTTTTGCGATTTCGTCAGCAAATGCATTGGCACGACCGACATCATCAGTAACCTTCTTGTGTGCACTGTATTTCACAATCGCAACTTGTAATGGCAAGGTCAGTGACTCAAGAAGCTCATTCACCAACTGACCATGCTGAATTTTAGCTCCATGCGAAGTCAGGAACCCACGTTCTTTCCACAATCGTCCAAAACTATGGGCCACACCAAACGCATACTGGCTGTCGGTATATATGGTCACTTTCATTCCTTTCGATAACACACACGCTCTCGTAAGTGCAATCAGCTCTGCTGCTTGAGCTGAATTATGTGGTATACGTGCAGCTTCAACAATCGTATGCAAAGTTGTGACAGCATATGCTGCAGTCGTATCACCATTCGGAAGCTTGAAGCATGAACCATCCACCCATAAGGTACCATCACACTTTACAAGAGGAGTATCTTTAAGATCTACTCTCCCTTTCGTTTCTTCTTCTGTCCTAAGAAAACAATCATATTGTTCAGCATCATCTGTCTCTACTGAAATCGGCAATAACGTGGCTGGATTCAACGTATTACACCTCTTTATGTGCACATGACTCGCTAACAGTGTCAACTCGTAACCTGACAATCGAGCACTAGTTAAATGCTGTGTCTTGGTCCTGTTTAACAATGTGTCCACTGCATGTGGAACCATCAAAATCAACATATTATTCATCACTAACCCAGCAGACTGTCGAATAGAAACAGCTGCTGACGCTGTGGCTCTCAAGCAACTCGGCAATGCTTTAGCTACCGGATCCAAAGTTGACGAAAAATATGCGCATGGGCGCTGCTTGTCTCCAAAAGACTGTGTCAGCACTGACAATGCACAACCCTCTTTCTCATGGACATACAGTGTAAAGGGCTTACTGTAGTCGGGGGTACCCAACACAGGAGCCAAACACAATGCATTACGCAATTCGGAAAAACTTTTCTGACAATCTTCAGACCACGGAACGGGGTTCGGTGTATCTTTATAGGTCAATGCTACCAAAGGTTTGGCCAGCAAAGAAAAATTCGGTATCCATTGTCTGCAGTATGATGTAATGCCCAAGAAAGCACGTACTTCTCTCTGTGTCCTTGGCACACTCAATTTTGCAATTGCCTGAATTCTTTCTGAGGTCAGTTTCCTTCCCTCCTTCGATAAGAGATGACCTAAGTAGGTCACTTCTTGTCGACAATATTGCAGTTTTGAAAGGGACACTTTGTGATGTAAATCAGACAAATGACGCAACAACGACAAGGTGGCTTCTTTACAAATCTCTTCAGTATCTGTAGCGACTAGCAAATCATCGACGTACTGAATAAGGGTAGCGCCGTCAGGTAAAACAATTGCATCAAGCTGTGTTTTTAAAGCCTGACTATATATTGATGGACTTTCACAGTAGCCTTGTGGAGCGCGTTTGAAGCGGAAACTTCGGCCTCCTAAACTGAAGCCAAAAATATCCCTGCTCTCCTCTGCAATCGGGATGCTGAAGAAAGCATTCTTTAATTCAATCACCGAAAACCAGGTGGCGGAAGCTTGAATCATAGTCAATAGGGCAGTGATATTAGGATCAACTGGAAACTGTGGCACAACTATTTCATTTACCTCTCTAAGATCAATCACGAGCCTGTAAACAGGTGGCTTAGAGGGGTCAGTACGTTTCAAAACAGGCAGAACAGGACTATTACAAACATTGCCTCTTGTCTCTTCAATTACATCTTTTTCAATTAAATCATAAATGATCGCTAGCAACGCCTTTTCACCTTCACTAGAGATCTTGTATTGTTGAATGCGTGGTAATTTAACATTGGCTTTCAATGTCACAACATAAGGCGGTATTTCCAACAGACCCACATCATTAGGACCAGTAGCCCAAATGGTATCAGGAAGAAACGACAATTCGGTCGGAAGTTTATCCTTCGACAAATACATTGGAGAGACCATTTTCCTACCCAGTGTAAGTTGTACTCCCGAAGGAGAACAATATAATGTTGCATACAATCTTTTCAACAAATCCAATCCTAACAAGTTTTCACCACAACCTGTCGTCAGAATAAGGGGTGCTTCCAATTCACAAGGTCCAACAGAAAGGGACATAGGACTAGAAATCGGGTTCCTAACCGGGGCGCCAGAAAAACCTACTGAAACATTCATCTCGCCAGACAAAGGTGCGCCAGGGAGTTTTGAGTGCATAATAGAACTCTTTGTAGCACCAGTATCCAACAGAAAAGGCTCCGACACACCTGAGGTAATCACCTTAACATAAGGTCCATTCTGATCTACTGGAACTAAAAAAACTCCCTCTCTCCGTCTATGGCTGTCCTAGCAATTATTACCTTCCAAGTTCTCATCTTCTGCATAGTAGTCGTCAGCATAGTACTGAGCCGTCCTACCAGACGCGTTATGTTGCTGGTCAAAACTATTCATTGAGTTTTGAGACGGAAAGGAACGCGTGTTCTGGGGGAAACTTCCACGTCCTCTACCTCTAGGAGCTTGTTGAACACCTCGACCTCTTGCGCCAGAAGCACCATTCGTACGCTGTAACAAAATAGGACAACTATACTTGAAATGACCCTCTTCTTTACAATATGAACACTGATTGGGACCTACAGGAACACATGGTTGAGAAAACTTGAACCTTTGCGAGTTTCTCTGGAACTGTTGAGGTTGCTGATAGTTACTCTGACCACCACGTGGCAGATACGCCTGTTGTAAAAGAACCTTCGTCTTTAATTCTTTAGTTTTCTTGTCTGCTCTATCCTTCTCATCTTTATCCCTATTTTCGTAGTACTGTGCAGTAGCCAATATTTGTGCTGAAGAGGAAACGGCCCAAGAACTCTCTGAATCCTTCAATTTCTTACACAGCTTGGCAAGCAAATTGTGCACAAACTTGTCGACGAACAACCGTTGACCACCTTCTGTACTCATATCTTGACCACTGTGGTTGATAAACGTTTCCTCAAACCTGGTGAAGAAATCAGACACTGTTTCATCTTTCTTCTGCTTACACGTAGACAATTTATCCCAATTCACACGCATCGCAGGCATTAAAGTCTTCATGTAAGTAATGATCCTAGCAGGCAGTTCTGCTACCAAAGGCTCAGACTTGGCACCACCAACTTGTCTATCATTTGCAGCACTAATATTAGCCCATGAGCCACCTAACTCTTGTGCATGATATGTATGGCGAATCAATCCCCACAAAGGCTGTGGAACAACATTCCCAAATAACATGTCTATGTCGGCTAAATTCATAATGCATGAGTCTGCAGTCTGTGATAATTCCTTATAATACCCTGCAGGATTTTTACGGGGATCAGGCAAAGTCTGCTTAAGGGCTAAAACTTCAGCTCGCTTCCACGGAACATGTACCCAAACACGCTGAAAATGAGCTGGGACTGCATCAATTTGATTAGCAACATCAGCCGCAACGGTGTCCTTCCATACCGGAGGGACTTCTCTCATTGGGTACTGTCGCACCTTTTTTTTAACAGAGGAGTCATGTTGGAACAATGACTGAGAAGGATCCTTATTCCTAAAGGACAACAACGTCGCAACTGCTTTCTCAACATCGGGACCCACAATCGTGCCCTTTTCAAACTTAAACCGTACACGGCACAAATCAGGTGGATTTGTTTCCAAATCATTATCCTCCAATTCCTCACAAAGGAAAGCACACATTTTCTCAAAAATGTATCTTTGTTTCGGTGCTTCCCATTGACGGAAGACATCCATAAAAGACTCTACATCGTATCTTAAAGGGTAAACAACCCATTTACGCGCCATACGGTCATCAAGAATTAGGCAGTTGACTACGCGACTGCTTACGCTACGAATCTGGGGTCACACCAGACGACCCGATGAGAGGAAATATAAGGCTGGCAACAGTATCTGTCATTCTCTGTCAGACAGAAGGAGAAGTTGATGAAAGAACAGGAGGAAAACAGAGGGAGGCAAGGCAGACGCAGAAGCAGACGCAGAGGCAGTATCAGGAAGAACACGAGAAGAGGCAATCGATGTAGTACATAAAGTCGCAGGAGGTACAGATGGAGCAGGTAGCGAAGTCGGCGGCCCTTGAAGGGGCTGCGCCATAGTAGTAGGAGCCAACTGAAGAGGAGCTGGCGGCTGTGGAAGAACCTGAGGCACAATAACCGGAGGTTGCACAGCTAAAGGTTGCGGGGGTGCTGTAGCATTCTGCGCATAAAGGGGTGGCGAACTCAACGAGTGTGACATTAAAGGATCTTTCTCAAGTTCTTTTGCTGCATCTTGCTGAAGAAGCGGAAAAACTGGATAACATTTATTGGTCACCAATTTACGTTGCCTGTGCAACTGCTCATTCATCTGTTCTTCTTCATCATCTTTAAACTGCATGGCAGCTTGCATTATCGAGATACCCTCTTCCCTCTTATTTCTCTTTGCTAATTTAATTTCCTTCTGTTTGGCTTCCTTACGCCATAGGCGGAAAGAGTCAAACATCGCCGGCCAGGCTTTCTTCTTAAAAAGTTTAACCTCCAGATTATCCAGAATCTCTGTGTCAAAACTACCATATTGGGGCCATTTTAAAACACCATCTTTCCTGGTGTATCGGATCCATACTTCATTATATGTGAGGGGGCCTATGCCATGTTTCACATGTACTTCATAGGTTGGAGTTCCAATCGGAGGAACCGGACACGAGTCCTCCAATCGGGAATCCCTATTATAACCAAGACAAAACAAATGTCCATGTCTGCTAAGACCAGGCATCTTCGCTATCCAGTCTAGCTTCAAACTTCAAAGGATTATCGAATACGATAGTCTCTTGAATACACGAATCTCTCGGCTTTGGTACTTGCAAGTTCCAAATCAAAGATCCCAAGGGGATACCAAACTAAGAACCAAACTAAGGACTGGGAGACGCTCCACTTATACTTAACTGAGGTATCGATGACGTCACCAGAAGACTCGTTTATCGTTTCGCCCTACCAAATCATCAAGGGTCCAAAACAGGGCGATAGTCAGGGCAGCAGTCCTTCGTAGCCGTCGGGAAGCGGGGAACCTCGCAGCAAAGACTTTCGGACCACGTCGACATACAGGGGTCGATGAAGTGGCGGCCTCCCTCCAGAATTTTCACACAAAGCTCCTCACGAACCTCTGGCTTGGACTGGTACCGCTGAAATCGCCCCACTTTGGGCGCCAACTGAAGTACTGGGTTTTTCAGAACCCAGTGGTGCCAGGGAACACACCCTAAGACTTCAAGTCCTTCCTGTTCAAGACTACAGAAACACAGAGGGGGTCATTCTGACTCCCGCCGGGCGCGGTCACCGCGCGCCCGGCGGGAGCCGCCAAAATACCGTGCCGCGGTCGGAAGACCGCAGTGGGTATTTTGAGGTTTCCCCTGGGCTGGCGGGCGGCCTCCAAAATGCCGCCCGCCAGCCCAGGGGAAACCGTCCTTCCCACGATGAAGCCGGCTCGTAATCGAGCCGGCGGAGTGGGAAGGTGCGACGGGTGCTGTTGCACCCGTCGCGTATTTCACTGTCTGCCAAGCAGACAGTGAAATACTCGTAGGGGCCCTCTTACGGGTGCCCCTGCAGTGCCCATGCCAGTGGCATGGGCACTGCAGGGGCCCCCAGGGGCCCCGCGACCCCCCCTACCGCCATCCGGTTCCCGGCGGGCGGACCGCCGGGAACTGGATGGCGGTAGGGGGGGTCGGAATCCCCTCGGCGGCGCAGCTAGCTGCGCCGCCTTGGAGGATTCAAACGGGCGGCGGCACACTGGCGGGAGACCGCCAGTGTTGCCGGTCTGACCGCGGCTTTACCGCCGCGGTCAGAATGCCCTGCGGGGCACCGCCGGCCTGTCGGCGGTGCTCCCGCCGACCCTGGCCCCGGCGGTCTAAGACCGCCGGGGTCAGAATCACCCCCAGAGTCTTCTTGGTGAAGTCAAAGATCTTGTTTATTGGCTGCAGCTAGTAACAGGTATCCTAGAAGTACAACACGGTGTATATTCTCAGGAGACTGCTCCCCTTGCAAAGCTAACCTTCTCTTTTATACAAAATATTATGCTTTAGTCAAACATTCCTTATTTTACAGTTGACCATTCACATATTTTCACTACAAAGAAATAGCAGGGTTATGATGACAAGCCCATATTTCAGTTTGTCCAGCCCTCAATCAATTACCCGGCAAGGCTCAGTACTTTCATCAGATATCGACGGACCCCCAATATAAACAGGCACCTCCTCCTTGTAAAGCAAGTCATAAAGAAAGAAACAGGGACAGGTGCGTGTAAGATTAGGCATGGTTTGTGTGTGATGAAAGGTTTTATGATGTGTTGTGCCTTGATACTAATCTCATTCGGCCACTGGGAAAGAAACTGGCCGAACAGATTTGGCTTCAGGCAGTGGAGTCAGCTTGCCCAGGTCACAGAGGAGTCAGCAAAGATGTACGTGTCCTTCAGACTCGTTTTCGGCATTAGTCATTGGCCTATGTGAGGGCAATCACAAAATGGCTGTCGTTTAAATGGAACCCGAGGGTTCAGGACGGAAACTCTGATATTCGGGTGATTTCGTCACCCGAATATGAATACAATGCTTGTGCATACTATTCTAATCATTCTCGGTCTGCTGATACCAAAATCGTTGTGATACGACGATGTTTATAACACGTGTCCAGAATTTTCAGTACCACAGCAGTGGCTGCAGGCATACCTGTCCCCCATACATGAAAAGGAGAAGAAATAGTCTCCTTCTAAAAGAAGGGACCTCCTAGTGATCCCTCCAGCTATCAGCCTATAAACCTGTTAGATAGCCTCTAAAAAATCTTTGCGAAGCAGATTCTGATTCACCTGGAGGAGTGGATTGAAGAGAGTGGGGCTCTTTCTAGTTTACAGACAGGATTTAGCCTGCATTCAGTACAATCAATCAAGTAAAGAGGTTCATGGCAATCAAATTGAAGACAGTGGATATCGGTGGAGGAAACTTATATGTTGCCTTCATCGATCTCCGTGCAGCCTTCGACCTGGTTCCCAGATATAAGCTGTGGCAGACATTGAACAAAATAGGAGTTCCTAGTGGGCCCTTGAACGTAATCTTCCGACTCCACAACGGTACTTTTGCCAGAATCAGATGTGTCAGGGACGGTGAACTGAAAGACCCAGTCATTACTGACAGAGGAGTGCGGCAAGGCTGTGTTCATGCCCCATCCTCTTTCTTCTGTAAATAAATAATTGCATTAAGTATTTAAACAGCTGCAAGAATGATTCACCACAGTTGGCTGGTCAGAAAATCCCAGGGCTTCGTTATGCAGATAATACTATCATCATGGCAGAATCACATTTGGGATTGCAAAACTTAGTCAACCAATTCTGTCTATTTTTGCAAAGACTATGACCTGGAGGTCAATGTTGGGAAAACAAAGTTTCGCTCCCTATTCCTTCAGTTTAGATATGGTACTCTACCTGTTAATGCCTTCACTGCCCGATGGTCATCAAACAGCCCTGAAGGTAACAAATGCAAAGTGTGCAAATCATATGTGGAAACAACTGAACATCTTATTTTCTTCTGTCCTTAATACAAGATCCCTAGAAAAAAATGGATCATCCAACTTTGTAAAACTTTGCTTTTATATTACCGCGCCAATGCCTACAGAATTTGTAAAAATGATCCATCTACATTGGTAGTAAGTGCAGTTACCAAATATCTGTCAGCTGCCTGGTCCACATGTTGTAGGGCTCTCATTGCACTTGAAGAGGAATCCTCAGAATAAGAATTTTTGGCTCAAAGGGTCCAGAGTTTTTATAGCATCTGGGTGGGAATGCATAAGTAAAGAGTTTGTTATCTGCGCTGCTTTGCGCAGGGACATGGGACCAGTTTCATCTGCTAGAAAATGAAAATTTATATTTTGTTATTGTACCATAATCAATGCTCATAGATCTAATGATCTTTCTGCAAAGTTTTGCACATGGTTATTATTCCAGCCCTCAGTAGGAATGGTCTTCTATGGCTCCATTTGAACCAAATTTTCAAGATTCCACTGACCATTTATATGGCTTTCACATTGTGTAGCACTGTGCACTTTGTCTTTGTGGTTTTCATCATTGCACTTTATAGCTGCTAGCCCCACTGCAACCCAAAGCTGTTAGTTCACATACTTGCCTATTCTCAACAGTTTGAAATTGATTTGTTTTTCTAGCATCATTAATGTGTACACAATGTTTTATCTGCGAAGTTTCACACATGGGCATTTCCCCAGCCTTAGGATGAAAGGATTTCACTCTTTTTATAAGGTTTTAATTGTAACTAACTTCAAAATTGAAATGTTTTAAAGCTCATGTTAGTTACTTAAGTATTTATATCATTCTTTATTTCCGATATTTAAAATGTGATATACCGCCATCTCTGTGGAAGAATTTCCGAATGATTCAGCAGATTGTTTGTATTGGAGATTTTCCTTTTTGGCTTTTAACCTGTGATTTTTGTCTGCCTATAAAATTTTATGTTTCGATATGTCATTAAAACTAAACAAACTTCACTCACATACTGCATGAAGGATACTGAGGGCCTTATTTACAAGGAACTCGCGCATCGGCTCCGATATGCCAGTTCCTTTGCATCACCCTGTGCCCCCCTAACGACACCATGGCAGCTCTGTATTTATACCATAGCACACCATGGCGCTTGTTAGCAGAACTGCATCAACAGTTTTTACACAGTTGTGGTGCTTTGCTGGACTGGCATCAAAAATGTTGACCCTAGTCCAGCAAAGCCCGGGGAGGCCCATTGATAAGAGCCTAGCCTGACACTAGAATGGTGCAGTGAAATTTTGTTGATTTTCACTGTGCCATTTTTTGGGCCTCCATGTGGGGGAACACCTCCCTTGCATACAATATACCTGGTGCAGGTATAATGTGGCACAAGGGTTTAGAAACTGGTGCAATGGTGACATTGCACCAGTTTCTAAATACGGTGTGGGTGGGGTACGGTTTTGTGCCACCGTATCGTTAACAAGAGCACTGCTAGACCTGGCACCCTTGGTGTTGTTCCCCTGTCTTTTGCCTCTGCTTCCTGTATTTTTGACTGTGTGCTGGTTTTGTTTTTTCTAGTTTGTGGTACTCTGGTGACTTTACCACTGCTGACCAATGCTACAGTGCAAGTGATCTCTGTGTAAATTGTGATTATGATTGGTTACACCTGATTGGCATATGTGATTTACTAGTAAGTCCCTAGTAAAGTGCACCAGAGGTGCTCAGCGCCTGTAAATCAAATGTTACGAATCGGTCTGCAGCACTGATTGTGCCATCCACATGAGTAGTCCTGTACACATGTCTCAGACCAGCCACTGCAATGTCTGTATGTGCAGTTTTGTACTGTCAATTGGGCCTGGCACGTGTACCCACTTGCCATACCCAAACCGTCCCTTTTACTTTATATAAGTCACCCCTGAGGTAGGCCCTAGGTAGCCCCATGGGTAGGGTGGAGTGTATTTCAAAGGTAGGGCATGTACCGGTGTGTTTTACATGTCCTGATAGTGAAATACTGCCAAATTTGTTTTTCCGTATTGCAAGGCCTATCTCTCCCAGAGGTTAACATTGGGATTGCCTTTAAATATATTTTAAGTGCAGTTTCCCACTGGAATCAGATAGAGATATGGAGTTTGGGGTCTCTAAACTCACAATTTAAAAATATATCTTTTGGCAAAGGTGCTTTTTATATTTTCTGTTTGAAAATGCTACTTTTAGAAAGTGGGCATTTTCTTGCCTAACCATTCTCTGCCTCTGCTTGGCTGCCGAATGCAATTTTTTGTCAGACTGTCAGTAGGGATGTTTGAAAATTCACTCTAGACAGTGACAGAAAGGGAGCTGAGGTATGTCCTGCATTTCCTGGTGAATTCCAGGGCTAGAGTGGGAGGGATGAGCTGTCACCTGCACGTGAAAGGGCTGTGCCTGTCCTCTCACAATACAGTCTGAACTTCCCTATTGTGTGTCTGGGACAGGGCAAGGAAGAGGCAGGGTCTTGTGCACTACAAAGTATTTCCTTTGAAGTTTGCCTACTTCAAAGGCAGAAATGTGTATAAGTATTGGACTGCTGACCACACAACTTTAGAACACTTCTGGATCAAGAGGAACCTCTGCTAAGGAGATGAGCTGAAGAGTGGTGAGAAAGAGTACTGCCCCTTTGCTGTGTGTGCTTTAATGGCTTGGTCTGCAGTTGCTGCTTCTCCCTTAGACAGGACAAAGACTGACCTTAGCTGTGTACCCTGCTTGTGAAGATTTTCCAGGGGCTTGGACTGAGCTTGCCTTCTGTTAAGAAGTCTCAGGAATATAAAAGACTTCATCTGCCAGCACCTGAGACGCCCCAGACTTGCCAAATGGTGCCACATCCAGTCCCTGGTCCCCTGGAAGGAGAAGCTGGCAGAAGCAGAGTGAAAATCCATGCACAGGAGCCGAGCGGCAAAACAAATCGGTGAAGCGCCTGTACCGCGGGTGAAGCATAAATACAGCACTGGTGAAATTGATGCATTGCCAGCTCAGCATGGATTCATCGCTGGTGTGAGTCTGGATTTTCCATGCATCATCGCTGGGTGTCAAAAACTTCAACATCATCACACGGACATGAGGCTTCTTGTCTGTAAATCAACTCATCACTTACCCGGTGGAGAAAGACTCAAATCACAGCCTCACTTGCTAGTAAGGAATTAACTAATCGCTTGCTGTTCCGATGCACTCTTGTGCGGCTTTAGTTTTTAAGCATACCAGGTACTTTGTGCTAAAATTACGCAACCATTCATTTCTATGGATTAAGTATCTTTTTACTTTCAAAAATTAATATCTGTGCTTCTGTATGTTGGATTTTATTCATTTTGGTTTGGTTTGATTCAAATAAATATTGGCTATTTTTATAAACCTGTGTAGAGTACTTTTGTGGTGTTTTCACTGTGTTACTCTGCATGTCTACAGAAGTACTTAACACATTGCCTCTGAGATAAGCCTGCCTCCTTGTGCAAAGCTGCCATGGGGGTGAGCAGGGGTTATCTCAGCTGTGTACCTCCCTAACCCTGACAAGAGTGAGGGCCCCTACTTGGACAGGGTGTAAACTGACTGCCAACTAGAGACCCCATTTCTAACAGGCAACATAAATATAATGGAAGTAAGGAAAACAAGCCCCCTCAACTTAAATTGGCTTGAAGAAACTAGCCATAATTCAGTGCAGGTGGTCCTAAAACCCATAGGTCCCAGTCCACTACACCTCCTACACTAATAAACTTGACCCTACTATTGTAGGGACAAGCCTATGTGTGACATTTATTTGAAACATAAGGGTTGTATATTAGGAAAATGAGCTCGCTCTACCTCTCATGATATTATTTTATGACAGATTCATTATGGGAATATGTGTTGACATTAACTGTGCACTTTTACTCTATTCTGTTATATTGCATATGGCATTGAACTTTGGCACATGGAATGTGATCCCATGAGTAGTAATCAGGGCTACCTTTTCTCATTCAAAAAGTGACAGTTGTCCTGCCCTGGAAATAACGTCACATCCATTACCGGGACTTCCGGTGACCCCTGGGAGTCCACCCCTGAACTGACGTAGGTGTAGGTGAGTCATGTGTGTTGTGACATGGTGTGATGACGTGTTAGTCACGTGCCCTGTTGTTGTCCCTAGTATTTAGGTGTATGTGTTCCCTAAAATGACGGCCGTGCAGGTGTGCGCCGTGTTTCAGTACCTAAGAGGACAAGACTGGGCATGTTCATGCCATTAGGCTAGCTGGGCTGCAGTGTGGCATCTCAGAGGGAGGTGCGGTAGAACTACAGAGCCCCCACCCACCCTCCCGAGAGCCTTGCATAACCTAGTGGGAAAGTATAATGGTGAACTTGTTTTTGAAAAAAATAATAATCTTGAAGCCCACAGGCACAGAAAGGGCCAAACAGGGTGTATATGGACATAGAGCATGACCTTTAAAAACACAAGTCATAGTTAACTAAGGAGGGTAGCTGTGTGTAAGGTAAAGATAAATGAGGCCTAGTAGGCCATGTAGGGGTGTTCAGGCTGTTACATAGTTTCTAGAGGAGCTGCTTACCACTACCCCTATTATCTTAGCAGGTCTTCTTGTTAGTGCTTACATAAAGCAATGAACTTTCAACTTATGTTTTTGCAAGTCAGAATGACCCATACATGCTTAACAGATGTCCATGTAGAAAGAGGTAGCCCCCAGGTGAAGTGTTATGCAATTCTAACATGACCATAAAACATAATGGGGGTTATTCTAACTTTGGAGGAGTGTTAATCCGTCCCAAAAGTGACGGTAAAGTGACGGATATACCACCAGCCGTATTACGAGTTCCATAGGATATAATGGACTCGTAATACGGCTGGTGGTAAATCCGTCACTTTTCCGTCACTTTTGGGACGGATTAACACCTCCTCCAAAGTTAGAATAACCCCCAATATGTTTCAGAGCCCAACTCCTTCACAATGCCTATGCATATTTAGCCTGGCGCAGCAAGTACAAAAGCCCCCCATAGATATTATACACACAGGCATCTCACAAGACAGTTTTTTGTCAGTGGCTAATTGAAGCTTGCGGAGATCAGGGCTACCCCAGACCATTAAGGAGAAAAAATATGAAAGGCAGAGTGCAAACTGGTAATGCAAGCCAGGTTCTTCTGAAGGTAAGTAACTTTGGCCTGTTTTTATATTTTTGAAATGTCATTCCAAATTGCTGTTGTCTCTATTTCCCTAAGACACACAGAGCATATGTACTCTGTACGTTGAGTACTATTATATAAGTCTTTCTTTTCCTTTTTAATTTATTTATTATTACTACATTCTATTTATGTGGTATGCAAAATGTGTTTTAATTATAATAAAATGGGCTAGGGGTGCACATCATGAACCCTTGCATCCACAACAACCCAATTGGCTAGGCTCACGGTGGATGGAAGCACAGAAACAGGTGCTGTCACACCAACTGACCACTACCTTACAGGAGTGGTATAGGGGTGTCCGGCATTTGAGCATTTTGTGTTACCCCAGCACCCCAAGGACCAGGCACTGGTTTAGGTAGGTACTAACAGGGGAGGCCACATCGTGTGCATCCCTGGATAGGGGTGCTAACTGGCGAAGCTTGTGATTTAAAAGCACATGCTAAAAGTCCCTTGCGCGTGCAGCCTTCTGGAAACAATTAAATTGACAAGACACCTTTTGTGATTAATATTTCTACTAGAGTGCAGTAGTGCAGTAGTTATGAGTAACATGAAGTAGCACAGAGAGTTTAAGTGTATGATACAAAAAAAAAAGATTTTTTTTTTGTAGATTGTTGAGTAAATTGATAAAGCCAGCCTTTAACTGCACTTTTAAACAAATTAATGTTTATGAAAGGATGGCTATGGAGAGATAAGGAGCACATCAATCGCTTGGTAGTGAGGGAATCTGTGGAAGTGACAGCACGTGGATTGTACCAAATAAGGCTGTCGCACAGGCCGCACACTCGCAGCCCAATGCCCTTGAGAGGAAGCCTGTAAGTTAACGGCAGGGGTCACAGAGTGCGTAAAGCTCAGCGACCTCCATTATTAGCCCAACAGGACTATTCTCAGAGGCTGCGTGACATGAGCTTGCTGCCCCTGAGAGCAGGTCTGTGAAGTCAATGGCTGGGTTTACCGAGCAACATGCACCGGGAGACCCACGTTATTAGCACAACAGGCTTGCTCTCAGAGACAGCAGGCTCACACTGAGCGGCCTCTGTGAGCAGGTCTGCTTAGTAAATGGCTGTGATCCTCAAGTGCTTTGTGGCTCGGCGATCTCCATTATTAACTAAGCTGACCTACCCTCATAGGCCGCTGGGTGTGAGCCTGCGGTCCCTGAGAGCAGGTCTGTGAAGTTAGTGGTGAAGGCCACGGACCTCGCGGTCGACGCCTGCACGAGAGGCATGTCATTGGTGCAAAATGTGGAAGACATTGTTAAAAAGGCAGGCAGGAAAAGGAAGTCCACAGCTCCTAAAAATGGAACACCTATAAAGAAAGGCCCCAACCACGGAAGTACATCACGTGTGTTTTAAAAATGTAAAGCCTAAAGAATCCTAACCTCTCTCTCTCTCTCTCTCTCTCTCTCTCTCTCTTTCTCTCTCTCTCTCTCTCTCTCTCTCTAACTCTCTATCTCTCTCTACCTAGTTTTTTATCTTCCTCTAGGAGATAGTGGTTCTAGCATTACCTACATTTATTTTATTTTTAATCTTTCACATCGTAGAACTGTCACAAAAGATCTCAGAAGGTGTCCCCCGTAAGACCAAGCGGTCAGCGTCGCCTTTAAAGGATGTCACAGGAGTCTTACAAAACACAAAGTCAACAACTGCTGCGGAGATTGGCACAGGGCGTCAGGACAAACAATGACCAGGGGCTACAGATAATTATCATAGATCAGGTACAGCCTTTAACCACTGCAACACTTTACAAATAAACACCGCCACCGGTACAATGACCTCTTCTACTGAAAAGGGTTGGGACACACAGACAATGGAGCCATTACACCCGCAGACACACAACATCAAGTACTGTTTAAAACCGCTGTGTGGGATCTCAAACAGTGTAACAAGCCTAAAATAAACCATCTTTCCTTAAAGAATCATAAGAAGAAGCAACCGGTTCCTGAGCTACAAACAGTTGTATATGGCTTCTCAGGGCACTGGCGGATGCGGTTGATGGTTCTGAAACAATAGCAGCCACTGAGAGCAATGGACCTTCTTGCATAGACCCAGAGACGCGGCAATCTTCAGGTCCGCAATCACACGATCCTAGTCCCTGCGCGTCCCATGCATATGTGGCTCTAAGCTATTACGATCACCATTTATGTTCCCCATATCTAATGTCCCCAATCACACCCCTGGGAGTGTACGATCCCACCAGTACCCCATGCAGTGTATACATTCCCCAGTCTTCTCCCTCTTGAACATACCCTGATAGTAGTACAGGATGGAGCATGTCACTGAATCTAAGTTCTGGAACCCTGTCTAGCGAGGAACAGTCCTCCAAAACACCCAGGTGTTCGCATTGGGGGCCTGCTTTTTTGACCCATCCTGGTACGTCCATTCAGAAAGCAGGTATTGCTGTTAACTAAGAAACTGCAGATAGTATGGCTCAGGGAAATATAAACTACACATCTAAGGCCTCAAGTAATGACCCAGAACATGACGCTTTGGACCACACTAGAGTTCTGGACACATATATAAAAGAAATACACCAATATGTTAGATAAAATTCAGACTGTGCCTGAAGACTTTAAAACTCTGTAACGGGGGGTCGCAATACAGCATCCTCCAGAGCTGGTCTGCTTTAACCCAGAGGCTGGCGTTGTGTAGGAGGGAGGTAGTCCAAGCATGTGAATAAGCCTCTGTAGACATTAGTAATATACAGGCGTGACCAGGTGTGCAGAGTCGCCTACAGAGCTTAAGAACTACATTTATTAATACTAGCGTCCACAGGTCTAATTATAATAAACAGGACCCTGGATATACTCACTAAAGCTCTATGGTTCTTACAAGCACTCAAAATAAAAAAAATGCAAGAGCCACACAACAAGTGCGTCAATCCCTAAAAATCAACACCCGTAACATATAAAACGACCCCGCTAGACCTCACAACATAAAGTTAAGAGAAAACATCACAAACATAGGGGTTTGTAAGACCTCAGGGGATAGAGTCCAGAACATGGTTACCCCCAAACAACCTGCAAGACCCCAGCCCATAGTAGGTGAAGTAGCAAGGACACATCTCGTAAATACATCAACTATTTTTCAAATAGGCTGCGGTCGGTAACCTAAAAACAGCTGGACTTATAAGAAACAGAAGTGGGCTAGTAGCGCTAGAAACAGTAAGCTCTTAACAAGAAAATTAATGAAAGCCAGACTAAGGCCCCCATTATGACCCTGGTGGTGAGTGATAAAGTGGCAGTAATACCACCAACAGGCTGGCGGTAATTACTGCCAAATTATGACCATGGCGGTGATAACTCCCATAGACAGCCAATGTACCACACCAAACGCCAGGGTGAAAACAACACTCACCACAGCGGTAGCAGCCAACAGCCAGGCAGAAGACAACCCCCCACCATATTAAGACACTACAATCTGCCACCTTTTCAGGGCCAGTACCAACGCCATCAAAAGCCTGGAGGAAACACATCACAGAAGAGAAAGGACTCCCATCGGAGACACAGGGAAGAACAACACCACAATGGAACCCGAACTGCAAGTTTTCCCTATGATCTTCTACATTATGCTCCACCTAGAACACTAACACCGATGAAGACAACAACAGTGTGTACAGCTGCCTAGCACACAAGAGAGGGTGGGAGAAAACATGGGTGACACACACACGCATGACACATACCCGACACACACACCATACACAACCAGCTGCTCCGGAAAAACAATTTGTCCCCGAAAAATGGCAGAATAATGCAAGGACAAAAGGAATGGATGAACGTGACTGTAATCATATCAAATTCAAAATCAATAATTCGAATTTGTCAATAAAACAGATATGTACACATGTACACAAAAGGACACTGCCCCCGTGTACAGACCCCTTGTGAACTTGACCACACTGGAGGACAGGCACATTATACTCACCTATAGACTGGACAGGGCCACAATCACAGAGGTGTGTGCCCAGTTGGAGCCTGACCTAATCTCATCTATCCGTCATCCCACTGGGATCCCCCCTCTTGTGCAAGTGCTATCAGTGCTCCATTTCCTTGCGACAGGTTCTTTCCAAGTGACAGTGGGCTTGGCAGCAGGAATGTCACAGCCAATGTTTTCAACTATGCTGCAAGAGTGTTATCTACCCTTGTAAAACACCTGGTCAGCTACATAGCTTTCCCTCAGGTCGAAGATTTGGCCACTGTGAAGGCTGGATTCTATGCAATGAGACATATCCGCAATATTATTGGGGCGAATGACGGGACATATATTATGTTTGTCCTCCCCCCCACCAGCATGAACAGGTGTACAGGAATCATAAGAGTTTCCACTCCATGAATGTGCAGATGGTGTGCCTGTCAGACTAGTACATCTCCCACATAAATGCTAAGTATCCTGGGTCGGTGCATGATGCCTTTGTCCTGAAGAATAGCAGCATCCCAAATGTGATGGCCCAACTACGGAGGCACAGGGTGTGGCTAATAGGTGAGCATTGGTCCCCACCCACTGTATGTTAGTGTATGCCTCTGGTGTTAACCTCATAGGATAGTGTGTGGCTAAATGTTGTCCTTCAATACCTGCAGGTGACTCTGACTACCCAAACCTATTATGGCTGCTGACCCCTGTGAGGAATGCCAGGACAAGGGCTGAAAAACATTATAATGAGGCACATGGGCAAACTAGCCTCCATCTGACAGGTGGATCCCTGTGCTACTCACTCGAGAAGGTCTGCTAGATAGTAGTGGCATGCTGCATATTGCACAACCTGGCCCCCAGACGACATAAACCTTTTCTGTAGGAGGAAGAGACTGGAGATGCCCCTGTGGCTGCAGTAGACCCTGATGCCAGTGAGGATGAAGAGGCTGAAGATGAGGATGAGGACAACAGAACATCAGTTATCCTTCAGTACTTCCAATGACACACAGGTGAGAAAGTGCAACTTCACATTTCCATGACTATTGTATTCTGTGTGGCTGTGGCATAATGGCATTAACCACTTTTTACCTCTACTTACTGTCACCTATGGATTATCATTTTACAGATGTTGGTGCAATGACAACTGTGTACTGATGTGCTGACTATAGCCAGCTACAGGTCATTATTTCTATGCTCTCACAATGTACAGTTAATTTGCAACAGATGTAACTGTTTCCATAAAAACACTGTTTCAGCACATGACATACAAGTATTTGAGTTGTGTTCAAGGGTGTTTATTGTAGTGCCAAGAAATTGAGAGGAAAGTGCAATGGAATGGGGTGATGATGGAGGAAAGTCCAGGGTATTGTTCTAGTCTGTTTGTATCCCAGGTGCAGTGTCCAAGTGGCCATAGGAAGGGGAGCAAAGGCAGTTCAAGGTGGACATGGTGACTGAGTGGAACACAAGGGGCACAATCAGGAGAGTCTCATTTCCTGGCAGTGATCTTGGCAAGTGTCTCTGGCTTCTCTCTGGGTCACAGGGAACGTTTGTGGGGTGGTTCACTTTCTGCGGGGGAAGGGGTGCTGGTGGCCTGTGGGTCCTGTGGAGGGGCCTCCTGGCCACTAGCAGCAGTGGAAGTGGAGGGCTGGTCAATGGACTGGTTAGTGGTAGAGGCCCGCTGGTGTGTTGTTACCTCCCTCATGATGTTGGCCATGTCTGCCTGCACCCCTACAATGGAGATCAGGGTGGTGTTAATGGCCTGCAAGTCCTCCCTGATCCCCTGATACTGTCCCTCCTGCAGCCGCCTGTTCTCCTGCACGTTGTCAAGGATCTGGTCCATCGTGTCCTGGGAATGTTGGTAGGCTCCCAGGATTTTGGAAAGTGCCTTCTAGAGAGTTGGTTCCCTGGTTCTGTCCTCCTCCTGGTGAACAGCAGTCCTCCCGCTGTCCCTGTTGGCCTGTGCACATGGTATGCACACTGCCACTGACCACAGCTCCCTGATTGTCTTGGGGGCAAGGTGTGGACTGTACAGGTGGGCACACTGCTGATTGACATGTCCTGGGGACACAGGTGTGGGTACGCTGGGAGGGTGCTGTGGTGTTGGATACTGATGGGGTAGGTTCTGTGGTGTTCGGCGAGTGGGGTTGAGTGACCGGCTGTCCAGTGGGCCCTTATGGGCCAGGTAGGTCATCCAGATCCTTTACTCCAGAGTTACTTTCATCACTGGGGGATCTTCTGTTAGGGGACTGGATAGCCATGGCACCTCCTCTCCACTGACATTGGATGGGGTACCTGTGGGAATGTAAGTGAGGTATTATGCTTCATGTGTGAGACATTTGTACACCTTTTGCATGTGTATGGTGATGTATGGAGGGAAAGTTAGTTTCCCTATGCTGTGCATGCTTTAGTGATGGGTGTCCATGCAGGGCTGGAACAGGTATCCATGCATTGGTATAGCATGAGGGGCTTGGCATTGTAGTTAGTCACATGTGTAGGTGCAGTGCGTGGGATGGAGTGGAGTGATGGGAGTGAGGGTAAGGGGGTGTGATGGCATGCAGGTATGGGGGTGATAACTAGTAAATGTTGACTTACCAGTGTCCATTCCTCCGTATACTCCAGCAGGTCCCTCAGGATGCAGTAATGCCAGTACTTGCTCCTCCCATGCTGTGAGCTGTGGGGGAGGAGGTGGGGTTCCACCACCAGTCCTCTGTAAGGCGAACTGGTGCCTTGCTGCTATGGAACGTACCTACCCCCGTAGGTCATTCCACCTCTTCCTGATGTCATCCCTTGTTCTTGGGTGCTGTGCCACAGCGTTCACCCTGTCCACGATTCTCCACCATAGCTCCTTCTTTCTGGCAATGGATATTTGCTGTAACTGTGCTCTAAACAGCTGTGGCTTTACCCTGACAATTTCCTCCACCATGACCCTTAACTCCTCCTCCGTGAAACGGGGCTGCCTTTGTGGTACCATGGGTGTTGCATGGTGTGTGTTGTTGAGAGTGTGTTGAGTAATGTGGTGGGGTGTGTGATGTGGAGTACGTGAGGTATGTATGGGTGTGAGTTGTGTGTGTGTCTAGTTGTTTCTCTGCTGTTTGTGTCAATCTCCTGGCAATAATTGTTGTTGGTAAAGGGTTGTGAGTAATGTGGGTGTGTGTTTTATAGTGCTATGGGTGGGTGGGTGTGGTGTGTGTATGAGTGTCAGGTGTGTGTTGTTAGTATTGGTCAATGTAGTGCTATTTTTATGTGGGTGTTCATTCTGAGCGTGGTGGTATGAACTGCCAATGGTTTACAGCCATTGAATGTCCGCTGTGGTGATTTGTGGGTTATAATGTGGTGGGCGTTGTTCTGTTTGCGTAATGGTATGGGTGTAGGGTCTGCCTCTTTTGCACTGTCCTTTGGTCTGGTGGATTTGTGTATGTGGCTGCATTCTGTCAGATTGGTGTGTGTGTGTGTCATAATATGGTAAACGGATATTCGCCACCGCTGCGGTATGTTGGCAGCCGTCAGCATGGCGGTAGGTGGCATTTACCCCCAATGTCCTGATGAGGGCCTAAGTGTTACAAGGAGGTATAAAAATACAGCAGCACCGAGTCTTTGTCAGCTATCAGTGAAAGATACATCCTTGAGCCCCCCATCTTGCAACAATCCTCAACCTGCAGATTCAGAACAGGTGTTTTTAGAAAGTGTTAGAAGGTACAGTCACTGTAGAGAGGTTTAATGCCTCAGAGCATTATGAGGAATTCCATTTTGTTAACCTGGATCATATAAATTCCTCTGATCACGGCATTATAGCTATCCACCAAGCTGTACAAACGTTCATAGAAAGGCTGTCACAAGATGTGGGTTTTCATGATTTCTTTCAACTATGCTTCCAGGGGCAGGGCACCTGTCAAACACCCCACGAGGTGCTGTAGAATTTCTAGAAAACCTCTCTAACCTGCAACAGAGTAAGGCTGAAATAGTTGCATTTGGCACCTTCAGAGTCATCGCCCTCGTTGTCAGGGGTCGCGAAGGTGGTGTTTCCAGACCGTTAAAGGGCATCTTGTGTAGTAAGATCATTGGAAAGAAACAAAGATGGTTGCTCAACTTTAACACAGGGGCATCTAACTCGTGTCTGGCAGCTAGCATAGCGGGGCTACCGACTGATCGCTCCACACCCAATGCTTACATTCTGTATAGAGCTGATGAAGCCCATAGGGTGCTTGAAATACGGCACAACCGCATGGCCAGTTTTAGGGACATAGGGCTTTTGGAGAACTATTTTGCTGTTACAGAAAAGTTCTTTACCACAACGGTCCCTGGAAGTGCTTCACGACCAGGTAGAATACAAAAAAACAAGACTGTGTATGTTCTCTGTCCCGAAAATCACTTTTATAGTATTTTGATCCTGAGGGGTTTTCTAGGAGCCAAGTACATGTGCACCCATTGCAACCATATTTACAACACACAGACAGCTCACCAATGTGAAATGCATAAAGTACAGTGCCGAACATGTAATATGTTTTGTTGCTTGCAAAACTGCTTGAGCATACATAACAGACTTGTTTGCTGTGTCTCCAAAGTACACTGCAGGAGATGCGGACGCTATGTCACCTATGAGCATAAATGCAAAGGTATGAAATATCTCAGATGTAAGGTATATTGTCACACAGGGCACAATACAAGTGTTACATGGTTGATAGGTTCTCTCAGACCAAAACCGAAGACTATTTAGTGTTCTATATAGAGTGCACACAGGAGACGGTTGTACATCAACCTAATTATATTTATGCTCATCATCTAACTTCTGTTGACAACTGGGAGTTTTGAAGGGCGTACGTGCGTGAACGATTCCCTCACCACTTTCATGTAACCGAAATTCTATGGGTACACTATGCTCGCTCATAACTTGACGGCGTACGACTCCTTCTTTATGTTGCAGACCCTGATTGGTGAAAAGATGGCTGTAGAACTCATCACCCAGGGTTCCAAACTGATGTCTTGATGCCTTTTCAAATAAGGTTCATCGATACCCAAAATTTTCAACCCATGATGTTGAGCAAATTATTAGGGGAAGCGCTGAGTGAGGAGAGGAGGGGCAGGAGCCCTTTAAACATTTTTCCGTGCTCCCGCCGTCGCGGGAAGCACTGTGTGTCCGGAGGAGGGGCAGAAGCCCTTTAAAAACTTGATCGCGCTCCCGCCGTTGCGGGAAGCGCTGAGTGAGGAGAGGAGGGGCAGGAGCCCTTTAAACATTTTTCCGCGCTCCCGCCGTCGCGGGAGGCGCTGTGTGTCCGGAGGAGGGGCAGGAGCCCTTTAAAAACTTGATCGCGCTCCCGCCGTCGCGGGAAGCGCTGAGTGAGGAGAGGAGGGGCAGGAGCCCTTTAAACATTTTTCCGCGCTCCCGCCGTCGCGGGAAGCGATGTGTGTCCGGAGGAGGGGCAGGAGCCCTTTAAAAATGTGATCGCGCTCCCGCCACGCGGGACGCGCCCGGGCGAAGAGGCAGGGCAGGGCCACCCCCCTAACATTCAACCAAAAGAAGTCTGGATCAGCTAGCCCAATTGGACAGGGCCGCCTAAAGGTACTGTGCCGGTGATTACTCTCTAAAAAAGAGAGGGTCCTCAGGGAGGACGCCTTTGGCGCTGCGGTGGAGGAGCACTAATTACTAGCTGAAGGTCTCACCCCCCTCACGCAAGGATTGACCTAGGCGGTTCACGCACAAGGTACAAGCCAGGCCTAAAACTCTATAACTGCAGTAGTTTCTGGTGCGATTAAAGGCTGTGACTGGACATCTGAACTAACTAGGGTCTGACTATAATCTGGTTCTATTTTCCTTCCCCCAGACAGGGGATCTGAGAGTGATATAACTGTTAAAGTAATTTACAGTGCCCCATCTTGGACATAGGGACTAGCCTTCCAAAATGGGAAAACTCAAGGGAGATAATGGGGGAAGGGAAACCACCCAGGAGGCCCCCCCACCCAGGCTAATAACAAGCTACCTAACGTCTGTAAAGGGTGCCATTGAGACAGAGATAGGGAGGGTAGAAGCTACCCTAGAGTCGTCTCTTGAGAAAGCAGGAAAGGCTGGGGAGGGGGGACGAATCCCGTCGGCAACACTGCGGCCGAGTAAGATTAAGGAAAGAAACCCCTGTGTAATAACTGAAATTGATTTAATCGATCTAATTACTCCTACAACCCCAGAGAGTCCACCCTAAAAAAAAAGCAGGCAAATAATCCCCCCCCCCAAACGGCACTAACCCCCACACACCAAAGGGGACTTCCTGTAGATAGGGAAGGCTTTGGAGAGTCCTCTTCAGGAACTAAGAAGATCAAGAGCAAATGTCCCTCTAAAACCCAAAAAATAAAACAAACTATAGGGAAACAACCAAAAGACAGTAAAAATCTGGATTCAACTAAAACTTATTTTTTGCAAATTGAAGACCAACTCAGAGACATTAAAAAGCTATGCTCATTAGTTCTGGAGAAAGTGGCCGTCCTCGAACAGAAGGTTGAATCTATATGAAATATAAAACCCGAACCACCGAAGGCAGAATCTCAGATCATTCATTCCATTCCTGAATATTTATCAGCTCCATCTACTCACCAACCTCAGAACTTTAGAATATCCCCTACCCAGAACCCGATCCAAAAATCCTTGAATACAGAGGCCCCACATCATTCTACAAACCCACAATATCAGCGGGACATAAATAAACGGGAAGGCCGCCGGGGCCAGGAAACTATAAGTACTCAGGCAGCCCACCCAATGATACCTTTGGCATGTACCCCCTATGTTTTAATCTTGGAAAATGCCCCCATACTGGAAAGCACCCATCCCGAATCCCATATGTCTCTATTGAATAAAGTGACGCATTGGGTAGTAAAACACACGGGAGGGCGGGTTGACTTCCATAGGGACATTTTAACTGTAAGAAGGGTACCTTGGGTTGGCTCATCTACTAAAACATCACCTGGGGACTGTATTATAATAAATTTTAGGACCCCCCAGACTGTTAATGTTCTGTATCACCACCTCTCATCTATGAGATCACCCGTAGGGCCTATAAGAGCCCAACTCCTGACTAAGTTTATCCATCCGTTACCAAACCCATGTCATTCTGACTCAACCTACTCCGGATTTCAGAATCCCAGTAACCTTGGTCTCTCTAACCCCTCTAATACTGCCCTGACACTATCTAATAGATATGAGACCCTGACCTCACTAGAGCAGTTAGATTGACAATCACTAACTGACCCATCCCTGCAAGATCCACCGGAGACAAACGTACACTCACAGTTCCCCCTAGAATTTAAAGGAGTCCCTACCATACGTGATATACAGGTTACGACAGCCCTAGGGATTATTTCATGGTATGTCGCAGGTCTAAAATCAAAAATTGGAAACCCTGACTGGATAAATTTAGTGATGGGAAATCGTATTATTTGCTGCCAGGAGACCTGGCTCACAGAATCACCACATATTAATGGCTATACCACATACTACGTCCCTGCAACCAAGGCCCAGGCAGGCAGAGCTAAGGGCGGTCTGGCTACCTTTTTATCTGTGGAGGCTGGAGGGACGGAAGCACGTGTTGCAGGTAAATCGCCTTTTTTTCTGGCCCTATCTCTGAAACTAGAAGAATCATACGATATATTACTGATCAACTAATATAACAACACTTTTGACAACTCAGACACTAACGTGGTCAGTAGCTTGGAGACTCTAATACATAAGGTAACAGTATCTAGTAAAAAGGACATAAGAATAGTCTGGGTTGGTGATTTTAATGCCCGTCTCTGTGATCCAGAACTCCTTGACTGTTGTGGACTCCTGGACGAGAACGATATTCCCATTCAACACTTCAAACACTCCCCATACGGGAACGCCCTCAACTCTATGATAACAGTAAACTCCCTTTCCTTTCCCACACCTGCTACCCGAGGGATACCAACATTTGTAAGGGTGGACACTCACACCACTATTGATTATATTATCTATTCTAGAGAACTGTCCCCTATTACAGGTCAATTCAGGGTTACCCCAACCTGTTTTAGTGATCATAACCCCTTATCCATTATGATTAACTTAGATCTGACAAATGATCCAAGCAGAGGGAAGCGCCACCCTCCCATGAAGCTCTCATCCCAAAAAGGGCTCACAATTAAATGGGGAAAGATAAACACCCAAAACATTTTTAGTGATGTTTTCTTGAACAAATGGCCAGATGTTATGACATTCCCTGGATGACAATAAGGCCCCACACGAAATTATCCGGGCATTCTCCTCCCTGACAAATTACATGGCAGAGAAACTACAGCCTCAACGAGCCAATAAAGCCCATGGCCCAAGATGGTTTAACCATGCATGTACCTCATCTTTAAGCAAGCTAAAAAAAACAATCAATGCATCTCCCAAAGATCTACAAGCAATTAAGATTGCCCGGAAAAACTACAAAGAAGTTCTTGCCAAAAGGAAAGTTGATCTAAG
Organism: Pleurodeles waltl; assembly: GCF_031143425.1. Lineage (NCBI taxonomy): Eukaryota > Metazoa > Chordata > Amphibia > Caudata > Salamandridae > Pleurodeles > Pleurodeles waltl. Next base: position 928,047,497 of record NC_090444.1, read on the forward strand.
TGAATCTGCGTGGGAGGAACTGATGACTGCAAGCAAACTCAAAGATACAACTGCATTCTGGCGTGTGGTTAACTCCTCATTATTCAGCGATAACTATGAGACGCCCATGGACACTGTCATTCCAGCCAAGACCTGGGTGAACTATTTTTTAAAAACCTTCGCCACAGAGACAAACACCCAATCAGAAATGCCAAACTGTTTAAAACCTGCAGGAAACGATCAGCTAACTTTGGCTTTTAGTAACACTATAAGTGTAATCGATGTTAAACAGGCAATCCAAGATAGTCCATCTGAGAAAGCCCCGGGTCCAGACAGAATTCCCGCTGACCTATATAAAGCACTTCCAGACTTCTGGGGTCCACTGCTAACCAACGTCTTAAGGTCGGCTGTGGTAGGTCCTTTAGTAGACTCTTGGAAAGAAGCAATCATCGTCCCGATTTTCAAGAAGGGAGATAGGACAGACCCTCTGTGCTATCGCCCAATCTCCTTGCTGGATAGCTCAGTTAAAATTTTGGGCCGGGTAATTCTAAATAAGCTAGAAGAATGGGCAACCGATACTCACTCCCTCTCAGAGGTACAATTTGGCTTTCGCCCAGGGGTGGGCACAGTCGAACAAACCCTTAATTTGACACTCATAGTCCAGAAATATACTAAAGCCAAAAGGGGCTGTATACACTTAGCATTTATGGACCTCTCCTGCGCCTTTGATACAGTCAGCAGGGAGAAATTGTGGAAGGAAATGCTGGATATGGGCGTGGATGAACACATAGTTATATTACTCAGTAAACTTCACGCCTGCACAGAGGCTCGGGTCCGTTACTCTCGGGAGGGTGGTCTGACAGAGAAATTCCCCTCACAAAAAGGGGTCAGACAGGGCTGTGTTCTTGCCCCTTTCCTCTTTCTCTTATATATAAATGGGCTGGAGAAATTTCTCTGCGATCTAGGAAAAGACTCTGCAGTTATTAATAACTCCCCAATCCCTGTACTTTTATATGCAGATGATGCAGTTTTAATTTCAAGGACAGCAAATGACCTCCAGATTTTATTGAATGCTTTTAATACCTTTATGAGGAACCTTGGGCTCAAAGTTAATAGAACCAAGTCATTTGTCATGAAGTGTGGTCCTAAGTTAGCAAAAACAATTTTTTTTACTTTAAATGGGCATGAGATACTCAAGGTCCCACATTTCACGTATCTGGGGGTCCCTATTGATGTAGATTTTAACTGGAAGTTTTTAGTTAATACACGCTCAATACAATTCCAAAAAACCATTGAAGCTGTTTTTAGATTTGCAAGAAGACTACGACATAAACCTGTTAAGGAAATTATGACTGTCTACACTTCTAAATGCCTCTCCGTCGCAACATTTGGAGTTGGGGTCTGGGGGCATGCAGACTGCACAGGGCTCCAGATTATAGAAAACAAATTTTTAAGAAGCCTACTATCAGTCCCCCAATCTACACCAATAAAGTTCTGTCACAAAGAAGTAGGTCTAAGATACATATCCAGCTATATAAAACTTCAACCTCTCATATTGTGGATAAAAATCTGGACTAAGCCTGAAACGCTTCTATGTAGAAAGGTGATGCAGGACTCCCTTCATCTGTCACGATCTCTAGATATACCCTGGCTTAGATATGTTTACCTTTCTCTCCTATCATTAGGACTAGGAGATTTTTTCCGTAAACCACATACCTTAACAAGACAGGACATTAAGAAGGTCAAAGACATATTCTGGCAGAAAAATCAGGATATGGACCCGGTCTCTTGCTTAATGAGCCAACGGACAAGATTAGAGACACAACAACTTCAACCGAAGCTGTACTTGACCATCATTAATCATGAGCGACAAAGGTTTTTACTCACAAGACTACGCCTAAATACCCTACATTATCTGGTAGCATTCCCAGTTGCTGGAACCTGGTTTAAGATCCTTCCTCCCTGTTGCTGCGATGGAAAGACAACCCAAAGTACATTACATTTTATGCTTTTTTGCACTTTATACACTACTCCAAGAAAAAGGTTTTTACGTCCGCTATTTCAGTCTAACAGTATTAGAACTAGCCAACTTGCTTACTCCCACTTACATGATTTGGGAACTATGGACATAATCCAAGCTGTGCTAAATTTTATACATGCTGCTTTTGGTGCTCGGAAAATGTATTAACAGTGTTTTTAGAAATTTTATGACTAGAAATTATGTATGTTATTTATTTATTTTATGTCTTTTATGGTCTTTTTGCACCGAATAAAGTAAATTAAAGAAAGAAAGAAAGCAAATTATTAAAAGCCTTTGGTTTCCCAGGGTGCAAAGGTTATTTCCCCCACTTTTTCAACACCTGGGCCAATCAGAATTATGAAGGGGCCATGCCACCAGCCAACAGCCACGGTGTTGAGTATATGATGCTGACTGAGAAAGAGGGCTTTTTTCAGTGATATGATGAAAACCGTGAAAATCACTTTCATTTTCAAATAGAGTTGAAAGCGTACTGTCAGGCGGATGTAATGATGTTACAAAAAGCCTGCAACCTTTTCAGCGACATGGTGGTGGAAATGATCAAAATGGTTAAGGTTCTGAAGCGCAACCACTGAACAATGAAAAAGACCGTAGACTACATAGACCCCTTCCAAAATGTCACGTTGGCTTCCATGTGTATGTCTATCTACAAACACGTTTCTGAAGCCCTGCACTATAGCTCTAGTACCACCCGAACTCTATAACGGCAAACAGAAGCACTATTCTAGCACCCCTCCATACAATGGCTCATGTATGTCTCTGACAAGGAAAACATCTTCATTCAACATGCATTACAGGGTGGTGAATAGAGAGTGGGGCTTTATTATCTAGACAGCTACACTATAATTAACAACGTAGTTATGGCTTTCGAGTACAACAGTTGTTTTTACCACGGTTGTCCCCACTGTTACAAGACCCACAAGTTTAACAGATTGTTGGGCACCAAGTTTCAACACTTGCACCGCCGTACTCTGATGAAGGCTGAATATGTTGAAAGCCGTGGCTTTGTACTGAGAACCCTATGGGAACATGCGTGGTTAGACGTCAATCAACCAATCAGTGCTTGTAAAGGGCAACTACTCACCCGTTAGGGTCTAAAGGCGCTGGGGGGGGGAGTGTAGCGTATACCGGTGAGGTGGTTCTTAAAAAAGCCATGTCTTCAATTCCTTCGTGAAGCTGATGAGGCAGGTAGTTTGTCTGATGTGGAGAGGAAGGGCATTCCAGGCAGTGGATGCGAGGTAGGAGAAGGAGCATCCTCCTGTTCTGGTTTTCCTGATGCAGGGTACTTCTGCGAGAGAGAGCACGGCCCTGTGTGGTAAGTGGAAGTTGAGTCGCTGGTGCAGGTAGGCTGGTCTGGTATTGTGGAAGGCTTTGTGTGTATGGGTGAGGATCTTTAAAGTGACTCTTTTCTCTTTGGGAAGCCAGTGCAGTGTAAGTAGGTGTTTCAGGATGTGGCAGTGTCGAGATAGGTCGAGGGCCAGTCTGGCGGTGGCGTTCTGGATGTTTTGTAGTTTGCGGGTGAGTTTCTTGTTGATTCTGGCATAGAGTGCATTGCCGTAGTCCTGTCTGCTGGTGATGAGGGTGTGTGTGACAGTCTTTCTATGTTCGAAGGGGATCCGCTTTAAGGACTTGCATAGGAGGTGGAGGGTGCGGAAGCAGGTGGAGGTGACTGAGTCGATTTGATGGTTCATGCTGAGGTCGGAGTCCAGGATGATTCTGAGGTTGCAGGCTTGGCTGGAGGGGGTGGGTGGGTTTCTGAGGGTGCGTGGCCACCAGGCGTCGTACCACGTGTTGGGTTGAGGGCCCTTGTTGAGCACTTCTGTCTTGTTTGCATTGAGTTGAAGGCAGCTGTTTCTCATCCAGGTGGCGACTGCTTCCATGCCTTTGGGGAAGTTGTGTCTGGCTTTGTCAGGTTCGTTGGAGAGAGAGAGGATGAGTTGGGTGTCGTCAGCGCAGGAGATGATATTTCTTCTGTAGCTTGTGAAGAGGGTGGCTAGCGGGACCATGTAGATGTTAAACAACATGGGGCTGAGGGAGGATCCCTGGGGTGCTCCGCAGGTGGTGGGTGTGGGGTCTGCGAGGAAGGGGGAGAGTTTCACTCATTGAGTTCTGCTGGAGAGGAAGGATTGGATCCAGACGAGGGCCTTGTCTCTGATGCTGGCTTTGTGGAGTCTTCTTATCAGGGTGTGACGGGAGACTGTGTCAAAAACCACCAAGAGGTCTAGTAGGATGAGTCCCGCCATCTCTCCCTTGTCCAGCAGGGAGCGAATGTCGTCTGTTGCGGCCAGGAGGGCTGTTTCGGTGCTATGGTTTTTCCTGAATCAGGATTGGGACATATCGAGGATGGTGAGGTCTTCTATAAATGTGGCAAGGTGGCTGTTGACTGCTTTTTCAATGCATTTCAGAGGAAATGGAAGTAGGAAGATGGGCCTGAAGTTTGTGAGGTAGGTGGGGTCTGCAAGGGTTTCTTGAGGGGGAGGTTGATCTTGACGTATTTCCAGTTGGCGGCAGCCAGTGAGTGGTTGATGGTGATGTGGAGCTTGGGGGCGATGGTGTTTGCAGCTCTGTTGAAAATGTGGTAGGGGCATGGGTCCGTGGGGGCCCTGGAGTGTATTGACTTCATTGTTCTCAATGTATCTTTGGTGGTAAGGGGGGTCCAGGTGGTGATTGTTGGTTTGTTAGTGTCAGGATTTGGTAGAGGGGGTTCTGCACATAGGTTGTCCTTGCTGAAACTTTCATAGATGGTGTTTATTTTGTGGTGGAAGTAGGTGTTGAGTCTGTCACAGAGGTCCTGTGAGGGTGTGAGGTCTGTTGTTTCACTGTTGGGAAGGGGAAACTCCTTGAGGATACTGAAGTGTTCCTTGCTGCTGTGTGCTTGTGAGGAGATTCTGTCTTGTATAGCTTTCTTTCTGGTGTTTCTGATGAGTTGGTGGTGTGCGGTGGTGGCGGCTCCGAAGTTGCTATGGGCTTCTAGGGTATTTGTGTTTTTCCAGATTTTCTCTTGGCAGCAACAAGTGCGTCTAGATTCTTGGAGTTCGGGGGTGAACCTGCTGGCTTTCTCTGCGTAAGTGCTGTTGTTCTTTTTGACTTGGGCTATGGTGTTGGCGCAATCGGCGATCCATTTGTGGAAGGTGCGTGCTGCGGTGTTTGAGTCGTTGTGTGCGGTGGTGGGGGCAGCGATGACGAGGGCGGCGGTGAGCTGATCGTCGGTTATTCCTGTCCAGCTTCTATGTAATGGTTGGTGTTGGGGTCTGATGAGTGTGTTAACTGTGAAATGGATGCATCTGAGGTCTGTCCATGGGAGTTCTGTGATGTGAATGAAGGTAGCAGAGGCTCTTGTAGTGAAGATAGGATTGAGGGTGTGTCCCGCTTAGTGTGTTGGCTCAGTCACGATCTTTTGGAGTCCTATGTTGTGGAGGTTGTCTAGGAGGGATGTGGTGTTGGGGTCTTGTAGGTTCTTGAGGTGGAAGTTGAGGTCTCCCAGCAGGGTGTAGTAGGTGTATGTGATGGCTTGTGCGGAGATTCAGTCCATGATGGAGTTGGCGAAGGGTGTACATGGTCCGGGGGGAGGTAGATGAGGGTTCCCCTGATGGTGGATGTCGGGCTGGTGTGTAGTTCGAAGAGGAGGTGTTCCATCAGGCTTGTGGATTCTTCGGAGTCTTCGGAGTGTGTGTTCAGGGGGAGGTTGGACCAGTGGACGATAGTGATTCCCCCCCCAGGACGGCTGGGGCGGTCTTTCTGGGAGATCTTGTATCCCTGGGGGATGGTGATGGTGATGTCTGGGCCTGAGGTGGTATTGGTCCAGGTCTCGGTGAGGAATGCGACATCCGGGGTGGTGCTGTCAAGGAGGTCCTAGATTTCTGTAGCATGTTTATGGAGGGAATGGACGCTGAGGAGAATGCTCTTCAGAGTTTTCGGGGTTGGAGAGTTGTTGCAAGTGGATTGTGCTGGGTCCAAGGTCTTGGTGGTGGTGTAAGTTTGGCAGCAGTGGAGGCAGCTGAAGGGACATTGGGTGTTAGCTGGAAATGCTTGCTTGCAGTTGTTGTTGCGTCCTGGGTTGAGTGTGATGAGTGCTGCTGATGAGTGGAGGCGGCAGGTGGCAGGACCACGGGACCTGGTGCTGGTCGCATTCGGGTCGCGGACGGGCACAGATGGCCACCATTAAGTGGGGCGGGAGTGCGAAATGGTGCGAAAAAGAGGGCGGGCCACAGGGACAGCAACTGCGGGAGAGCGAGAGAGAGGAGGGTAACAGGGCCGCAGGGGCAGTAGCGGTGGGGAGAGAGATAAGGGGAAGAGTGAGAGGGATCAGAGAATGACAGAATACGAGGTGTGAGAAGAAAACAAGGAAGAGATAGAAGAAAAGTAAAGAAGCGAAAGGCACAAGAGGACAGCACACAAAAGAATAAAAAGGAGGAGAAAAGAGGCAGAGAGCAGCCTAGAAGAAGAGCAGAGCTCTGCTCTCCCATTAGACACCAGGGATGAGGCGCAGGCAGAAGCCTGCAGGTGGTGGATGGCCTCGAACTCCTGACAGAGGTCAGAATTCAGGGACAGAAGGGCTTCACTTGCCAGTAGAGCTACGCTGTGGCAGAGCAGTTCACTGAACAGGTTAGCTTTGAATGCGGAACTCGCGTCTTTTATTAAGGCAACAGATACCCGAGCCTTTGGAACCCCGCGACGCCTTATTTGGTGGTTGTACAACCGCCTTACAATTGTACAGAGCTCCAGGTGAGGGCAAAAAAATACACTATTATGATTTCACTAGCTCGTACCCGTTTGTGAACAAGCAGAAGTTATACCCTATAGGACACCCTACCATCATCTATAGGGACTTTAAGCCTGTAGGTGAATAATTTGGGCTCATTAAGTGCCAAATCTACCCACCACGGCGGCTTTAGTTTCTGGCGCTTGTCGAACCTGCACTGAAAGTAAAGAGACTAGAGAGTATAGACACACCGATGATCAGAGAATGCTCATCGGAAACTGGTGTAGCATTGAGTTATAAACGGCCCTTGAAAAAGGCTACAGACTGTGTAAAATAGTGGAGGTGTAAACTTTGAAAGAAGATCAACATCTCTCTTTTCTAAGTATATCAACTTGTTTCTGAGAGACAAACAGGAGGCTTAGGTCTTTCTTGAGTGGTGTGTCGATGCGGCCTCTAAGCAAAAGTACATCAATGATTACCACGCTCACAGAGACCCGAGTTCATCGCAGTCAACCCCGCCAGGTGCCTGTTAGCTAAGCTCTGCCTCAACTTCTTGGGGGAAAATTTGCCCAACGTACTAACCTACCAAACACTACTGTAATAACAGATCCTGTTGAGTTGTTTAAGTACCATTTTTCACCTAGTTATGACGTGTCCAGCTGCAAGCTTATCGCTGATGACACCGCCGTCCTCTGCTGAAAATTAGCTAAAGAGTACCCCACAACATGTAACAATGTAAATATTTTCATAGCCTCTTTCACAACAGCTTACCCCCGTTTGGAGCTTTACAGGGTGCTGGATAAACTTCAGGAGCACTACCTGTATCATGATACCGATTCCGTTATTTTTTTGAGTAAGGATTGTGATGAAGACCCACCCCTAGGTGATTATCTAGGAGATTTGACCAGCAAATTAGATAAGGATGACTACATAGTAGAATTCACTTCCTTGGGACCTAAAATCTATTCCTACAAAACGGCAAATAACTTTGTGTGTATGAATGTGAAAGGTATCACTTTAAATGTTAATAACACACGTAAAAATCAATTTTGACAGTTTAAAGGATTTGGGGAACGAATACACTATATCAAAAGATGGTGATAATAATAAAATCATTGTTGTACAACAGCCATGCATAGTACGGTCCAAAACGCAGTGGGTAATTACAACCCAGCCTTTACATAAAACCTTAGGGGTAGTGTTTGAGAAAAGGGTCCTTACTAAAGACTACAAAACCCTGCTGTATGGTTATTAAAGTTGCATTAGAATACGAATCCCCACGACTATGGACACAAGATTGCAACACCCATTCTCCTACCTTTTAGCAGGCACCTCAAATTGCGGCAAAAGTTATTTTCTTAAGATGTTGTTAGAAAACAACCCGGGGGGTTTATCCCACACCCGAACAATATTGTATGGCTTTTTTCATGCTGGAAAGATCTTTATATAGAACTATCCCTAAGGTTTCCACACATGAAATTTATAGATGGCATACTCAACACTCCCAACGATGATGCCTTGTTACCTAAAAACCTTCTAAACATGGTGATTGTAGATGATCTTATGCGCGAGGGCGGAGACGTCCCAAAATATAAAAAGCTTTTACCCAATATTCACACCATTGTAATATAAGCATGTGTTACATCATGCAGAACTTGTTTCACAAGGATAAGAGCAGTCGTTCTATAGCTCTAAACGCCTCATACCTCATCCTATTTAAAACCCACCATGACAAACAGCAGCTATCCATCATCGCTAAACAGATGTACCTCGAAAATACCCAGTTTTACTCGGAAGCCTTTATTTAATGACGCTACCACTAAACCTCATGGCTACCTGCTGGTAGACTTGAAACCCAACACTCTAGAAGACTACAAACTACTGCTGATATTTTCCCACCCGACCTCCCCGTTGCTTACATACCTAAAACCAAGCATAAGTTGAATAAAAAGAATTGTTAAAAAAGACTTTTGCAACATTTACACTCTAAGTTTTATAATAGAAGGTGCTGACAATTTAGCCCTCCTAAAAATGCTGGTCACAGCTAGCCCCCAACAAAGAAAGGCCATCCTTTGCACTGCCTCAGGCGACTTAGTGGCTGCTATTTCAGAAATCTCCCTAAACAGCCTAAAAGGCAATGTCCCTAAATCTGAGAGTCAGTTCTGTATGCTGAAGATGAGGTGTAACCTTATCAAAAAACGTCGTAATATGCTTCCCTTGTTTCTAAGTAAAAACTTGTAAAAAACTTGGGTGGCTTTATAGGTGAACTTCTGGGCATTGCAATTCCTTTAATTACAAACCTCCTAGCCTGGAACTAATGGATTATGCCCAAAAGATGTACCTGGTACCGCGCCAACAGCTGGAACAGTTGGGCCCTTCTACGAACAATGCTTGGGACATACGAAAAAATGAAACACTACACCTAGATGCTGAAATTAAAAACATTTTAAACCGTACTGATTTAAAACCTTATGACAAAGCTGTTCTTTACTCCAGAGTTCTTCAAAACTTTCCACATTATTACAAGCAGTGGCAGTCAGAAAAAAACATGCTGACTCTATATACCCCTGACTCTGATCCGCACCACCAGCCCTCGCCATGCCTTAGGCACAGCAGCCCCAGATCCGGCGGCCCCGTCACAACTGCCCCTGGATGTCTTTGTTGAAGAGATTTTGAAAAATATAGGTCCGAGGTACAGAGGTGCAGCGCAAATGTTACTAAGTAAAATAGCTGCTTCTAAAGATCTAACCTCGTGGAACGATTGGGGTGAATTCCTCTACAAAGGGCAGCCGATTGTTGGGTCTCATATGTACGACCTCATGAAAGGTTTCACACACCCCAGAACCCTATCACTCCTGAAAGTGCCTAGAGGCTGGGACCGTTTTCTACAGGCCACTGCAGAACTCAACGTTCCTTCTACGATCATTGATAATGCTGAACACAGACGGCTGCTTGAAAGTTTGAAAGATCCTACTTACAGACCTCCAAGAACTCTAACGCCTGTTGTTTTCAAATCCGTCCCTACAGTGCCCGCAGCCCCTTTTATCCCCCGGTTGTCCCCCTCATGGAGCACATTGCCTCTGCCTTTGGAACCTAAAAAGACATCGTCCAAAAGGAACACTTGGTTACATGTTTGATACTTCTACTTTTTGAACCTATGTACATTTTACACTGTCTGTGTATATAGTTTTACACCGATTAATGTATTTATTGTTTTTTTTCATCATTTTTTTCTTTAGTATGTATAGTTGCTTAATGCTTGTACAAAAAATATATGTAATAAATACTTTTTAATCGTTTCACCACTCTTCTGTGGTCTTTTTTAACGTGTGGTCCCTGTCGCAGTAATAAAATGTATAGTATGATTTTGAGTTTAAATTCTTTTATTGTAGACAGTTATAGCTGCATGTATACAAGCATTACATGGCCTTACACTTTTGACACACATCGTATTCTGTTTTAACAACGGTGGCCATAGACACCGCATTTTCTTTTACATATTTCACAACCATATGGTCGTTATTTACTAGATTGCTTGAATATAGATTTAGAAAATGTCTAACCATCATACCCTCAGACATTTTACTAATAAAATATGTAAAGTGTTCCCCACGTGTAACTGATAAAGAACCCTGCACCCGCATCTTGTTATACCCAACCCTACAAGCAGCTTTTTTTATGTACTTGAATATGGGTTTTATATAGATGGTATGCTCAGGGAACGCTGCTGAACTCTCAAACACTGTAACCTTGTCAATGTCCAAAAACATTCCCACCCAATGTGTTCCACCCTTGTAATGCGGGTTTGTGTTAAAGACTAGTGATCGTGGTCTTTCTAAGTCATCTTCCTGGGGTAGATGGTCGCTTGGAAAAACATCTAAAAAGTATTTCCTTGCATATTTGTGCCTCCTTAAGAATTCGTGTATCTGCACAGTGTCCATTGTACAATATTTTAAAGATAGTCAAACATGATTTGGCGGGTGTGGTTGACCTGGATGGCGCTGTTCAACACCGCAAATACAATCATGTTCACATTGGTAGCCAAGGGTTGACTAAAACATATTTCAGCTTTTAGATTTCCATTTTTTATCAGATTATAATGATCACCGTCTTCCATCTCGGGCGTCAGATCGAAAGCAAACAGCGTGTAGCTGTCCCCATCCTTCTCTTGATACAACGACTCCTGAGTCCCTCCGATGTTTTCCTGTTATCGACCCCAGTCCAAGATATTCCCTGATAAAATTTGATGTTCCAAAACTGGGTGTGTACGGTTTGCCAGAATCACTGCCTCCTCGTGTACCAGTGCGCGTAGTTGATGTCGTAGTGTTTGAAATTGAAAGGGTTTGAGGTATACTGACAGCTAAAAGCTGTAATGTCCACAAAACTTATATAATAAGTTTTGGTAGCTGTCCAAGAAATATATTTTGCTGCTGTGTTAACCTGGTACCTGTTGGAATGTTATATATCTTCCGGGCTACTCTTTCCACTGCATACTTGGCGTTCGATAGTTGCAAAGCGTCAGCATGAGCCAGTCTGATGCTTGGTGACACCTTCACTCTCTTTACAAACAAACTAGCGGACAGTATAGCTAGTTTATACTGTTCGGCATCCCCACTGATGAGACAGAATGAGTCCTTGTTGTGGGTTAGTTTGATCTTAAGATTGATACCATTGACAAGTAGTTTATCTTGGTAGAAAAGGTATGAATGTATGTGGTCGAACTGCCTACTCTCGGCAGCGAAGGTTGCTCTTTTACAGAACCCAGATTGCGGCCATCCAGAGTAGTAGCTTCAAAACAACCATAAGTATTTTTGTAGAAGAGCCCCGCTGAACGCTGTGTGTCCAGTGCATCGCTGCTGTAATTAAGACTACTCTCAATGTATGCCCTATACGCGTACATGATAAGGTGATCACCGAGGTTAATGTCCACTTGATTAAACATGGTTGCTACGGGGTAAGCGATCGTTACCACTATCCCGTATTTAAAGGACACCAGCTCAGCCTGGTCACCGTAGATTATGATCATAATGGTGTCAAAATGTTTTTGTACAAATTGATACGTAGTCTGTTTTGTTGTATCGTATATTAACCATGGTGTTATTTTCACCCTTTACCTGGACCCATCTCAGCTATGGTGAGTAACTATGCCCTATCCTCTGCGACTCAACGATATCGCTATACATGTAGAGTGGATAGAAGCTGTTGTTAAAATCAGGGCACGACTGGTCCAGTTCTACCTGACTTCTGATATGCTGCACTGTTCCTAAAACACTTTTTAATTTACCAGAACAATTAAACTCCGCATAACGATTTAGAGCTTCAAGAAACACCTTCCATATAACATTATCTAACACTAAATGTAGATTCACACTCAACTCAATGTTGGCTATGGTTTTGTTGATGTCTCCAACCACCGAGGCCACAGATGGGTAATATCCGTGAGGAAAACCGGTATGGATGGTCATAGCGTTCTGAGCATGCTCTATATTATATACGTTGTCGTATATTGAAAGCTATTCCATGTTCTGGGGTATTGGATTTCTGTTAGGGCTACCACCCAATCCCCCTTCAGGTCTACAGGTTTAGCCACTTTCACACTATAATTAGAATTTCTATTTTCAGGTAACATGTCCTCTGAGGCATTGTATGGCAGAGTGATATAAAACGATCCCCCTGTCGTACTCATACAACCTGCACGGAAGTGGCCGGTACCCAACAGTTAAATTTCTCGGGACAACCCTGCCATTTGACAAAAAACTGGTGGTTAGTACCGCTACCTTTCCTTTTCAGAATCTTTTCGACCCTGTACACCCTGTGCAGATCATTAAGTACCTTCTGTAGTTTCTCCTTGTAAAAGACACCAACACCTTTTCCCCGTCAGAGTCCTTTAGCCTATAGATATATACATCCTCTTTAAGCTCCACACTTTCCACTAAGAATACCTCATCAATGAAAGTCTGTTGTTTGCCCTTCGTAAAGACACCTTTCAGTTTTGAAACCCTAACATGGTCACCTTCTTTTAAAACAGGCTTCTTTACATCTGCAGCAGTCCGACTCCAATACACGGTTCGCCACACCTTTAACAAATTATCAGCCATTACATCTATGGGGCCATTTTGATGATTCTGTGGTAAGTGGAGTTATAAACATCTATAAAGGCCTGTAGAACATCCACGTACCGGTAGCTATCATAAGCTGTGAAATATTTCCACATTTTAGACTTTAGGGTTCTGTTAAAATGCTCAATAGCAGATGTTTTTACCTCTGTGTGCATTACAAAATGTTTAAAATTATGCTGCTTTAACTAGTTCTGAAACACTTTGTTTAACAAATTATTTTCCTGTGTCTGTTTGTAGTTTTTGAGGAGTTTGCCCTTTCCTGAAGATCGCTTTAAAGGCTTCAGTTACACCTGAACTATTTTTAGCACTTAGCGCTTCTGCATTGGCGTACTTGGACAATACATCTATAACCGTTAATATGTATCGAACACCATTATAATGCTGTGCTGAATCTTGAAGACAGATTATGGCTGCCTGCCATTGATAATCTACTTGTGCTTTAACGATGGTAAGACTTCTCATGAACCATTTCCTGGAGGGTTTATGGAGTGAATAGGCCTCTTCCCCAGATAACCACGTCTTCACAAGTGCTCTGTTTACTGGTTCATTTTCAACTAGAGCCCTTCTAAACAGTGCTTCGGTGTCCCAGCAGCTACCAACCCCGCTTGTATCGTAATGAAGCTCCCTTAATCCATCACTCAACATGTTGTCCTCTGTTACAAACTATGAAATTAAAGACACCGGGTTTGTGTAATGCTGTTTTATTAAACATTAAAAATATTAGCACCTAATAAAACAATATACTTTACATTTCTAGCTACAAATCTTATGGTGTGGTATTGTTGGACATTAGGCTGTCTTTTGACTACATGTACATACTACTACTAGACCAGTTAGGACCTAATTTCTACAGAAAAAGCTGTTTTTGCTTGCCTATATCTTTAACACCGCTTGACGAATCTTCATGAAAATTCCCCAAAAATTTGACTGTCAAGTGAGCTGCTGTCTGGAAAATTTCGGGGTGATCCATAAACTGTAAACTTTATACTTGTATAGTGCACTACTCACCTGTTAGGGTCTCAAGGCACTGTACGCATACTGCTGTGGAACCCCTCCTGGCTTTTCCTGTGAGGCACCCTCTCCTGGACAGCCCCAGGGTGAAGCCAAGCATCCAAGTGCTGTGAGGGCCATTGTGGAGATTAAGCAAGCTATTGCCCAGAGTTACAGAGTGGGACCCATTAATTAGAATAGGCATCAAGGTAAGAATTATCTGGTCCAAGGGAATTGAGCCCTGGTCCCGGACCAGATCTCTGCATCAGAGTCTGCTGCTCTAACCATTGTGCCACACTTCTCCATCCATGAAGTGGGAGCTGAGATAAGGGGGGTGAAATTTAGAGTGTTTCCAATGTTAATTCCCATAGGAAAAACTGAACAGCGATAGTGCCAAAACCATTGCATGTAATTACCCCAAATTTGGTGAGAAGGTAGCTCTTGGTCCAGAAAGAGCCATTTTTGTTATTTGGTGTAAATCCGTTCAGTAGTTTTTGAGAAATTAAAAGACATCCAAATTTGTATATATATGGACGCAAAGGATTTGTGACCCCTTCCGAACTTGTGCTGAGATCTGATTCGCTGTCAACACTTCAACAAGGAAGTGATGGAAGCCATGTTGGGACTCAGCTTTAGCCGAGTCACAGAAAAAAGAAAAAAAGAAAAAGAAAAGATGTCAGGGTACACACACCCTTACCCCTTAGCTCTGGTTGCGGGGTCCCAGAGGGACCCACCCACCTCAGGACTAAAAAGCTTTTTTTAAAGCCCGGATTCCTGGTGGATCCATGGATCTGGCAAAGTTGAAAAAAAACAAAAAATGCAGGCTTGGACACCTGGGGCTGAGTGGGGGACTCCAGCCCCCAGGATTCTGTGCTGCCGCTGCCGCCCTCATTGCCCCAGCAACGCAGACGCTTTTAAGCGTGCCGCGCACCACGACAGAGCTTTCCTCGGACACCTGGGGCTGAGTGGGGGACTCCAACCCCCAGGATTCTGTGCTGCCGCTCTCATTGCCCCAGCAACGCGGACGCTTTTAAGCATGCCGCACACCGCTACAGAGCTTTCCTCAGACACCTGGGGCTGAGTGGGGGACTCCAACCCCGTCTGCGCCCGTCAGAGACCATCTGAGGCCAGGCTGGGCTCCACCTCTGGGCCCTAAGGTATGGTGTTGGGTTTTCCTTGCACTTGTAACTTTTAAAAGTATTATTCTTACCCGTGCTGAGGTCTTCAACTAAAATGGGGAAGCGCAAGGCGAGAGGTAGTCCTGAATTGGGTTCTGCCAAGCCGAAAATACTAAAAACCAATAAAGTTAAGCAACCCCATACAAACTAGGTAACCAAAGAGATTGACAATTTGATAGAATAAGTGGAATTGATCTTGAATAAAAAGGAGAGAAACGTACCGAAAGTGTTGAAATCGGGTACCCTCATCCCGTTTTTAATGGCTGGATCCAATGCAACCTCTGATCTGCAATCTACTAGCGCCCTACCTTTGGCACTAGTCTCTCAAAGCCCCTTCATAAATTCCAGCCCTCCAACACATTCTGCATCTCACTCCAACTCTGAAGTTTTAAAAACTGATGCAATTATTCATGGAATTTCTTGTTCCAACCGTTTTTCCATATTGGAATTGCAAGACTTGGATAATTTCCAACAGGCCCCTTCGGCACCATTGCTCCTTGAATGTGACCCCCCAAGTGAAGACCTTTTAGCACTGGTGACTAGCTTAAAGACCGAAGTAGGTGAGCTTAAACTCTTGCTGTCAGAAATTCTCAATTTCTTTAAAAAGAAAGACTTACCTTCTCCTTGCGAACCCAAGACTACTCTCTTGCCAACCCACCATTCCCCTGTTTCCGGGCCTCCGCCAATTGGTCCCTTGCCAAATCCTGAGAATGCTTTAGGCTCTAAGCATAGGACTCATTATAGTAGACCTTCTGTGCCCCTTTCTGAAAATGTTATGCCTTTTTTTCCTTATGTAGACTTGAAATGGGACACTGCACTAGTATCCTGTCGGAGCCCTCATGTGGATAATGATAACTGTATTTATATGTGTAATGTCCCTCCCATGCCCACACAATCACGGGAAGACAAATTTTCACTTATTAACAATGTCTCACATTGGATTCACCATGATAGAGGCTGTGGTTCAATCATTCATGCTGACATTATATCGGCTGAACTTTAAAAGGTTCATCATCATCATTTACTTTATTTCGGTAAAAACATACCATAAAAGTACATGACATGCAATCCAAGTGAAAGATAATAAAAGAAAATACAAATAAAATGAATTATAAACTCCTAAAAATTAAATAATAAAACCAGATAAAACAATGACATTAAAAGTTTTTCTTATAACCATGATACTTAAAAAACAACCAGTCCCTACTAGAACATCAGAAAAACTGACTTACACTTAAATACAATGCCCATGCACTATATGCCTGATTTTAAAATGTGCTACAGATTCTTGTTCTTTAAAATCAGTAATCTAAAGCGCCAAATTGATTCAAGGAATTTTGCCACAGAACAAGCTATTTGTACAGATGGGTCTGATTTGAATACTCTCTCAGCAGATAGACAGTTCCTAAAACCCATTTGTTTACATAAAGGAGTAATCCAAAAGGCCCTCTGTTTACCATATGCATGACATTGAAACAAAACATGAAGATCAGTCTTTTCATGCTTACAGTACATCGGACATAACTTAGAATTGGTAATAGAATTGGGCCATTTGTAGGTTAAAGAACACAAGGGAAGAGACCCTAATCTAAATCTAATGAAAAGAGCACGCGCAAGTGGAGAGAGTACTGCATCCATTAAAGGCTCGAACGCATAGTGACATTTATATAACAGAAACCTGTCAGTCATAGGAGAGGGCACAACTTCAGCCATTTGTGCAGTTTGAACTTTGAGCCAGAAGGCGTCCTTCAAGGTCTGAATGCCATTTTTGGGAATAGAAGAGGGATCCTTCCAATAGGACCCTAGGCCAAGATGGAATAAGGACCGTTCAACATAAGCACACCACTTGATTTTGACATTAGAATTAATACCCATCAATTTGGGCAACCCACCTCTAAATGGAATAAGATCATCGGTTGACCATAACCAGATCCAGAACAATAATGGCCTTAAAGTTGCGATCTGGGTGATTGAAAAAAGATTTAAATCCATATGGATAGGCAAAGAGGGAGTGCTTGAAGGAACTCTTAACAGCGTCTTTAAGAACTGGTTTTCTGCCCTAGCCAGATCCTCCAGATTACAACTCAGCACCATACAATGCCTCCCCCCCCGGCTTGTGATTTATATATTTCAAGAGCTGGGGTCAAGGCAAAGCTAGGGGAGCAGGATGCAAATCTCGCAATGCCACCCGCCCTTTGCTTCAAGCATATTAATGATTTATGGAGGTGGGCATGCCAATAGTGAGAATCTTCTAATTTTACACCTAAGTAATCAAAAGAGCCCACCCGTTCCAGTGAAGCGCCTTCTAGATAAACAGATATTTTCATTTTGTGCTTTTTTTCTCCAAAAACCCTATATTTCGTTTTTAGTGAGTTTATTTCGAGACCATGGTCTTCACAAAACTCCACAAATCTTGCAAGCAAACTTGAAAGGCCCATAGAAGTTCGAGAGAGTAACAGGGAGACATCAGCGAATAAAAGACAAGGAAACTTCTGCCCTCCCAAAATAGGGGCGTCACTAGAGCAATCCAAAAGGTAGGGAATACATGTGTTAATGAATAGAAGAAATAGGGTGGGTGCAAGTACACAACCCTGTCTAACACCACGGACTGTGGGAAATGCTGAAGTCAGTTAGCCTGCCGAACCCCATCGTACTCTGGCACAATTACCTGAATAAAGATCTTGAATTAAATTAAGCATGGAGCCGGGGACTCCAGCTTTACTCATGACTTCCTATAGTTTAGGGCGCGGGACAAGGTCAAAAGCAGATTTCAAGTCAACAAATGCCACAAAAAGGCATCCTGGGTCCACATCTACGGTGTTCCACTTTATAGTAATGAAGCGGAAAACCTGGTCAATAGTGCTGACCTTATCTCTGAACCCTGCCTGAAGATGACTTAGGGGGTAATTTTGACCTTGGCGGACGGCGGAGGCCGTCCACCAAGGTACCGCCGCTGAATGACCGCACCGCGGTCAAAAGACCGCGGCGGCCATTCAGACATTTCCTCTGGGCCGGCGGGCGCTCTCCAAAAGAGCTCCCGCCGGCCCAGAGGAAATGCCCCTGCAACGAGGACGCCGGCTCAGAATTGAGCCGGCGTAGTTGCAGGGGTGCGACGGAGCAGTTGCACCCGTCGCGTATTTCAGTGTCTGCTTAGCAGACACTGAAATACTTTGCGGGGCCCTCTTACGGGGGCCCCTGCAGTGCCCATGCCATGGGCATGGGCACTGCAGGGGCCCCCAGGGGCCCCGCAGCACCCCCTACCGCCATCCTGTTCCTGGCGGGAGACCCGCCAGGAACAGGATGGCGGTAGGGGGTGTCAGAATCCCCATGGCTGCGGAGCGCGCTCCGCAGCCATGAGGATTCACAAGGGCAGTGGTAAACCGGCGGGAGACTGCCGGTTTACCCTTTCTGGCCGCGGCTGAACGGCCGCGGCTGAACCGCCGCGGTCAGAATGCCCTCGGGAGCACCGCCAGCCTGTTGGCGGTGCTCCCGTGGTCGGTGACCCTGGCGGTCACCGGCCGCCAGGGTCAGAATGACCCCCTTAATGTCTGATTTTCCGCTATCCAATGCTTCTGTCTGCTTAACAGCTGGTAGCAAAATATTTTTTGCAAATTATCTAGAAGACTGATAGGTCTATAATTCCATGGAAGATTTTTCTCGCCTTTCTTGTGGACAGGCACAATTATTGCCTCCTTCCAGGAGTCAGGATAAGATCTATTAGGCAGGGCAGTATTCGAAATCCTATTTATGTACCCTGTTCATTTAAGCAAATCTGACTTATTTAAATCTGAGGGAATTCCGTCTGGACCAGGGGCTTTCCCTGATTTTTGGGCAAGAATTGCCAACTCAGTTTCTTTTAGAGTGAAAGGAGGCAAAGGGATCGCCAATGGATAGAGTGACAATGACTCTCCAGAGCTAGTATCAGCAGAAACAGATTTGGAGCCATACAACTCCCTAAAGTGGGTTAGCCAGATGTCAGCTGCAATATGGCATTCTGGAATGGATGAAAGATATGAGTCTCTGTGTGCAACCAAAAGGCAAAAAAGTTTGGCATCATGGGCCCTAGCAGCCTCAGTCAATTCACCCCGTAATCTCTCCTCATGCTCGAGTTTGCACATCTTGCATGTGGATACATAAATGTTTCCTGCCCTCACTATAGCTTCCCGATCCTTGGATCTTAACACTTTGGTCAGGGAACTCTTTGCCTCTCGGCACCTCTTGTCAAACCACTTGCTACTGGATGGATGGGAGGAGTTACTTTGAATCATAACAGTTTTGGTGAACAACTCCTTGAGGACCACAAAAAGGTACGCATGAGAGGACATAACTTCCAGGGGAGCCAAAAAAAGTTGATCATCAAAAAACTGATGTTTAGAGATTAAAGCGCACAATTTGTCTCATAGCTTATTAGACTTCTGGAACAAATCCCATCTCACAGCGCGCCTATTACTAGATAGCTTCAGGGATCCATGAGCTTCAGAAACAGAAGAAGTCGGTGCCCCTTATAAAAGAGATCTGTCACATACTATTTGGAGAGGCGCGTGATCACTGGTATGCCGTGGACCCACCTTCACATCTATTATAGAATGCCAAACCCTTAAATCGAAAATGACATAATCCAAAATACTGCTCTGTGATCCCCTAAAAAAAAGTTGGTCTAGCGGGGGTGTCAGCTAAAAAACAACCATTGCCAAGACGAAGACCATGAGCTATAATAAGATCTATTATCTGCAGCACTCTACTACAAACACTGGATGTCACTGGCTGAATTGAAAGAGGCGGGATATTCCACACTTCGTCTTCAAGCTGCGTGGCCTCAATAAAAGTAGAGTTGAATTTGATTGGGGCATTAAAATCGCCCGCGATAATAATACGATATTTAGGGCGATAATCTAGAATTAGGTTATACAAGATATCAATAGTGATAGACCGATGGTTGGAAGGGCCTGGTCAGTTGTAGATATTAATACATAGGACTGGGTTACCCAAGTGGGGCAATATTGCTATTGCCATAATATCAGGGGAATCTACAAAAATCTCCTTTACTTCTCCCACCTCAGTCGTCTTGACCCAGGTACACAATGCCCCTATTGCCCTACCTATAGGAGACTGCGTTGCATTTTTAATATAAGAACAAAACCCTTGCCTGTACACACTTTCCGTCGCCCATGTTTCCTGGAACATGCAGATGCAAAAAGCTTCTACATAAGCGCCACAATCAGAGTCGACTAATTTACTCTTAATACCAGCCACATTCCAAGACAAAAGCTTCCCTGTTGAGTGTACAGGACGACAAATGGGTTCACTAATTGGATCAACAGGGAAGTGGGTGTTAATGTGATCAGTATGCAGTACAAAATTTGAATTCTCAGGAAAAACAATTTGAGGATCCCGTTGGGCATAAGCTCCTAAATTTGGCAGGAATCTATGATATAGTGGGGGCTGTGAGCCAGATCTAATACTAGAATTACAAGAACTAGAAGGACATATTCAGTTGACATTTAAGGTTGCCCCTTGTAGTTCAGGATCACGTGCAATAATATGATCAGAGGCGGGACCCATATCAAACTTACATGCAATAGTGCATTTAGAAACGGAACCCATATCAGCCGTAACAACAGGGCAAGATGTTGGCCAATAAGAGTAGAATGGACTATGGCATTATTTGATGCTGACATAATCATATTTGAAGAAGAAGGCATCCTCATGCTTCCAAATGCAGGGCAGCTGGCACTGAAGAATATGTCAGAATCCTTACTCGTGTGGTTGCGTGCTTCCATCTGCAATAGGGCAGTGACCAAATGAGGACTAGAAAGATTAAGTTTGATAGTATCCTACCTGCCTGATCGGCCACTTAGCCGTTTGGCCGATACAATGTCAGGATGAATAATTGAGCCACAGCCTCTGACATGACGGATCCAATGTGAAACCTTATTAGTTAAGGAAACTTTGTCTTACCACGAATGTGCTGAAAGCGGAGGAACATTGCACATATAAATGCAGTTTTCATTGGACATATATGCAGACTGGCCAAATGCTAATATAGTGTCCTGGTTCCGATCAGAATTGAAAAGGGAAGGTATGGATTTTACCAGGGGCGGCACAGCAGCTTTACTATAACTAAACCTTTGTTTGGGACCTTGAGCAGCCTCAAAGTTCAACGGCGGATCTACTGGCAACGGCACAGGAGCCGAGGGGAGGTTGCTCTGCAAAGGCAATTGCTTTGATACACTGGGAAAGGATAAGGCAGGCTTTTTGATAAGCTTGAGTACTTCGAGCAGTAACTGCTTCAACTCTTCTACCTCACGTTTTAAGCAAAGAACCAATGCTGAAATGTCATCTCTAGAAGAATCGCAATTGGAGTGCAAGGGAGCCAGTGGAATCTGTTGGACACTATTCAGATCTGATTGTTCCAATATGGAAAAACGTTTTGAGCAGGAGATATCACGAATGATTGTGTCAGTGTCTGAGGTTTCCAGATTGGAATCGGGTGCAGGATATAAAACAGGATTATCAATTCGGGAAGGGCTTTTGGCAACAAGTGCTTGGGGATAATCATATAGGGGCTGGACATCAGTGAAGGACTGAATCCCAGTGGTTAAGATGGTATCAGAGTGCCTGATTTTAGCGTCTTCCGGACATTCCTCTCTTTTATATTAAGAATCAACTCCACTTCTTCTATTAGATTATCAATCTCGCTAGACAAGCAATTGGTGTGAGGTTGCATGACTCTATTAGTAGCACGCTGGACCACATCTGCTTTCTATAAAATACAGCAGGGCTCCTAGGAGGTAGATTAGCTTGAGCTCCGCAAGCCTCGAAGTTATAAATTCGAGATCTAATACTGGACCCCAAAATGAAAAACAAAGAGATGTGGCCCAGCCCAGCCTCTTCCAGGCGCTGACAGGCGCAGGACGGGCCAGCCCTTGGCCTGGGCTTGGCCAGGGGCACGTCCTGCGCGCATCCCACGAAGCGGGCGCGTGTTCAAGTTTAAAGGGGCCTGGAGGACCTGCCCCCCGCAGCAGCAGCACCGGAGTCCTTCGTCCTTCGCGTCCTGAGCAGCGGGCGCGTGTTCAAGTTTAAAGGGGCCTGGAGGGCCCGCCCCCCGCAGCAGCACCGGAGTCCTTCGTCCTTCGTGTCCCGAGAAACTGGCACGCGTTTATGTTTGAAGGGGCCTGAAGGTCCCGCCCCACGCAGCAGCAGCACAGGAGTCCTTCGCGTCGCGAGAAGTGGGCGAGCGTTCAAGTTTAAAGGGGCCTGGAGGATCCGCCTCCCTGCAGCAGCAGCACCGGAATCCTTCGTCCTTCGCGTCCCGAAAAACGGGCGCGCGTTCAAGTTTGAACGGGCCTGAAGGTCCCGCCCCCCGCAGCAGCACCGGAGTCCTTAGAGTCCAGAGAAGCAGGTGCGCGTTCAAGTTTAAAGGGGCCTGGAGGACCCATCCCCCGCAGCAGCAGTACCGGAGTCCGTCATCTTTCGCTTCCCGAGAAACGGGTGCACGTTCAAGTTTGAAGGGGCCTGAAGGTCCCGTCCCCCACAGCAGCAGCACCGGAGTCCTTCATCTTTCACGTCCCGAGAAACGGGTGCACGTTCAAGTTTGAAGGGGCCTGAAGGTCCCGCCCCCCGCAGCAGCAGCACCGGAGTCCTTCGCGACCTTTAAAAGGTTTATCCGGTGAGTGGGACATTATAAAACCTAATCTTACAAGTCCCCATCTAGTAATGGGCCTCTTGCACTTGAATGCACGCAATCATATGAGGAAGGAATCTTTTTTTTTTTTTTTTGTGGTAGTTGTCCTGTTCCTGGAAATATGAGGCCGAATTTTCCATCCCATACGACTACATCGGCATTGAATAGTGCTACAGGACGCCATGGCCCAAACAGACTAATAACTGGCCCAGCCTCCACGAATGACACGGGTTCGGCTTTTAAAGGCAATAATGTATGTGAACTTGAGCTCGAGGGGGCCACCTCAGATGTTGACTTACTACGTTTTTCCACATCTCGCAACTCCAGCATCAATTTTGTTTCATCAGACCCATTATACTTAAAAGACCCATTAAGTCTAGGAGCTGCACCTTTATGGAAACCACAAATTGTTCCCACTAATAATCTTAAATCTGCACTTCCTGACAAGCGTGTTAATAGTCACCATCCACGTGACATAGCCTGTGAATCTAATCGCTCCATTGTCCATCCAACAGCAAAGCTTTTGTCCTGGAATGTGGCTGGTATTAACAGTAAACTAGCTGATACTGAATGGGGTGTTTATGTTGATCATTTCAACATTTGTGTGTTTCAGGAAACATGGGCTACGTATAGCTTGTATAGGCAGGGGTACTGTTCCTTTTCCAAAAAAGCCATGCCATCTTCAGCTGGCAGGACAAAAGGGGGATTATGTACCTGGGTAAAAATGACAGAGGTGTGCGGAGTAGAAGAGATATATGTAGACTCTCCCGACATTTTAGCTATAGCAATACAGCCAAGTTTAGGCATCCCTCCTAATCAACGGTCAGCTACTATAGATCTCCTGAATACCATAATCTTAGATCTTCATCTCAATATCATATTATTATTGCAGGGAATTTCAATGCGCCAATTGAATTTAATTCTGCTCTTATTGAGGTCACACAGACTGAAGATGATGTATGGAATATCCCTCCTTATTCAATTCAGCCAAATTAATCTATTGTTTGCAGCAGAGTTCTGCAGATAACAGACCTCATGATACTTCATGGCCTTCAGCTTAGTAATGGCCATTTTCCATCTGTCACCCCTGCAAAGCCAACTTTCTTTAGGGGATCATATCGTAGTACCATGGATTATATTCTTTTTGACTGAAGGGTCTGGCACCACATATTAGATGTGAAAGTGGGTTATCCGCACACTAGTGACCACGCGTCTCTCCAAATCGTATATGATAGAATCCTTTTTTCAGGAGATGTGTCTCTCCCTGCTCCTGTATTTCCTGGCGTCTTGAAGCTGTCCAGCAATAGGCGTATGGTGAGATGGGATTCTTTTCAGCGGTCCAATAAGCTACGGGACAAATTGTGTGCATTAGTTTCTAGACATCAGCTTTTTGAGAATCACTTCTCATTAACCCCACTTGAAGTTATGTCTCTCCATTCAGATCTCTTTGTTACTCTTAGGAAACTGTTTTCCAAACCTGCTAGTAGCAACCCCCCTTCTCATTCTAGCAGTAAGTGGTTTGATAAGAGATGAGAGAGGCCAAAATTATCCTGATTAGAGTGCTAAGAACTAAAGTTAGGGAAGACATTATAAGGCTAGGCAAAATTATGTCTCCATATGTAAGATATGTAAACTTGAGTATGAGGAGTGAACTTGCTGAGGCTGTAAGGGTCCATGATTCTAAACATTTCTGGATCTTGGTGGCTCGCAGCGACTGAAACCAAGCACTTAGCCCAGAGAGCCATATTGCCCCTGAAACTTGGCTTTCTCATTTCAAGGAGCTGTATGGCTCTACATCTGATCGTGATCCCATTAGCTCTGAAGAGATGTCACTATTCCAATAACCAGCAATTTCTTTCCCTCCCTTTTCTCTAAAAGAATCTGAGCAGGCAATCACTGCTCAAAAATCAGGGAAGGCTCCAGGGCCTGATGGGATCCCTTCAGACATGTATAAAGCAGACTTGAACAACTGGATCCTGTACATAAATAGGATCTCCAGTGCCGTCTTGACCAACAGGTCCTATCCTGACTCATGGAAGGAGGCAATTATTGTGCCGATATATAAGAAAGGGGAGAGAGGTTTACCAGGGAACTACAGACCAATCAGCCTGTTAGACAACTTGCAAAAAATAGTCTGTTATCAACTATTAAGCAGGCGAAGAAATGGATAGAGAAGATTCAAGCATTAAGTCATCTCCAGGCAGGGTTCAGAGACAAGGTTAGCACCATCGATCAGGTCTTCCGTTTCATCACCATAAAATGGAAAACTGTTGATGTGGATGCAGGCCATCTTTTTGTGGCATTTGTAGGCCTGAAATCCGCTTTTGACCTTGTCCCACGTCATAAACTGTGGGAAGTTATGAGCAGTGTAGGGGTCCCCTGCTCTTTGCTTAATATAATCAGAGACCTCTATACTGGCAATCGAGCCAGAATTAATTGGGGACCGGATGGTGAATTAACCCGAGAGTTTCCAACAGATTGCGGCGTGAGACAGGGTTGTGTACTTGCCCCTACCTTGTTTCTTCTATTCATTAACGCATGTATCCCCTATCTTTTGGAATGCCCTAGTGATGCCCCTAAATTGGGAGGGCAGAAGATTCCATGTCTCCTATTTGCTGACGACAACTTGTTAATATCCCAAACAGCCATTGGCCTCTCAAATTTGCTCGCGAGGTTCATGGATTTTTGTAAGGATCACAGTTTGGAAATCAATTCATTAAAAACGAAATATGTGGTGTTTGGAGACAAAAAGCACAAGATGAGGAGACTTGTTCGTTTAGAGGGTGTGGCATTGGAAAGGGTGGAAAACTTGTTTTTAAAGATGTTGTTAAGAGTTCCTTCAAGTACTCCTTCCTTGCCTATTCGAATAGACCTAAATCTCCTTCCAATTAATCAGATTGCCGTCCTAAGACCATTGTTGTTTGAGATTCGTCTATGGTCATTAAACGCTCTCATTCCATATAGACTCTGGCTGACCAACTTGGTGGGCACTAATTTTACTTCTAGAATTAGGTGGTGTGCTTACATAGAACGGTCCTTCTCTCATCTTGGTTTGGGGACCTATTGGAAGGATCCTTATCTATCCCTAAAAATGCTATACAGATCTTGAAAGATGCATTTTGGCTCAATGTTCAAACTTTGCAATTGGCCGCAGTTCCACCCTCCTCTATGACTGATAGCTTCCTACAAATCAAATGTCACCATGAGTTTGAACATTAAATGGACATAATACTTTCTCCATTTGCACGTGGCCTGTATACCACATTTAGAATAGGGTCTCTTCCTTTGCGTACCCTAACTTACAAATGGTCCAATACAAACAATAGGTCCAACCTATGTCCGATGGGCTGTGAGAGTGAAGAAACTGTTACCCATGTTGTTTTTCAATTCCCTGCATATCGCAAACAGAGGGTTCTTTGGATTATCCCTCTATGTAAACAAATGGGTTTTAGGAACTGCTTATCTGCACTGAGAGTACTCAAGTCAGATTCATCTGTACAATTTGCGTGCCCTCTGGCAAAATGTTTTGAATCCATTTGGCATTTTAGAATAGAGTTTTTAAAGAACAAATCTTAGCGACAAATATCAGAAGTAGGTCTAGCATACTATAGCTGAGATATATAGTACATGGATATCAGCTTATTGTATTTATTATTCAGTTGATGTTGCATGTTTCTCTTTTACATTTTATACTCATGGATATTTTTAGTCATTGTATTGTATTGTCTTAAACTGCAGATTTTAGAGTATGATTCCAAATTTTATTATTCTTATTCTTAATCTCATTTTATGGATCGTGTTGTATCGTACTATTATGGTATGTTTTTACCAAAATAAAGTGATGATGATGATGAAAAATTCAGGCTTTAGCGCTTCTTGTTTTTTAAGCCCCTGAGTAGGCCAAATTATGGGGGAAAATGTAATATAAGTGCAGGGGGGCACCTGGACCCCTGCAGTTCCAGGGTCCATCACCTCACTGTTTCAGAGGGGATGTGAGTCCCCCGCACCCAGGGCACCACCACCTCCCCAGGGCAAAAGTAATTTTTGGTGTGGGGTATGCCTATCAGCCTCCTCCACAGCCCCAGGGACCACAACTCCCTGGGGCTTTAATAAATGTAGATGCTGAGGGGCCACCTGGCCTTCCTGCTGCCCCAGGAAAATTCACCTTTCCAGGCCTTTATGCATTGAATGGGGGCAGCTCCATGGAGGTGGTGGTCCCCAGCCCTCGGGACCACCACCTCCATGGGGCAAATAGCAAAAAATAGAAAGGGAGTCCATTTTGGACCCCCAGAGCCCTGGGGATCACCACCTCCCCGGGGCTTCTTACATGTTGAAGGGTGGCTGCCTGGTCCCCTTCAAAGAGCCTCTCATGGCCCTGGGGTCAATCACCTCCCAGGCAAGGCTCCTGCTATGTCCCAGGGTGCCCACCCCAGGACAAAGCTGTTTGCCGTGGCTTGGTTGTAGCTTTGGAGCCACATAAAAAAATGGAGCTTTCATACCAGAGATTAAATGCTTCAGCAAGCAGGGAGCTGCTGTTAAAAGTAGCTCCTTGTTTTCTTAAGCAATGGCACTGGGAGATAAGCCTTGAGGCTTAGCCCGCTGTGCCAGATAGCCCAAAAAGGGCATTTTGCTAAAGAATAATAATTAAAAAATAATAATAATAATAAGTAGGGAAGCCTTGGGAGCCCTTGGGGTCTCATATAGCCCATAAAGGGCTAAATATACATGTAAAGAAAGAAGAAAGCAATAGCTCAGTATGAAGGTCGCAGACCTTCACACTGGGATTACAGGGTTCGAGGCCAGCTGGGCTTGTTTCCCTCTTTTGAAGTAGAAATTATTAAAAAAAATTAAAATGACAAACATTTTTTATTTAAAATTGTACAGAAATATCTCATTCTCAGTATGTCATACATGAAAAACTAAAAAACTCTCTACCTCTCTCCATCTCACTTTCTTTACCTCTCTCTCTCTTTCAATCAATTTCTCCCACTCACACATCCACTCAGACACTTACACACCCACGCACAGACCCACTCAGACACTCATGCACCCACTCACAAATCCACTCAGACCCTCATGTGCTCATTCACAGCCCCAGTCAGACCCTCGCACACCAACTCACAGGCCCACTCAGACAGTAGCTCACCCACTCACAGACCCACACAGACTGTCACACACCCACTCACAGACCCACTGATACCCTCATGCATCCACTCACAGACCCTCGCACACACTGACGGACCAACTAAAACACTGATATATGCACTGTCACACCCACACAGACACTCTGCCTGACACTCTCATCCACAGATACACCCTCTCCCACGTATTCTCAAACCCGGAGAGGCCCTGGCACAGCAATAGGTTGGGTGGATGGCGACAGGGTCTGGCTGCAGTTCAGGTCTGGTGGGCAACCTCCACTGTGCACGGGTGAAGACCTTGCATGGTGCAAGGTTGGGTGCTTATAGGGGTTGGCCTCGGGGCCTGGCCATAGGCCAGGTCCTGTGACCAATCCCCACTGTGCACAGTTCACATGTGAAGTTAAGTACAGTAAATTGATTTTCCTAAATACATTATCCTATCCCTAACAATATTTTAGTGGTCAATATTTTGGCAGGACATTTTTTTTTAAATCTCAAGGTTTCATAGCCAAAGGTGTGATGCCCAATTTGTAAAAAGAAAAAAAAAAAAAGTAGTACAGTGTCCCCATTTTTTTCTTACATGGGCTCTCCTTGTGCTGTGGAATGCTGGGGTTTCTGAATACCAGAGGGTGTCTAGTCTTGACTCCATCTCATGAAAATTTATTTAACCACCGTAACATTTTTCTCTGTTTACCTGGCTCTTAATGGTTGTTTTTCAACCTTTTTTTCCCTTTGTCATGATTTTTATATATTTCACTTCCTCATTCTTTCTGCTTGGTCTGTCTTTCACTCTTCTACTATGAGTGAGTGATTGGTGACGACCAATAAGTCCCAATTCTCAATAAGGAGTGCTGCTGCTCCCCACCTGCTACCATCAGCACAAATTAAACACTGCATTTCCTCTATTAGTAAAGGACATTTCATTATTTATTTATTCAGTGATTTTTATTCATTTATGTACTTATATGATTTTTTAAATAAGAGTTTTGTAAAGCACTTTATGCAGCGATAAGTTAATTTGGAGTGCTATCTTCGGTCTCTAAGATATGTAAGAAAGAGAAGGGTGAGGCTTGAAAGGACATCAATTGTGAGGTTAGTAAATCCACTTGCTACTTAGTGGCATAACAAAACCTGAGAGGGCGCCCTTGCAACGTGCATGGTGCCCCCCCCCCCCCCCGGACTCACTCCGGAGCTCTCAGGCCTGGGTAGTGTGCTAAGTGGGACCCCTGAATCTCGGGGCCCTCCTGCACAATGGGGGCTACGGGGGCCTTTGTTTCGCCACTGTTGCTACCTCCCACAAGTAACATACTGAATACCTATCAAGATACATGATATTAATGCACACTCACTGTTAGCAAAACAGTGCTAAGGAAAAGCGTTTGAGTGAGAGGATGTCAGGAGTATTTTGAGAAAGAGTGCATCGACTTCCAGAACAATCTTAGCAACTATATTAAAATCTTTAAAAAAAGAATTTGCCCTCCTTCACAAATACAATTATTAAAAAAAAGCTCCGTACAGTTATAGTACTGTCTGAAAATTACAAATAAACACCGCCTTTAGTATTCAGTCTACATGGTAACATTGCATTGGACATATGGACTGGCTTTAGAAGAAACAGTAATTGATGAGCCCTGTTTCTGGCATTAACAGATAGACTAAGAGCCAGAAACAGGCTCATTTAAGTATTTTCTTGTTTTTGCAAGTATCTCCAAACAAAATCAGAGAAATGCTTAGGAATAATGTGTGCGCTTTGAATTCATTACATGGGCAGCCCACTCAGGTTGAACTGAAAAACTACTTTTAATCATGGAAACAATTTCAGCCCCAAGCCAATTTTGTGTCCAGGAAAGAATTCTCAGATATTAGTTGGATCAATCATCATAGACGAAGGAGTGCTTCTGAATTGCTTGTTGGCGTGGGCTGATCCTAGTGAGCAAAGCTGGTTCGTGAACTGTACAGTTTCATCATTCCTTAGGAATACATCCATGCTTTCCAACATGCAATGCAGCAGATGGCAATATACTATTATTCTTTACCATCTGAAGCAGCTCTTATAATTTCTTCAGAAAAAAACAAAATCAGATAGTTCCAGATTATCAATGTTTTCCCATGTAACCCTAATAAAGTACATTTGTGGGAGTAATTACTTCGATACACAATAGACACACACACACCCAAAGCTACGTTTTGCTAAATGGGCACAAGACACCCTGACAACAGAAAATACATTAAACAATTTAAAACATTGTCTGGTCTAAAAAAAGTGGTGTGAGTGATCTTTAAACATGACTATGTACATCAGGGATCCAATGTAGCTCCAGGAGGGCCAGATCCATTTCCATTATATCTACTAAATAAGGTACCTTTAGATGCAATTTGCCTGAGTAAAATATCCTTTTCTGTTAGTAGGTTCCACGAGTACGACAGGCGTGGTAACTCAGGCTATAAGAAAGATTTTCTCCCGGAAAATGATGCGTAAGTTTCACTGAAATAGAATATAACTCTTCGCTTGATAGACAGGCCTAATGAGTTGAAAACCAAACCATTTACAGTCTGGTGTAATGCTAAAAATAACGTGTGGCTCAGCGCCTCTGTGTCGCTCATTACACATTCCTGACATTTATTGAAACTACAGACACATAAAACGTTTTAACTACAGACATGCTGTGCAGGCCCACAAGGGAGCAGCTTTTTATTCTGGAAAAGGCAGGTGCACAGAAAGTAGGACCTCTCTGGCAGTACAGATGTCCCTGGTGCAAGGAAGGAAATGGCCCATTTCTCTATTGTTGAGGTACTAAAATATAAAAATTATTAGGGTTCACTAGGCCCTTCCAGACCCGGGGCCCCGGTGCGCTGCACCAATGGTAGCTACACCCATGCTTTTTTTGCAGGGTAAAAATAAATGAAGGTAACTAGACAGCTGAGGCGAAGGGAAGACTGGGGGTTGTGCGCCAAAAAATGGTGCAAGTCAGGTTAGAGTCAAAAATATTGGTTCTAACCTGACTAGCGCCCCCCATGGAAATGACTCCTGTCTTAGCAAAGACAGGAGCCATGCCCCCCTGCCCAATGGCCATGCCCAGAGGACTCCTGTCCCCTGGGCATGGCCATTGGGCACAGTGGCATGTAGGGGGGCCCAAATTAGGCCCCCCCATCCCACTTAAAAAAAAATATATATATATATACTTACCTGCACTTACCTGCACTCACCATGGATGGGGCCCCCCCATCCATGGGTGTCCTCCAGGGGTGGGCGAGAGTGGCAGGGGGTGTCCCTGGGTGTAGGGAAGGGCACCTGTGGACTGCTTCCATGGTCTCCCACCATGGAAATTAGCCCACAGGTCCCTTAACGCCTGCCCTGGCCCAGGCGTTAAAAAACGGTGCAAATCCGGGTGGGCGCCATGTTTTAAGGCCCGCCTCCTTCTGTGCGTCATTTGGACGATGGAGAATAAATAAGGCGCACATGCCTTAGAGTCACTTTTTGCACGGGAACGCCTGCCTTGCATGTCATTAGAGCAAGGTAGGTTTTCACGTACAAAAAATGACTTTAACTCCAAGATTTTGGCACTAGATGAGTTTAGCACCAAAATATGAATATGGAGTTAAGTTTTCGCCAAATTTGCGTCAAAATAATTAATGCAAATCTGGTGCAAACGGTGTATAAATATGGGCCTGTATTTTGTAAGTTTGCGCCGCTCTTGTGTAAAAAAATGACGCAAATGCAGCGCTAAAAATGTATAAATATGGGTCTAAATGTTTTGTAAAATGTGTTATGAGTGGAAGAATGCATAAGTGTGAGAGTAGACATGTATCGTGAAATAGCCTTTTTCAGTAACTCATATCTGAGTGTGGATATGGAGGTGAGACCATACCAGCATTCAGAGGAGGAGAGAAAAACAATGTCCGGCATTAACTATTTAACATAGATGAGAACGTTTGACACCCAATCCTTCCAAAAAATTCTTAATTTATTCCATATTTTAATATTTTTGTTGTACTATATAGAGGGTTCTAGAAATACCTGAATGGAGGACAGGGTGAGAAAGGGATGTGCCAGGCATATTGACTTCTTAATAGTGGAAGAAGAAAGAGATTCAGGAGGGCGGGAAAAATGAACTGCAGACTGAAAAGGAAAAGGTGAAATCATTAAATCTTCGAATTTACTTTATACAGTGAAGGAAATGTCCTCGTCCCTATCCAGATTAGGCAGAATTTATTTCAAAACAAAAGCGAAGTGATATTTCTGAAAATTGATAAAGTTTAGTCTACCCAAATCTTTATATGTACATAATAACCATAATGAGATATATGTGCTTTCTGCCAATTTCACAAAAACTGACCAACCAAACTATTAAGAGGTTTAAAAAACGTCTGGGGCAGCTTCATGGGCATCATTGATAGAAATAACTAACAGGTAGCATTATAATTTTAATTGGATCTAATCTGCCACACACAATAAATACAAAGGTGACCACTTCTCTGACATATTAAGAATTTTATGGTGAGCAGCAGCTAAGTTAATCCGAATTGTTTCTGTAATTGAGGTGGAGTATTTAATTTATAAAAACTAAATACATGTTTAGCTCAATTTGAATCCAGTGTCTGCAAGCATGCCCTTTAAACAAAACTTATTTAAAGGCAGAACCGCTGACTAATCAATATTTAGTTTATATTCGAATAAAGTGGAATAATTTGTTAATAAATTAACAAAGGCAGGAATTGAGGTTTGTGGATCCCATACATAAAGAACAGTATTAGCTACATATGCAATGCATTTAATTATGTTTCTTTAATCTTACAAATATGAAAGGAATCTGATTGAGGAAGGGTCTCTAAAAAAAGGTTCCAGGGAGAGTATGAACAAAAAAGGTGACAGGAGTCATACTTATCTAGTGCCCCTAAGTAGTGGAAAATAAGAATTTTGGAATCCATTAACATAAATAGATGATTTAGATGAAGAGTAAAGCAATCTGGCATACTTTATTATTCCTGGACGGAAGCCAGGCCATCTCTATGCTCATACTATGAAACTCCATTTGACGCAGTCAAAGGCCTTTTCCGCATCCAATCTGATGGCAGTAACAGGTGTGTTACCTTTTGATGTTGGATGCATAAAGTCCAAAGAGGCTCTGAGGTTATCTGCAAACATTCTCCCCTTTACAAAACTTGATTATTCCAATCACATTTGGAATTCAGCTATTAATACGTAAGGCCAAAATGTGTGCAAGAAACTTATAATCTGAATCATCAAGAAATATGAGCCTATAATTACTGCAAAAAGATGAAACTTTGTCATTTTTTGGGAATTAAGCAAAGCATAGTTTCTTTAAAAAGTGCCACAGGTCTCGTTGTATGAAAGAAAATAATGAAATGAAGATGGTAGATGAGGTAGCAAAATATGGGAAAAACGCAAAGAAAAATCAACTGAAAAGCCAACAGAACTGGGTGTTTTGTTTAGGTAATTTGGCAAGGGAGGTCCTTATTTCAGGGATAGCTGTATCCTTATATAATGAAGAAAGATCAACTAACAGATCCTGCCAATTTGGAAGAGACAAACAAGGAGTTTAGTGCATCATCAGATGGATAATGTACCGCAGTATATGATGTCTGATAAAAGCTTGTAAAGCATACTAACATTTCAGCATCTTTAAAATATTTAGGGCCTGATATAGATTTCGGCAGAGGGGTTACACTGTCATAACAGTAACAGATACACTGGCCCCCAAAATCTAAATCCGGAAGGAAACAATGGGATTCAGATTTTGGTGAATGTGATACAGTCACCACTGTGATGGAGTTACCCATCCGCCAAACTCTAAATCAGGCCATTAGTTCCTTTTTTATTGGTGATGGTATCAATCTTAGACATCAGGTTCCACACTTTCAAGTAGATTGCTAGCAATTTACGAACTTTAGTGAGGCCACCACAGTATTTGCATTTTAGTTAAAAAGTGGGCTGGGCAACCAGCAGTATGGACAATTTGCAGCTCCCAGCATCGTATGGAGCTTAGGATGACAGCGACCTCAGCAACCTCAGTAAGCTCAGAGGATAATCTATCTATGCAGGAAATGGCTAGGACAGATATTGTCTCAATACAGCTGGGGGCTGACTCAAGGACCACACTCATAGTGGACTGGTGGGGATTCATTGGGGACATCCTTTGAGCCCAGCTCAACCCAGGCTAAAGCTAAGGATTAGGAATACTAGGGAGTCCTAATCAATAGGAGCAAGAGTCCTCACACACCATATTAGGTGTCATGCTTCATCATTGGACAGCTCCTCGTCAGACCAGCGCTGCAATGTCTGACGGGCACCCCCCAAAGGGGGGCTCTTTGCCGGAGATCTTTTGTTATCGATGATGCCGCAGAACCAAATATGGGTCCGAAGAGAAAGGAGAAAAACAAAATAGAGAATAAAATTGGCTCAGAACCCTCACTAAATATTCATTTATTCTTTGATGTTGGGTGTTGGCCAAGATTAAAAAATAACAAGGGAGTGAAATAGAGATAATGCTCAAACACTTTTGTAATCTTGGCCATCACCCACCTAAATTAATATTTAGTGAGGGTTCTGAGCCAATTTTATTCTCTATTTTGTTTTTCTCCTTTCTCTTCGGACCCATATTTGGTGTGTGAGGACTCTTGCTCCTATTGATTAGGACTCCCTAGTATTCTTTATCTCTCTTGGAACAGTGTATTGTATTATATTAATAGATTCTCTGGAGGGTATATACTGGACCATTAAGCCTCCAATCCCTTTTCTCTTTTGAAGTAAAGCTAAGGATTATCCTTTGTTTCTAATAGGCAAAGTAGATTCAGTAGCTTTGGCTGTACAGGCTTTAGGCATGCAGTCTCCCCTGTGCCAGCCTCTATTAGTTGGGGAGCGAAGATTTTCAGCAAGACCATGTTCCAGTCAACCAGGTATCACCACCAGGTGGCCCTCAGAATACTACTTCTTCTTAAGAGATGAGTCCGGCTGATCCAGAGACACCCTCTTGCCTTCTGGGAGGCATGCAGCAGGAAGTGGTACAAAACCTGTTCCAAATCAGTCACAATCCAATGGGATGCTAAGACGATGCTTAATCTCATTTTGGAAGATATTAGAGAAATCAAGGTCCTTCAAGAAGCAAAAGTAGTTGTCCTGCATGCAAGACTCTTGAAAACCAATGATACGATCTACCAGCTTCTAGAGAGGCTGAAGGGTGCAGAGTCCAGAATATAGTATAGCAGAGTATTTTTTCAGTCGGTTCAACATGCACTTTTGCCATTCATTGAAGCTGAGTCTCTGATTTTGAATATATCAGACAATGAGGTCCTTGAAGCCTTTGTTGCAATGCCTAATGGGAAGGCTTGTGGTAACTATGGATTCCCGGCAGAATTTTTTGAAGTATTCACCAGTGAGCATGTGCCTTTTTTAACTGAGCTATTTAATTATATTAAAGATGGGGCGAGGAGTCCCTCCATCTTTTAAGGAATCCACAGTTGTCAGTTTTTAAAGAAAGATAAGTGTCCTAATGATGTAAATTCCTACAGTCCAATTAATCTTTTGAACTCCAGCTGCAAGTTGCTAATGTAAGTTTTGGTGCAACAGATAACCCCGGCAGCTCAGGCACTAATACATCATGATCGGATGGGGTTTGTGGCAGGTTGGCTTAAGTCGGTGAATACTGGGTTTCTATTACGGGTTCTGGATTATTTTTCTATCAGTCAGACTCATGCTGCAGTAATTATGGTTGATGTGAAAAAAGCATTTGACTTAGTAAATTGGAACATGTTGCTCTATCTATGGCTTAGGGAGGTTTGGCTTTCCTGGTGGGTTCATCACA
The DNA here is from genome assembly GCF_031143425.1 of Pleurodeles waltl. Classification (NCBI taxonomy): domain Eukaryota; kingdom Metazoa; phylum Chordata; class Amphibia; order Caudata; family Salamandridae; genus Pleurodeles; species Pleurodeles waltl. Next base: position 928,083,151 of record NC_090444.1, read on the forward strand.
ATATTGCAGAATATTTATCAACGTGCGCAAGCTTATAGTTATATCAGTGCCAATTTGTCGGGTGTGGTAGATATGAACAGGGGTACTAGGCAGTGATGCCCTCTGTCTCCATTTTTATTCACCTTTTTTATAGAACCCTTAGCTGTCAGGATCCAGGTGAAGCAGGCAATCACTGCCCCATTAGATGGGATGTCGAAAATAGAAATGTTTGCTGATGGCATTATCCTCTATCTTATCATAGCTCAGTGGACAGACCATTCAGGAGGCTTTTAAAGAATGTGCATGGTTTGAACAAATCGGGGATATAAAATTAATCAGACTAAAACTGAATTGCTTTTATTCAACTCTTCAGTTAGTGGACTCCCCCAGGTTTGCAGCAGCAGACCTGTTCTAGAAAACCGATCCCCTAACTGGGGATCTTTGTAACAAATACCTGTAGTGAGCTTTTTCGTTTAAATTATGCAGCAATGTTGAGGAAGATAAGGGGCTTGTTGGAGAGATAGACTTTACTTCCCTTAATGTAAGTGAGCAGAGTGACTCTTATTGAAATGTTGATTTTACTGCTGCTGCTTTTCGTTTTTATTAATGTCCACATTATTATCAGAAAGAGTTACTTTTTTGGAGATAGAAACATTTTTTAGACAGTTTGTGTGGAACAAGAAGGCCTCTGGGGTTAAATTGTTGGTGCTTCAGCTTGATGTCAATCAGGGAGGGTTGGCACTACCTCACCTGCCGTTGTATCATGATGACACCTTCCTGGATCTGCTACCCAGGTAAATAGATTGTGATAGGTTGGTCGATCTTTTCTTTATGAATAAAATGATTTGGAAAGTTGGGACTGTGCTGCCAGTGTTTATCAAAACAGCCAAGTTACCAAAGAAAACAAATCAGATATAAGGGGTTGCAAGAGATGTGTGCCTGTTTCCAATTATGCTGTCAATCTAAAAGTATTGAAGGAGGCATTGAATATCTTACGCTGCAGGAGTATAGGTTTGCAGGGTTTTCAATACCCCAGATTAAGGCAAGTTTTTGGAACAGCAAAGAGTTTAAAGAACTCAGCAATTTTTTGTTACGGGAGAAGTGTATTGTATGCTAAGAACTGCAGGCTCGATGTGGAGATTCCTGTGAGCAGTTTTATTTGGGAGTTCAGCAGATCTCTTGTTTTAAAAAAAATCATCGCTCCGATTCTAGATCTGATTCCCACCGTCATATGCGATCACCTCTGAGAACGTAGCTTAAGAGGGTGGCTAATGAGTACAGAATACTCCATGGACAAGACGAGAGGCACCAATTGGATATTTTTGGGGGAAAAAATCCACCTGCTACACAATGCAATCTCGGAAACTGAATGAAATTCCATTTCAACGCTAGGACATGAGGCATTAAGGGCTGGTAATTTTAAAAGAATCTCCTTCTTATTTTTGGATGTCTTATTATATTCCAGACGTCCTCCATAAAAGGTTTCCATTGGTAGAGGATCGGTGTTTCTGCTGCCAGCAAGCGGGATAGGAGATTGGCTGCACACTTTTTTTTTTCTCAGAGGCTTGAAAATTTTTGGTAAATGGTGTTTGCTGCTCTTAGTTTTTGGCCTAGTTAGTAAGGATCAGGGGTCAGGCTTGAATAAAGGGGGCTTGGTGTTTGTTTAAATTGCCTCAGTAGTCGTTCGGTCTCTGACCCTTCAGAATTGGAGATCATCTAGGGTTCCATCATTGAGGAGTGGCTGAATAAAATGCTTAGGATGAAAACATTTGAGGAGGCATGTGCAAAACAGGTAGTGGGTATAAAAAGGGTATAAAAAGATTTTGGGCTTCATAGGGGTTCATTGAGGTTCTTGAAGACCCGGGGCTTAGCCCATCAACTGCGTTGTCACATGCCTTATGAATTCTTTCTCTGTGGGTTTCTTAGGCCTAAGATGATTCTGCAAGGACGGTAGAAATGGCCTATGATATGAGCCTCCTTGGTGTAATTTACATGTATGATGTTTGGCTTTATACAATCACTGTTAACCTTACTCTCTTATCTCTTTGCATATTTGCACATCATTTGTACATTAGTATTGGTATAAGAAGATTCTGGAGTTGGGGGTGGGCTGGCATGTCCCTACATGGTCTTGTTTTTGATGTTGATATAATAGCTGGGTTTGATTGGGTGGCTGCTATAAATATAGATGTCTATGCATTTCCATTTGATCATTCTATCAAAAGCATGCTGTCAGTTTATTATTGTTTGCTGCTAAGAGTATAAGCCATTACTTCTGTGACAGATGCTATGTGATTAGGGTATTTTTGATATAATGGCTGAGTTTGATGGGGCGGCTGTTATGATTACAGATGGCAATGCCTTTGCACTTAACTATTTATATGAATGGCATAATGGCCCTTTATTATAATCAGCTGCTAGTTAATGAGTGGCTATACTTGTGATAGCTGCTATCTGTTTAGAAAATCAGCACAAAGGCACTTTAGGCTCTCTCTTTGTCTTATTCCCAGCCTTCTTCAGTCTTGTGTTTAGCTGAGATCAAGTGTTTTTAATTTTCATGATTCTGCTATTTTTATAGTTTGTTTCTGAATTATAGTATGGGGAAGCGCTGTTCTGCTGCCGGGAGGTGTGTCACAGGGGCAGGAGCCCTTTAAAACTATCTTTGCGCTCCCGCCGTCGCGGGAAGCGCTGTTCTGCTGCCGGGAGGTGTGTCACAGGGGCAGGAGCCCTTTAAAACTATCTTCGCGCTCCCGCCGTCGCGGGAAGCTCTGTTCTGCTGCCGGGAGGTGTGTCACAGGGGCAGGAGCCCTTTAAAACTATCTTCGCGCTCCCGCCGTCGCGGGAAGCGCTGTTCTGCTGCCGGGAGGTGTGTCACAGGGGCAGGAGCCCTTTAAAACTATCTTCGCGCTCCCGCCACGCGGGACGCGTGCGGGCGGCGCCCGGGCAAAGCCCGGGCCAAGGGCGGGCCCGTCCTTGCCCGTCATTGCCAGGAAGAGGCAGGGCAGGGCCACCCCCCTGACATCTACCCAAAGATGTGGACCATACAGCAAACTTGTCTATGGCTGCCTGAAGGAGATCTCAAGTTCCTCTGCTCGGTGCGTGGGCAGTCCTCCCATAGAGCCTCAGGCCCCATCAAGCACGTGGAAAACTATTAACCTAAACCGGATACCTGCAGGTTTTTCCGTGTACTCAGCTGAATTTATCTCAGTTCATCATATAACTGCTTATTGAATCACGTTTCTTGGAGGGTGGAAGGAGGCGGCACCATTCTTCTTCTCCCAAGGGCAGGAGCCCATAATTCATTACCCGCTCTGCGCCTGTCTGTGCCCGATAAGTGGTTGGGCCAGGCTTTATATATATACGCTTGGGCGTCTTACTGTGGTCTTGTCTTTGGGATTTGTTAACAGTAGGGTCTGAGAAGCTTATTATTCACACTATAGTGTCAGTGGCTGGGTCCCAAAGCCTACACACCCCTATAAGCCGGGGGCTCACTAAAGGCCCCTGATTTAAAGAATAATGGGCCGCCGACGTGGGGGTGGGTTGGAAGGAAAGCAGCACTCTAACAGAACCTTAGATGGTTTTCTGCAAAAGGCTGTAGGGGAACTTGAAAAAGAAATAGAGTTAGTACAGCGACGCTTAGCTGCCCCCCCTTCTTCAACCAACAGCCTAGCTCATGATAGCTCAGCCCCACAGCCCCCCGCGACCAGAATTACAGTCTGTACTGGCTACCCCTTTCCCTTCCCCCTCTAAAAACTCCCAGGAGAATCAGGACGAAACCCCAATTGTAATTACCACCTGTGCTGCACCTATTCCGCTGGCCCAGAGTCCCCCAAAAGAAGGCCCCCTCACCTTAGCAGATTCCAATACCAAAGGAAAAAGGAAACAAAGGGAACCCACTTTTAAAAACAAACGATCTAGGACTTTGAGCCCCTCTAACATGGCCCAACCTTCTAACAAGGATACGGTATCAATCCCCTCACACAACACAAATGAGTACACCAGGGATTTCATAAGAGATGAGCTTTCCAAACTACTTCTTCCAATTTTAACCCGCCTCCAATCGATTGAGGACAAATTGGAAAGCCTTATCAATAGTCAGCCATCAAAAATTGCTCCTCCCGTAGATATTCAATCCCATCCCCTTGCCAACCATGACCTCATCACTGCCAACAGACCCACTGGCCAAATAGCAAAAATCCCTTTTTCCTCTTTAAACCAAGATTGGTCCAGCTCCGTCAAAACAGCTAGTATTTTAATGAATAAGCCACATATGGTTCCAGTTCCCCTTTTAAAAGGAACCGCCCCATGGAATAACCCAGTAACTAATCCGGGAGATGGCAACCCCACTTGGGAGCACCTGCAAACAGAACACCAGAAGAGCGACAAGATCAGGGGTCTGCCAGATCCAAAAGTGCTCCATTTGCCACCAGAATCATGTCATTATGTACTCATTATATCGAATGTTCCTGAACTCAAACCTCATTCCACTGAATCTTTTACCGAACTTAAAAACAAGGTTATTCATTGGTTGCACGTGAATGCAGGGTTTGCTTTTTCCATGACACCCTCAATACTGATTGTGAGAAGGGTAGGGTGGGTGGGTTCCCTAGCGAAGATCGGTTCAGGGAACTGCATAGTTATCAACTTCAATTCTCCAGACCTTGTCCAACGGCTCTTTTTAAACGCCAATAAACCTTATCCTATAACTGGAAAAGCCTCCCTTTGCAGGTTACAAGTGTTTTATCCACCTCCCACGCCAGTTTGGAGTAGACAGCTGCGAACGTTATACGGGGCTCCCCCGGCTATCCACACACAGTCTATCCCTCTATTTGACCCCAGATGCCCTTCGTCATCTCTTTCTGAGACAGACTGACTAGGAGATGACCTTTCGGAAGTGGCTCCGAGCAATGGTGAGGCTGAGGACATTCACCCTACTGCCCTCAGCATCTCTAACTCTGTTGCCCCTTCGACCTTGGCAGATCCTGTTAACCAGGGACCACCCACAAGCACCACGAGTCAAGTCCGCGAGGAATGTATTACGTCCCTGTCAATTGTTCCATACATTCTGGGGTCCACTCGTATGCCCAACCTACATAATTCATATATAGCTGGGGCCACATCCAGCGAGGTTCACATGGCACATAGCGAGAAAGCCACTGGTCCTATTATACTTGAGGGAATTAGTATGGTTCCTAGCAGTTCCTCCCCCTGTAGGAAACATCCTCAGAATAAAGCAGGGTCCATAAAAACAGAGGATCTCGATAAGGTACTCAGCTGGAATATAGCAGGGTTGGAAAGCAAATTACAAAGTCCAGGATGGGGCAGTCGTATTGATGATCACCTGATCTGCCTCTTCCAAGAAACGTGGGCATTAGAACCCAAATATAGACTAGGCTTTAAAAGCTATTGGGTTCCAGCACGCAAGTCCTCTTCTGGGAGACCATCGGGAGGGCTGCTTGTGTGGATCAACACTTCTCTTAGGTGCAAGATAGAAGAAATAGATACGGGTTGCCCTGACTTGCAAGTCCTATTAATAATGATTTCTGAAGAGAGACCGTTACTTTTAATTAATATCTATAACAGGAATGTGAGCTCCCACACTGATTCTGATGTCCTGTCCAGTTTGGACAGTTTTCTTAAAAACAATCCCTCCTTCTTTGTTTTGATTGGAGGGGATTTTAATGTCACTTTTGAACCTAATCCTCTAGTCCAAGGAATATGTAAAGAAGAGGATGCCCATTGGGGCATCCCTCAGCTAGTCTCCAACAAAAGACCAAGGCTGAATAAATCTGCACGCTTACTGGCCGACATTACACTAGCCCATGGCCTCCGAGCCTGTAACGGTCGCTCACGCTCAGATGTAAATTTACAAGCTACCTTTAGGCGCGGAGGCCTCAGCAGTCGTATTGATTATATACTTCTTGACATCCGACTGTGGAGCCACATGTTTGATATGAGGGTCCAAAAGCAAATTGAGAGCGATCATGACCCGTTGATTTTATCGACCAGAGGACTTTTTCCTTCGTTTACTGTGCCCTATTCCAAGAGCCATGCCTCCCAGCTGGCTCTAACTAATAACAGACGCAACCTAAAATGGGAATCTGTTAATTCTTCCCCTAAACACCTGGCATCTATTTACAACCTGCTTGCCAACCAGATGGAGTGTATGATCCGCCTAAATGAGAATGGGGAGGGTGACAGAGTCTTAGCAGCCCACACTGACTTGTTCCAATCTTTAAAGCATCTTTTTACAAAAAAGTTTCTTAATAATCCTAACAAAAAGCACTGCGCTCCTTGGTTTGACACTTGTTGCAGAGAAGCACAACTGTCTCTCCTGGAAGCAATAAAAGATGGCCATGTTGGGCTGTTAAGAACAGCCAGAAAAGTTTATAAGAAGGAATGTTCTAAGGCATGCAGAAGTTGGGAAGAGGCCAGATGGGTTATTATTCTGGAGACTGCTAAATCTAATGACGCATCTAGGTTCTGGAAACTAATAACTGATGACTGAAGCAACCCCCCTGCCGCACCTGGCTCCTCAATTCTCTCAGCATCATGGGTAGAGCACTTTGGGCAACTACTGTATACGAAGGGCCTTCTGAAGCATCTTTGTGGGCCCCTGATGCCCCAATAAACCATGAGACCACCCCGATCACATTCTCTCTAACCGAAACAAGAGCAGCAATAGACTCATTGAAATGGGGAAAGGCCCCTGGCCCAGACAAGATTCCAGGCGATCTATACAAATCAAGACCAGATATATGGGCACCATATCTCAACCTTATCTGCAATGCTATTGCAGCAGGGGCCCCCGCTCCACCCACTTGGAAAGGGGCCGAAATAGTACCCATTTTTAAAAAAGGAAATCCGAACATCCCTGCCAATTATCGTCCGATTAGTCTCCTTGATAATTCCCAAAAAATCTATGCAAAGCATCTTTTGCTCCATCTTGAGGAATGGATTATGGTGTCCGAATCTCTTTCTGACCTACAAGCAGGATTTAGACCTGCAGTGAGTACAGTTGACCAAGCCCTAAGATTCATGTCAATAAAATGGAAGAATGTTGACCTGGGGAGGGGTAATCTCTATGTGGTCTTCATAGACCTCAGAGCCGCAATTGATTTGATCCCCAGGAACCTGCTGTGGTCAACATTATCAAACATGGGAGTACCATCTGGTCTCCTGAAACTCATTGCTTACCTGCATGAAAATACTTTCGCTCAAATTAGATGTGGCCAGGGGGGCGAGTTGACTGACCCCGTAGCTATTAAAAAAGGAGTTAGACAGGGATGTGTTCTGGCACCCACTCTTTTTTTGCTATATATCAATAATTGCATCCACTACTTAGAGAACTGTATAAATGATTCACCCAAATTGGTTGGGAAAAAAATCCAGTGTCTGCTATATGCAGATGACACAATTTTGATATCTAAATCGCCAATGGGAATCCAAAACCTGATCAACCAATTCTGTGTTTTTTGTAGTGACTATGGTCTGGATGTAAACATTAAGAAAACAAAACTCATGATATATAGGGGGTCATTTTGACCTTGGCGGACGGCGGAGGCCGTCCGCCAAGGTACCGCCGCTGAATGACCGCACCGCGGTCAAAAGACCACGGCGGCCATTCAGACATTTCCTCTGGGCCGGCGGGCGCTCTCCAAAAGAGCGCCCGCCGGCCCAGAGGAAATGCCCCTGCAACGAGGACGCCGGCTCAGAATTGAGCCGGCGTAGTTGCAGGGGTGCGACGGGTGCAGTTGCACCCGTCGTGTATTTCAGTGTCTGCAAAGCAGACACTGAAATACTTTGCGGGGCCCTCTTACGGGGGCCCCTGCAGTGCCCATGCCATGGGCACTGCAGGGGCCCCCAGGGGCCCCGCGGCACCCCCTACCGCCATCCTGTTCCTGGCGGGAGACCCGCCAGGAACAGGATGGCGGTAGGGGGTGTCAGAATCCCCATGGCTGCGGAGCGCGCTCCGCAGCCATGGAGGATTCACAAGGGCAGTGGTAAACCGGCGGGAGACCGCCGGTTTACCCTTTCTGGCCGCGGCTGAACCGCCGCGGTCAGAATGCCCTCGGGAGCACCGCCAGCCTGTTGGCGGTGCTCCCGTGGTCGGTGACCCTGGCGGTCACCGGCCGCCAGGGTCAGAATGACCCCCATAGTACCTCCAAGAAACAGTCGCGCGTTAGCATAGAAATGAACTCGATTCCATTGGAGAAAGTAGATGAGTTTGACTACTTGGGTTTCAGACTATCGACCACAGGCAAATGGATGGCAGCCATTGACAAAGGGGCTCTCATTATAAGCCAGAGAGGTGGGGCCCTTGTCCGTAGATCGAGAAAGGCTCCGAGTCCCCCCTTGAACATACTTGCAGAGATTTACAATGTCCAAATCAGAGCAGCGGCCCTCTATGGAGCGGAACTTTGGGGGTCCCACAAAAACCTTGATACTCTGCAAACCAAGGAAAACCATTTCCTTAGACAGATTGCCCGGCTAGGTATGGGCTCTCCAATGACCCCTCTAAGGCTAGACCTAGGTCTAAACAGTATCAAAACCACAGCATCCCTAAGGCCTCTCTCCTATTGGATTCGCTTATGGAAATCTGTTGAACTCGAACCATATAGGCTGGCTATAAGAGAGCTCATAGCCACCCCCCAGGCACTGGAGAAAATCCCATGGCTGAAGGAAATGAAATCTGCCTGGGTCAAAATAGGTTTTCCTTCCTACTGGAACTATCCTGATCAAATCCCCGACAATGCAAAGAAACTTGTCACAAAAAGATATTGGGAGAAAGTTAATGAAGACTCCTTGCACCGAAAAGGGGCGGGCAGGCTAACAATGGAATTTCTCCAACTCAAGCACGAGCCCTGGCCTGAGAACTTCTTGAACCTTCCCATGCCTCCGTACGCTCGTACTTTATATCTCCAACTAAGATATGGTACACTGCCCATTAATGGTTTTACGGCTCACTGGTCATCTAACATCGCTTCAAATGATAGATGTATCTCTTGCCAAAATTGTAAAGAAACAACAGAGCATATACTATTTTTCTGCCCTCTGTATAAAAGTCCCAGAGGGAGGTGGATCATTCCCCTCTGCAAAAATATGTCATTACATGATAGAGCAAACGCCACCAGAATCTGTACATACGACTCATCCTCCGTGGTAGCTATTACAGTTACCAAATTTTTAGCGGAGGCCTGGTACATCCGGCGTAGGCTTATTGTTTCAAAGGGCATGTGAGCCATCCCGACATTAGTCGACAGAAGGAGTCTCAACTGTTATTTTTTGCCTCTATATGAGGATTGACGAGGGTCAGGTCTTACGGGAAAACAATTGCACACATTGGTATGTTAGACAGAATTTTATATCCTAGCTTTTATCCTTTTTATTCTTAACATTTTAGCCATGTCTTATTTATTGTACTTTTTATCTACAATCAAATACTTAGTCTTGTTGATCTTATTGTTATACTGTCCTGATTATTACTGTTTTTATATTGTTATCTTGTTTCTTTTAACAAATACTATTTTATCATGTATGATTGTTATCTTTGTTACTCAAAATGGCCTAGATCTCTAGACCGAATGAACTCAAATACAATAAAAATAGTATGGATATGCCTCCGATGGTTGTTTTAATTTGTCTTGAATCTGCTCAAAAAAATACAAAAAATAAAAACAAATATTTGCATTTACTTTTAGCAATACATCAAGTGTGATTTCAACTGATTTTGTATACTAATCTAAATTGGCTTGAATAAGATGATTTAATGTAGTGCCTCCATTGGAGGTGTAATATTCATGATCAAGTTGTTAAAGAGAGGTAAGTATAAGTGAGGATTCCATAAGGGATCTTTTCTTTTTGGTCGCAACATAATCAATAGCAAATCTTCCAGCTGTTTGAAGGCATCTCAAACAAAATGAAAAGAAGTGTCCTGATTTCAGAATTAAAGAACTCTTTAAAGAAAATCCCAAAGTGTTCCACAAAAATGTTATATTTCAATAGACTATTATTGGAACACCATTAATTGAAATAAGAGACTAATGGCAAAAGATCCAGATCAGCTACAACTGGTGCATGATCTGGAATTAGAATAGAACCAATTTCAGAATTAACTGAAGAGGGAATTGAGCTATGTGTAGGAAAGTTGCAGTCAATTCGTGATTTAAATTGGTGAAAAGGAGAGTGAAAAATATATTCCAAGGCACCCGAGTTGTATGCCCTCCATGCATCCGCAAATCTGCCAGACATAATAGAATTTCTAAATGCTTTTTACATTTTACTGGGAACATATATGATGGAGGAGATCCTGTCACTAAAAGGACCCATCAGTTGATTACAATAACCCCAGCAATGAAATTAGGCCCATATTTATACTTTTTTTGCGCCGCGTTTGCGCCGTTTTTTGACGCAAAAACGGCGCAAACGTACAAAATCCAATTGCATTTTGCAAGTTTGCGCCATTTTTGCGTAAAAAAATGACGCAAATGCGGCGCTAAAAAAGTATAAATATGGGCCTTAGTGTTTAACGTTCTAGACACCCACTCCCAAAATGTAATATCTATCCCAGTGGGACCCTATATATCAAGAATGGATATTGGAGTTTTGTGTATAGTAAGGTAAAGAAGAAGCCATCTACCTTCTTCATCTTTCACTTCTTTCTCAACTACCAGAGGGATTTATGGAACAAAATAACATCCTGCTCTTATTTTGTTTAGCGGGGAGCAAACTTCATGCCCCACTTACTTATTCCCTAAAGTACTAATATTTTTGTTGGAGATGTAGGTTACTTGTAGTAGGGAAATATTTTGAAATGTAAATAATGTGTGAGTACTCTTTGCTTCTTAAAAGACTTATGCAAACCTTTGACATTCCAAGAAACAATGTGAAGGCTATTGGTCATATAAGTAAAAAGAAAAATAACATATAATAAACAACAGCATAATAACTACTCATAATAAAGAAGAAATTGAAGCCAGCAATACAACTATCAAAGCATTAGCAGAGTAAGACATATGAAAAAGATAATATGGGAAAGAGCAGTGGTGTAGTAACGAGCAGATAGGGTAGGTAGGGAGTAGAAGAGTGAATAAAACAGAGAAGAGTGTCAGAAGCCAAAGAGGTTTTAACCATGATAAACTAAATAACATTGAGTCAGATAAAGAATGTAATGATGGGGTGATGAAATGAAGCTAAAACAGGCAGGCAATATGGAGGTCCCCAGAAACATATATGCAATAGCACAAATGACTAGAGGAACTAAAACAAAAGGACAATTACTGGAACAAATCCATAAGGATACCCGGAGCACTCACCAATATAGAGGGAACAAAGTTTAAACACTAGGTCAATGGGTGGACACAGCAGACAAGGGAAACACCTGGGGCAAGGATCCAATTGAGAAATGAAAGACTCTTGTAAAAAAAACAAGAACTGAGAATAATACAGGGAAGCAGAAGGAAAATCAATGTGAACAATAGGCATAACAAGTGAAACAAATAAGGCAAATCAGAATATATCAAGTTCTTCTCTACCTTTTGAAGATAGGTACATCTCTCTGGCTCATCTGGGGATTTGAAGCACTCCATTTTTTCTTTCTATGTGACCTTAAACAAGCAAGGGGTGCATAAGGCTGTACCGCACATTCATGGACCTTAAAGTAGTACTCAGTGAAAGAAACGTTTTGTGCCTATTAGCTGTCAACTTGGCCACATACTGTGTCAAAACGACTTGCTGTTCTCACCACAACCTTTGCCTTCTCTGTTTGGCAGCTGACATATCTTTCATCAGATCAGAGTAGTGTAGAAAAAGAACTATAAATCCTCTAGATAGAACCGATCTAGACACTGTCGAAGACATAGGGGGTCATTACAACCCTGGCGGACGGTGTTAAAGGTGCGGCAATACCGCAAACATGCCGGCGGACCAAAAAAGGGAATTATGACCCTGGCGGAAACCGTCAACAAAGACAGCCATTTTAACACACCGCCCGCCACGGCGGTACAGACAAGCAGCGCGGCGGTTACCGCCAACAGACAGGCGGAAGACAATGTACCGCCCATAGTATCTCAACCCGCCAATCCGCCACCTTTTCCGGGGCGGATTCACTGTGGATAAAAACACGGCGGAAACAGTTACTGCAATGGGAAAACGCTCACCTCAACACATCCCACGACGAACGAGGACTCCATGGAGCCCGAATTACCCATTCTTCCGGCCCTTGTATTCCTACTCATCTACGAAGACCAACAGCGGCGCGGCCGAAGACAACGGTGAGTACAGCACCTACGACAAGGGGGAGGGGGGAGGCAAAAGTTAGGGGGACACCCACGAAACACTCCCACCCCCACCCGCACCCCCACCCTCACATATTACTACATACACACCAATGCATCCAAAAAAATCACAGTAATAACCCACAATCCCACCGGAAGAATGCAAAGACAAAGCGAAATCTGTTAAAACATTGTAATGTATCAATATACATGTCTGTCAAAAATATACAGATATATAAGAAAATCAGCCAGAAATATATACATTACGAGAAGTAGTGCAGATATGCACATAGCAATGTCCGTGCACCACTAGTCCAAAAAAGCATGGGCGAGGCCCACAAAAGATACCTGTCCTCAATCGGAGAGAACACTGCCGGGGCATCAGATAGAAATACTAATGGCACCTCAGGGGGAAGGGAAGTGGGGGCACCTCAGCCGGATGACTGCAAAGCCAGATCCACAACGGGGCTCCATGCCCATTGATGTATCCTGGGGAGTACAAAGCCACAGTCTCTCAAGTCTCTACACTGGGTGGGTTGCCCACTGTACCATCCTAGGGAGTGCAAAGCCACAGTCTCTCAAGTCTCTACAGTGGGTGGGTTGCCCACTGCATATCCTAGGGAGTGCAAAGCCACAGTCTCTCAAGTAGATAACATCCGCCAGTGGCTCTGGAGGGCCAGACTGGATCAGTCTCCCCGTGAAAGTTCCTGTCCCGTCATTGTCCCAGATGCACATGGGATGAGGATGCTTGATGTGGCGGTCTTTACATTCTTACACGGTGCATGCCCTGTTCAGCGGTGCTTTGCCATAGCGGTGCATGCCCTGCTCAGCGGTGCTTTGCCATGGTGGTGCATGCCCTGTTCAGTAGTGCTTTGCCATGGTGGTGCTTGCCCTGTTCAGCGGTGCTGTGCCATGTTGGTGCTTGCCCTGTTCAGCGGTGCTTTGCCATGGCGGTCTCTGGACTGTTCAGCGGTGCTTTGCCATGGCGGTTCAGGACTGTTCAGCGGTGCTTTGCCATGGCGGTCTCTGGACTGTTCAGCGGTGCTTTGCCATGGCGGTTCAGGACTGTTCAGCGGTGGTTTGCCATTGCGGTCTCTGGACTGTTCAGCGGTGCTTTGCCATGGCGGTCTCTGGAACGGGCATTGGTGTGTGGCATGACGATCCCTAGACTGGGCATTGGTGTGTGGCATGACGTTCCATGGACTGGGCATTGGTGTGTGGCATGACGATACCCAGACTGGGCATTGGTGTGTGGCATGACGTTCCCTCATAGCGCACCGGGGCTGTGGCAGCTGGCTCCCTCCTGGGCACTGACTCCGGCGGTTGTATCCTGACCAGTGACAATACTTGGGCCCTCCTGGGCACTGACTCCGGCGGTGGTCTCCTGACCAGTGACGATACTTGGGCCCTTCTTGGCACTGACTCCCTCGGTTGTATCCTGACCAGTGACGATACTTTGGCCCTCCTGGGCACTGACTACGGCGGTGGTCTCCTGACCAGTGACAATACTTGGGCCCTCCTGGGCACTGACTACGGCGGTGGTCTCCTGACCAGTGACGATACTTGGGCCCCCCTGGGCACTGACTCCGGCGGCGATCTCCTGACAAGTGACGATACTTGGGCCCTCCTGGGCACTGATTCCGGCGGTGGTCTCCTGACCAGTGACGATACTTGGGCCCTCCTGGGCAATGACTTGGGCGGTGGTCTCCTGATCAGTGACGATACTTGGGCCCTCCTGGGCACTGACTCCGGCGGTGGTCTCCTGACCAGTGACGATACTTGGGCCCTCCTGGGCACTGACTCCGGCGGTGGTCTCCTGACCAGTGACGATACTTGGGCCCTCCTGGGCAATGACTTGGGCGGTGGTCTCCTGACCAGTGACGATACTTGGGCCCTCCTGGGCACTGACTCCGGCGGTGGTGGTGGTCTCCTGACCAGTGACGATACTTGGGCCCTCCTGGGCACTGACTCCGGCGGTGGCGGTGGTCTCCTGACCAGTGAAGATACTTGGGCCCTCCTGGGCAATGACTTGGGCGGTGGTCTCCTGACCAGTGATGATACTTGGGCCCTCCTGGGCACTGACTCCGGTGGTGGTCTCCTGACCAGTGACGACGGTGCTGGTGGTGGCGTCTCGACCGCCGGGAATGATGCCGCCCTTCTCCACTGTGAGACTCACAACAGGCTGGGCAGACTTCCTCTGGCCCTTCCCCACCTTTGGTGGAGTCACAGCTGACTCTCCAATCCCATTGGGACCCCTGTGAGTTGTTTTCCCATCAGGAGTCTTCACACGGTCCCATCGTCCACTTTCCAATTTCAGAGCCTTGACAGGGGGGTGGGCTGCCAGTGCCTTGGCTCCGGGTCATACTGCCTGCCCTGGTGGCCGGTGCACTCCAGATACCTTGAACAGGCACCACTGGTATTGGAGGCTTTTTGGCTGAGGCGCCACAACAGGACTGATGAATTGGAGGGGGGGGCAAAAAGGTCAACTTTACACAGGGACAGTTTCTGACGAACACTGGGATGGATAGTTGGAGGGGGTCTGGGAGTGGAGGAAGAGGAGGTGGTTGTAGGAGGTGTCACTTTAGGTGTTTTGGGTGCAGGTGCAGGTACTGGAGGCTGTCGTGAGGTGGATGGATGTTGGGTGTGTGGGTGCCCGCGTTTGTGTACTTTGGGAGGGGGCGTCACAGACACACTGGGAGAGGACACAGGGGACGTGTAAATGGCAGTGGAGGTGGTGAGTGCAGGTGAGCGGCTTGTGGTGATGGGTGTCCCGGTGCGATTCCTGGTGCCTGTAGATGTGGTGCATGCAGGTGTGTGTGTAGACGAGACTGGGAGGGAGGAGGGAGAAGAGGAGGAGGGAGACACAGTGGAGGCAGTGGATGTTGCTGTTTTTGTATGTGGGTGAGGCTTGCGTGAGTGCCTGTGGGTTGTGTGGTGCCTATGTTTGCTTGAGCTACTTGTGTGTGCTGACTTGTGTGCATGCTGGTCTGTAGGTATGCTTGGGATGGGCTAGGGTACAGCGGATTGGGTCTGGGTGGAGGAGGTTGGAGGGGGGAGGCTAGACACAGGGACAATGGCTGCCATCAGTGCTGAGGCCAGAGATTGCAGGGTTCGCTGAAGGAGAGCCTGACCAGAATGAATGCCCTCCAGGAATGCATTACCGTGTTGCAACTCTCGTTCTACACCCTGGATGGCATTCACAATGGTAGACTGCCCAACAGTGAGTGACCTGAGGAGGTCACTGGCCTCCTCACTGAGGGCAGCAGGGGTGACTGGGGTAGGGCCTGAGGTGCCTGGGGCGAAGGTGATGCCCACCCTCCTGGGTGAGCGGGCACGGGGCGAACGCCGAGGGGCTGCTGGGAGGGCGGGGCTGGTAGGAGAGGTGGCGGCTGTACCTGTAGAAGTGGGGCGCACAGATGGTGCCGCCACCACAAGGGAGCCCCCATCGGTGGATGAGTCCGTGATGCTGCTTGGTGATCCGGTGGCTGACGTGAAGCTCCCCTCGCCCTCCGTCCCACTGGTGCATTCTGAGTCCGTGGTGTGGCCCTCCATGGCCATGTGGGATGCAGCTCCCTCGTGCTCCGGTGCCACTGTACCTCCGCCTGATGATGCTGATGCACAAAAGAACAGGGAGAGCACAAAAAGGGGGGGGGGAAGACAGAAGAAGAACAGGTTGAGTGCATGGCATACTGCTAACGTTGGCGGACAAGACAGACACAGCAGCCCCCTGCATTACGCCGTGCTCCTGGCCTCTGCATATGCAATTCCTGGGATATCGCCTACATCGCTTTGGTGGACATCTGCACACATGGATGCCACAGGGGCAACTATACCTGTACTTGGCACTGTACTGAGGTGGGGTAGAGTGCCACATGGGCTGCATTACAGAGGGGCCTAGTCTACGCATTTCTGGCTGGCCTAGGTACACCCACAGCCCTCCTCCCCCACCCAGACCCCTCTACTGCACGCAAAGTCCGCAGAATTAGGTTGTACACACCCCCTTGTGTCTGCTGTGATGCCATCAATCGCCCATCCAACTCCGGGTAGGCCACCACCAGGATCTGGAACATCAGGGGGGTCATAGTGGGACGGGCACCCCTCCCACGTTGGGAGGCCATCCCCAGCTGAGCCTCCGCCATTTTCTTGCTCCAGCGGCGAATGTCCTCCCATCTTTTACGGCAGTGGGTGCCCTGTCACTGGTGGGCCCCCAGGGTCCGGACGTCCTTGGCGATGGCACGCCAAATGTCCCTCTTCTGGTGGGCGCTGACCTACATGACATGCACAAGAGAAGAAGAAGAGAAGTCATTACCAACTGCACCGTCGATGTGAGTGGCCCCCCTCCCTACTCTAGCCATGTGGCCCATTCATTGACATGCATTAATGTTCCCTGAACTCTGCCCCCTTCCCTCTTCCACCCAGCCCTCTCCACCCAGGCCTAGCCCATACAACGTGCTCCCTGTGTACTAACCTGTTGTCTGGAGGACCGTAGAGTAGCGTGTACTGGGGGAGGACCCCGTCTACCAGTTTCTCCAACTCCTGAGCAGTGAAGGCAGGGGCCCTTTCCCCAGACGCAGCAGCCATCGTCGCTTCCAGACCGAGGTCACAGCAGCACTTGCAGTGTAGGTCCTCTCCTGTCGAAGGTCAGGTATCTAGTGATTGAACAGATAGAAAATAGCGGTGACGTCCGCAGCGGTGACGTCCGCGGCGGTGACGTCCGCGGCAGTGCGTATCATCACCGCCGGCACACCTGTACATTGGCTCCTGGGACCCATAGGGTCCTATGTGAACCAATGCAGCATTGCGCCGCAGTCTACGACTGCCTACCGCGACGGTGTGCAACGCCAGCGCAGTTACCCCACAATCCCATTGTCCCAGTGTAGAGGTCAGGCAGCCGCCATTTCAGGGGCCCACATGGCTTCATTTGATTCTGCGTCACACATAGCTAGGCCTACACTCAACACACATACAGGAGGGGTTTTGTGTGTGGTGTCGTCTTCTGTGTAACTGTGGGTACATACCTGGATGAAAATTTACTTTATCGTCACTCTTGTCCTTCGTAGGCGCCGTCAGCTGGGACATGTGAGAAGATGGTGGAATCCTCCGGTGTACCGACCGCTGGTGGACCTGTTGACAATGGAAGAGCGACATGTCATCGTCACCTACAGGTTTGACCCTGCCACAATCCAGGAACTATGTACCCAGTTGGAGCCAGACCTGATGTCACCAATCCGCCATCCCACTGGAATCCCCCCTGACGTGCAGGTGCTGTCAGTGCTCCATTTCCTTGCAAGTGGCTCTTTTCAGAAAACAGTGGCCATGGCATCAGGGATGTCCCAGCCTATGTTTTCGAACATCTTGTCCAGAGTGTTGTCTGCCCTGCTGAAACACATGAGGAGATACATCATTTTCCCTGAGGTGGAGGATTTGCCTACAGTTAAAGGTGACTTATATGCCCTTGGACATATCCCCAACGTCATAGGTGCCATTGATGGGACCCATGTAGCTCTGGTCCCCCCCCCACAGGATTGAACAGGTGTACAGAAACAGGAAGAGTTATCATTCTATGAATGTACAGATGGTATGTTTGGCAGACCAGTACATCTCCCAGGTTAATGCAATGTTCCCTGGCTCTGTGCATGACGCCTACATCCTGCGGAATAGCAGCATTCCTGATATGATGGGTCAACTCCAGAGGCACCGTGTATGGCTATTAGGGGACTCTGGTTACCCCAACCTTTCCTGGCTAATGACCCCAGTGAGGAATCCCAGGACCAGGGCAGAGGAACGCTACAATGAGGCCCATGGGCAGACTAGGAGGGTGATCAAATGCACCTTCGGCCTCCTGAAGGCCAGGTTCAGGTGCCTCCATATGGCAGGTGGTTCCCTATTCTACTCACCAAAGAAGGTGTGCCAGATCATCATCGCCTGCTCGATGCTTCATAATTTGGCTTTACGACGCCAGGTGCCTTTTCTGCAGGAGGATGGTCCAGATGACGGTGTTGCGGCAGCTGTGGAGCCTGTGGAGCCTGGGGACAGTGATGAGGAGGAAGCAGAGGAAGAAGACAACGACAACAGGCAGTCAGTCATACAGCAATATTTCCAGTGACACACATGTGAGAACATTTTCAGATTTTACATTACATTCACTGTCACACGTCTTCCTCTATCCTGTGTGTAATTACTTGGGATTATTTGGTAATTGAGTTGTTTATTTCCATTACGGTTTCACAGGTGTGGTTACCAAAGGGTGTCATCTACTTGCATCCTTCAAGGACTTTTGATGTGTGACATTGGTATGTTGCTTTTACATCTCACAACGCATTTTCACACTGTCATTGATATTACATTTTAACAAATCATTGACTGACTCCAGATTGTTTTGTGTTTCGAGGGTGTTTATTGCAGTGCTCAGAATTGGGAGGGGGTTGTTACATGGTGATGGGTGATGGCGGAGGAATGTCCAGTCTATTAGTCTCACAGGTGCACTGCCCATCTGGGCATAGGAAGAGGAGCTGGGGCAGTTCAAGTATGGACAGGGTAACAAAGTGGGGCAGTGGGGGGACAATCAGGGTGGCCTCATTTCCTGGCGGGGGTCTTGCCATCTTGCTCTGTCCTGTTCCTGGATCTCAGGGACCGCTTGTGGGGTGGTTGTCCGTCTGCAGGGGATGGGGTGCTGGTGTGGTGGTCCTGTGGCAGGGCGCCCTGTCCACTAGCGCCGTCGGAGGTGGTGGGCAGTTCATCGTCCTGGCTAGTGTCAGGGGCCCCTTGGAGTGCCACAGTGTCCCTCAGGGTCTGCTGTATGTCCTTCAGCACCCCTACGATGGTGCCCAGGGCGGAGCTGATGGTCCTGAGCTCCTCTCTGAACCCCAAATACTGGCCCTCCTGCAGGCGCTGGGTCTCCAGAAACTTGACGAGGACAGTGGCCATCGTCTCCTGGGAGTGGTGGTATGCTCCCATGATGGAGGTGAGGGCCTCGTGGAGAGTGGGTTCCCTTGGCCTGTCCGCCCCCTGTTGCACAGCAGCCCTCCCAGTTCCCCTGTGTTCCTGTGCCTCCGTCCCCTGGACCGTGTGCCCACTACCACTGCCCCCAGGTCCCTGTTGTTGTTGTGGTGGGTTAGCCTGGGTTCCCTGTAGTGGTGGACACACCGCTGATTGACCTGTCCAGGGAGGTTTGGGCCCGCTGGGTGGGTGCTGTGCTGGTGTTACCAGAGGGTGGAAGGTCAGTGTTGGGCTGTGTCTGTGCGAGGGGAACCAACTGTCGTGAGGCCCACGATGGTCCATGATGGTCCGGGCTGGTCATCAGGCTCCAGTAGGGAAGAGCTGCTATCGTCACTGTGGACCTCTTCTGGGGGTGGAGTGGTGTTGTGTGGACGCTCTGGTGTGGTGACGGTCCTTCGTGTTCCTGCAGGGGCATAAGAGCATGATTATTGCATGTGTGTGTGTCATGGTGTGCAATGGGTGGGTGAGCGTGTGCCCCAGTGCTAGCATTCCTGTGTGGGGGCTTGTGTGATGATGGTTAGGGGGTTGTTCTGGGTATGTGCAGTGGGCATGCTTAGGTGATAGGTGTCCATGCTTCGTTGTGTCATGCAGGGCTTGGTGTTGGGATGTGTAGTTTGTGTTATTAGTACAATAGTGAGGATTTGGGGTGATAGGGGAGGGTGTGAGGGTGGGGGTGTGTGATAGCATGCAGGTAGGGTGGGGGATATGTTAGTTAAGATTTGACTTACCAGTGTCCCATCCTCCACCGACTCCTCCGAGGCCCTCTGGATGCATGATGGTCAAGACTTGCTCCTCCTATGTTGTTAGTTGTGGGGGAGGACCGCAATGTTGTGCCTGGAGACCGTTGAACGCACCTTCCCCCGTAGGTCGTTCCACCTCTTCCTGATGTACTCCCTATTTCTTGGGTGCTGTCCCACAGCGTTGACCCTGTCCACTATTCTTTGCCATAGCTCCATCTTCCTGGCTATTGATGTGTGCTGTACCTGTGAGTCAAATAGCTGTGGCTCTACCCAGACAATTTCCTCCACCATGACCCTGAGCTCCTCCTCGGAAAAGCGGGGGCGTCTTTGGCGTGCCATGTGGTGGTGTGTGTGATGTGTGGGGTGGTGTGAGTGTTGATGTGCGTGGTGATATGTCGTGGTGTGTGGTGTTTAGTGCGTGGATGTTGTGTTGGTGATGGTGTTGTGTGCCTCTGCGTGGTGGGATTGTCTGATCTGTTCTATGTCTCTGGCCTTCGTGATAAAATTTTTGTCGTAGGGGTTTGTGGGTGATGTGGGTGTGTGTTTTATATTGCATTGGGTGTGTGGGAGTGTTGTTCGTATGTGTGTCAGGTGTGTGTATTTGGAATTGTCCAATGTGGCGGTGTTTTGGAGATGTGTGTGTATTTTGAGCGCGGCGGTGTGTACCGCCAATAGAATACCGTGGTTGAAAGACCGCTGCGTGGATTCGTGGATCGTAATAGCATGGGCGTGTTTCTCTTGGCGTGGAGGTGGAGGATTTGTTATCGCCAGTTTATCACTGACCTTTGGTGTGGCGGACTTGTGTGGGTGTCTGAATTTCGGCGGTTTCCGAGATGTGTGTCATATTAGTTGTGGCGGTCTTCTGCACGGCGGTAAGCACCTTTTACCGCCAATGTTGTAATGACCCCAATAAGGCTGACATAGGGGGTTATTCCAACTTGGAGGAGGTGTTAATCCATCCCAAAAGTGACGGTAAAGTGACGGATATACCACCAGCCGTATTACGAGTCCATTATATCCTATGGAACTCGTAATACGGCTGGTGGTATATCCATCACTTTACCGTCACTTTTGGGACGGATTAACACCTCCTCCAAAGTTGTAATAACCCCCATAGTGTGCTATTTGGAAATTGGAATCACAACTCTTAAGGCCAAAAATTTTAAGAATATGAATTTGAAGAAAAGATAGCATGTCTGAACCCACTGCTCCTTCAGGAATTCCACGTAATTATCGATTCTTCCTTCTATTGTGATTCTCCAAATCCTCTGTTTGTTGTTTGAGAAGAAGAATTTCCTTGGATATCACCTCTACCTTATCATATCTTGGACATCAGCTATCCGCTGTCCCTCCTTAGTTACCCTGTATTCGAGGTTTAGCCATTTCTCCTCAACCCTTTGAAGCATGGCATTTGTTTCCATCACAAAGGGGGTGATTCTAAGTCTAGCGGGCGGCGGAGGCCGCCCGCCAGACTTCCCCCTCCAAAATACCGCTCCGCGGTCGGAAGACCGCTGAGGGTATTCTGGGTTTTGCAGTGGGCTGGCGGGCGACCGCCAAAAGGTCGCCCGCCAGCCCAGTGGAAAACTACCTTCCCACAAGGACGCCGGCTCCGAATCGAGCCGGCGGAGTGGGAAGGTGCGACGGGTGCAGTTGCACCCGTCGCGAATTTCACTGTCTGCAATGCAGACAGTGAAATTCTTTGTGGGGCCCCCAGGGGCCCCACGACAACCCATACCGCCATCCTGTTCCTGGCGGGCGAACCGCCAGGAACAGGATGGCGGTATGGGCTGTCAGAATCCCCATGGCGGCGCAGCTCGACCGGCGGGAGACTGCCGGTTTTCCACTTCTGACCGCGGTCAAACCGCCGCGGTCAGAATGCCCAGCGGGGCACCGCCAGCCTGTTGGCGGTGCCCCCGTCATTTTAGCCCTGACGGTCTTGGACCGCCAGGGTTAGAATGACCCCCAAACTGTCTTATTTCATCCATCAAGTCCTCAAGGGTCAAAGAAGAAGGTGATTTCATTAGTGAGGTAGGATGTTTCCTTTGACTTTTGTAATACTACTGGTGAGCATTTTGCATTCATGAGGCATTGTCGCAGGCAAACGTGTAAGTTTCAAATTATAAGAGGCAACAGAGTTCATGATTGAAAGGGTAAAGGTAATATGGCAATAACTAGTGGTGGAGGGAACTCACAGAGTTTCACTCAGTGGAATTCTGCCAAGTTACATGAAACCTCGGTGAGATTCCACAGAAATCAGCATGTTGCACTGCGTGTGCTGAATTTTAGCACCGGGAGCTCATTCTGAAACTGACAAATCAGTGCAAAAGGCACCATGCTGTGTCTCAGAGGGCACTGCTTGGGCAGCAGCTTTCTAATTGCGAATGGTCGTGACTGCCCATGTTGGGAAAATCTTGCTGAGTGCCCTCATAGCACCTGAAAATCAATTTAAAGAACACCAATTCTTGCTTCCAAGCAACACACAAGAAAAAACTCTGCCACGCAGCAGTTGTTGGAATTTAGTCAGAACTCCGCCTTACAAGCATAACATTGAATGGCCAAAATTCTGCTAACTCCACCAGTGGAGCTGCATTTATCACCCAATCTTAGTAGTAACATTAGAAAATTAAGCCAATTCATCAAAGTTTGATGGAAAAAAAACTCTTGTAAGGCCAGAAAACAGCATTTCCAAATGTTTTCTAAATCAGATCTAACCTAGTGAGAGCATTAAAAGAACCAAAAATGGTCTGATAGACATTATTTCTTGTAGCCCAGTCAGTCAGTTAAATCCTCTTGTAAGGCCAAAAAACAGCATTTCCGAATGCTTTATATATCAGACCAACCTAGGAAGAGTAGTGAAAGAACTCTACCAAAAATGGTCCCAAAGGCCAGTCAGTCACTGAAATTCTCAAAAATGAACTGCTGACCACAGTTTACCCAGTTAATGTGAGGTGCACATCGGAGAGTTCAAGTGTCTCAACTGTGCCTCCAGTGCATATTTACAGAAGTATTCCTTTCCCTTACCTCTCCTCATAAAAGTCAATTGCAAATATCTTTAGTAGATTAGTTGTATATACAACACAATATCTATGAGAGAAAGTCCTATTTGAAAAACAGCCAATGTACCCTTAAACTGCCTTTACTTTATGTTCAGGTAAGTGCAACTGCCGGGTGCACTGCTTCAGCTGAGGCATTGCCTACAATGGTGGCCACAGTGTCCCATCATGAGGAGCAAAGCGCAAAACAATAAATTAAGGTTAAAGACCATGAAATGAGCTAAAGAAATTCTAAACGCTTGTCCCACATTCTGGTGCCGCATGGCACATCTCAGTGGTAGAAGAGGGCTGCTAACGGCCTAAAAGTGTCTGTGGCCCCAGTAGATTCAGAAGCAGCAGTCATCTTGCGCGCAGTACAACCATGCCCCCAGATAGCATATTCTAAGAGAATCTAATTTGCCTAGCTTACACTCTATACAGTTCATAAAATGACTGGCCCATTATTGGATGCATATCTTACAGTGGTATAGTCAATATATGGTTGTTATCAATGTCCTCTGAACCATACTAGCAATGTTACTCACAGTTCAATCAGCACCACATTTGTGTTTGAGTTCACATCGCCAAATAGACTCCACTTTTCAACTCAATCCTCATTTTTGTTTTTTCATTTCTTTAGTTACATTGAAGTATGCAACAAAGTAATGGATGTAATGCTTGAATTATTCTCAGCCACTGATATGCCACTGATATGCCACTGATAATTACTAAGGCTGCATCCAAGTCCATCATTATTTTGCACATCATACACCTACGTTTGGACCCAGCCATATACTGCGTATAAATGTCAACTTGTCCTGATGGGTATATTTACTATATTGTCACACACAAAGTGACAACTGTCACTAGTTGTGGAAACATATCAGTCTGGTTGGAAGATCCTGGCAACTTTCCAGCCTCCTCAGAAGGTAATTATGAGCTAAGCACTGAGCACAAACATAGGTCAACAGATTTGCTAATGATTCCCTTGCAAATGAGCACTGATTGTAGAGAAAGTGCTGCTAAACAGTGTTTTCCTTCCACATGCCTGACCAATGTGTGGGGCATACAGCAACCGGGGCTCAGGCAAAAAACATTCCACTACCTCCCTTAACCACTGATAGCCAGAGAATGTTGGGACCTGGACAGCAACAGCGGAACTAGTGAATCATAATGTTATTCTGTTTTTTCTAGTCATCATAGCAACACATGCTTGACCTACTGCATGCATACTTGATTACATTCTGGCTATTCTGGGCATATTAGGATGCCATACTTTGCATATATTGTACATTCTTGGCAACATCTCCATCCTGATGTTTATTGTCATTTATTGTTTATTTCAATTGAAATATTGAACACAAGAGCAATATTCACTAAAAACAAATATGAACACATAAAAATACACAACATTGGAATCTAACCTCTTAATTAATAGCCATCATAATTCAACTCTTAACATATGAAGCACAAATCAGCAAAATCTGATCTTAATCCATCTTGAATGTCTCCCATGAAGCTGCCATGCTCTGAATAATAATTGAAATATATCAGACTAAAACAAAATTATTCATACAATGAAACACCTACCCAGGATCTCATGCTGACTCTATATTGCTTTCTAGGGTTAGACGTTTAAGCCAAGGTTTTCCTGGTCAGGCTAGATGTGACCAACAAATAAACAGGCATTTGCAAAGCCAGTAGGTCTGGCGTTGGAAAGCTAGATCAACACACACAAAGTAATTGGAGGTATGCTTGCAATAGGTCTAACCACTGGCAATCCTGGTAGAATTCCAACCAATTGTTCTTTTGCCTAGCATGCCACCTTAATTTGTACACAACCATGTGCAAATCAGTCATGAGCCTGCTGGAATAGGAACTAACCTGACAGGTCAGGTCCTCTCAGAAATGGAATACAGGCAACCCAAGACTGGTTTCACCCTGAATGGGGCTTGTCAGTCAGGAGTAGCTTACTTCCAGTGGCACATTGAGCATGGTACTCCTAGCTGGGCTTTGGCTTGTCATTTAGGGTGGCACATCAAACACACAAAAGGTGATAGGAGGAATGCTTGCAATAAGTCTAACCAAAGGCAATCACGGAGATAGTATTCCAAATCACTAATCGTTAGCCCATCATGTCACCTTAGAATACATTCAATTTAACTTTCTACATAGAGTCCGTATGACACTGGATCAATAGATTCTTTCCTGAAGCCAGCTCTGGTTACCCTAGGAGTCTGAGATAACTGTGCACCTGGAGAGCTGCATTCTTGGGCTGAAACACACAGATCAGAAATCAAATTTATAGGCCTGTGTATATTATTAGTAAAACGGGCTAGTACAATGTGATGCAGGGTCAAGCAGGCCTTTTATTCCAGTGGGCAGTTTCCAGGTGGACTGGAGCTCTCTGAAGCTGCTTTTGAAAGCCTAGGGCCTCTACTGGTACCTCTGACACTTTCTCCAACTCCCAAGGTATCTTGCAGCAGGGAGGGGAAGCTTCAAGAGTAAGAAAATGAGTGGAGGGATTGGGAAGGTAGAGAAAAAGTGATCAGAGTGCTAGAAGAAAGAGAAAGACAAACAATGGATGGATTGAATGACAGAGACTGTACAAGAAGACAAAGGGAGCTAGGCAGGTCTGAGAATGTTTACCAAGACTGCATTTGGTTCCCCAGTCCGGGATGGATGAGCTAAAAGGCTACTGACTCCCAACACTTACTTGATGGCTTAGAGAATCTCTTTGAGAGGCAGAAGCTGAAACTATGGTTTTCCATAAAAAAGAAGCTAGAGGACTGAAGAAACACTTTATAGACAGACAGTGGAACAACATGATTCACACGTTGACCAACGCAGGCAGGGAGATTTCAAGCCACTGTAAGTCTCCAAGTTCGTATTGGGAGATGTTCTATTGTAAGAGAGTAAACTATTAATTTGAGTGGATGGTAGTCCTCGCCTCACAAGTAATAAAGCCACTAACTTGTTAGGTCCAATCAAAGGTTTCAATTAATTAAACCTGAGCTCAAACCCTGGTAGTTACTGCATAGAGCAGAGAGACAACTTAGTGAAAATAGTCAGATACACCAAGTAGTTTTGTCCTGGTCATAGATCTTGCTTTCTGACTAAGGGCCTCATTACGGGTTTGGCAGAAGGGGTAGTGCTGTCGAAACAGCAATGGATTCCCCGGCTGCCAACTTGGTAGCCTGCCTGCTGAGTTACAATGTTGGCTAGTTGCTGAACAAGAGACCAGCGGAGTCCTTCCGAATCCACCAGTCAATTGCTGACTGCCTTGACGGCGGCATGGGAAAAAACAGCTGTCAAAGGGTGGTACAGACAAAGTTCCTGCTGTCCATCTTACAAAGAGCCTTTCTGTCGAGCTGACTGTGGTGGGGAGACCGCCTGCTTTGCAACAGTAGAATCGAAGGAAATGGAGTGCAAGCTCTCCAATTTCCTTCTTTTCCCAGCATCCTCAGATGTGGACCCCTTCATTGCGGGGCCCTCCTTCACAGCATCAACTTGACCCCAAAGAAAAAGTCCCCTTGACGGATGAAATACAGCTAAATACTTTTGCCACTTTTCTCCTATTGATTGAACTGGGCACATGTGGTTCAGACTCCAGCAATGGAAAAATACTTGTGCAAGGTATGTTTTCATATGTGTCATGTATATGTGTACATTTTACACTTATTTTGTCAAAATGTACACACCTGCATAAACATAGATGAAAAAATATTTCTTAAATTGCCTCCTGCGTCAGTCCCCCGCCATGAGAAAATCCACAACTGGGCCAGCTGTGAGAATTAAATATGGCAGGGGAGAGACTTCCAACCCCACGGAGTACTTGGGACCGCCAACATGACGGAATGGCAGTAAGAACCACCAAACTCATACTTGGACCCTTATTCTCTGAAATAGTAGGTTAAATATTCTGTGAGGTTATCTTAGCAGCTTTTTATGAGCATGTTATTTTAGCCATAGGCCTGCAGTTTGTGCCCTTTAGCCTAGTAACAATTTTTTTTTATTCATTTTGTTTTCTGAACAGAAGCTTCCTTCTGCTGTGATGTTTTATCTCTTTTATCTCATAAACTTTCAGCCTGGAAACTGTTGTCATTCTTTTTAGTCTGACATTCGTGTTCTGTGCTTTGTTTAAGGCTGTACCCAATATTGTTGTCTGTAGAAAGTGGAACACCACAATCTCTGCCACTTCACTGGAAACATGTGTTCATACATTAGGGCAGTTTTCTCAAAACACCAGCTATTTTTTTATAAAACGTCCTTTTGCCCCCTATACGTTAGAGGGAGAGTTCCAGCCAGAAAATTGACACTGCATGCTGTTGCGTTTTTGCAGCTGTTTGCTGCGACATAACGTCTTCTCTGCCTACATGAGAGAGGACCCTTCGTAGACCAACAGCCCTCTTTGCTACTACCATATCCAGGTATGGGGGATGGTGTCTTTCTCGGGATCCAGAAGAGCGGACTATGAATAACACTGAGGTGCTCTAAGTAGTGCTTTAGTGGCATAAGTAGGAATTCCAACACTTAGCATTCTGACACCATGGTGGGACTTTTCTTATGTTTAACTTTCTTTTT
This sequence comes from Pleurodeles waltl, assembly GCF_031143425.1. Classification (NCBI taxonomy): domain Eukaryota; kingdom Metazoa; phylum Chordata; class Amphibia; order Caudata; family Salamandridae; genus Pleurodeles; species Pleurodeles waltl. The sequence goes on from NC_090444.1 coordinate 928,110,760, forward strand.
CGCCACATTGCTAATATTATGTTTTATTATCCTAATCATTGCAGTATATGCTATTGTATCAAGAAAGCAGTTGGTTGAAACAATTCCGGCTTCTGATTGTGTCTGCATGTGTGAGATTAATGTAACTGAGAGAAAAGGATGAAATCTGTTACACCACGATTTCCCTGAGAAATCAGAATGTCATGCACATGGCTACCACAAATCACTGCCACTTTCAGGTTCTGGTGAGATACTGCTAGCTGGTCGGAAGAGCTAGGCCGACAGTTGTCACAAGGTGTGGAATTGGATTCAGTTCCCTACAACCTGGTGGCGTTTCCCCCCAAATCCAGCAGTCTCACTAGTGTAGTGAGAGCCAACATGACATTGCGCCACCAACTTTTTGTCAGGCACTGAATTACGGATCATCCTGAGTATCTCTGTCTCAATACCTGCTAAAGGCACCCCAATACTATATATGGACGCATCCATGGTAGGGAAGATTTCCTCCTCAGCTAGATAGGTGGCACCTATTTTAGACTGAAGGTTGCTCAAGCTTGAACCTTAAAACAATTATTCCCCAATTCGTGTACTTATCTCTGAACCTATAGATTTGCAATGGCAAACCTGCAGCGGGTGCTAATTGCAGTAAACATGAGCCCCCCCTCACTAATCATTTAGTAAATAATGACCTTATAACCAAGGAGGGTGTTGTTACATTTGTGGTTGAGGCTCATCCTGCTTATAGAATAGACATTTTCTACTCTTGGGTCAATTTTCTATCAGTTCATGGGAACACTAATCAATTTCATCATTATACAGATGCTAATGAACCTGCACAATACAGAGCATATGCACACCTAGAGATATCTTTATCTTTTCAAGACCACCAGTATTGACTTGATGGTGTCCTACCCCATACAACACTACAAGTTAGGCTAGGTCCCCCGAGTAACGACGGTCCTACTTGGCCTCAATTGGCCACATACACACCAAATCCTGATGCAGGCACTTTGGCAGGAGCTGAGTTTTGCCACTTGTACATTGAGCTTGTAGCAATATATAGACTATTAGTGCAATTTGTAATGCAAATATTAAATACAAACCCAGCATGTGCAGCTCCAGCACAACCACAGGCAGGTACACCAGGCATTAACCTTGCGACGGTGCATTTGATCATGGGTAAAGTACCTGCCAAATGTGAAGAAATTCCTATATGTGTAGGTATGCATATATATATATATATATATATATATATATATATATATATATATATATATATATATATATATATATCAAAACAAATCCCTTTCAGGGTTAGAGTGCCGCATAAATTATGCAAAAAAAGAGAATAGAGAACTCTGGGTAGTTCCCAAGTTTAGGTGGAGAGCAGCTCTAGTAAGGAGCACCCTGCAACACCAGCGACACTCTAGATTTGCTCACCTCAAATGTCTGTTTATCTAGCAAAGTTTTTAAGCATTGGATCAGCACAGTGCTATCCACGCCGAGCTAGATAGTGACAAAGTCTTTTGCCATTTGTACAGCAAAGTCTTTAAGCATAGGTTTGACACAGTGTCAACCTTGCCGAGCTGTAAAATGACAAAAACCATTTACCACTCCAGGCACAGTATTACAGCTTTGGACTGGTAAAATACCATCCAAGCCAACCTGGAATGAGTAAAAGCAACCCCTGACACATGTTTCGCTCTCATTAGAGCTCATCAGAGAGGTTTAGCTTTGTCCAGACACAAGGGAGCACCCAGTATAAGTCAAAACAAATCCCTTTCAGGGTTAGAGTGCCGCATAAATTATGCAAAAAAAGAGAATAGAGAACTCTGGGTAGTTCCCAAGTTTAGGTGGAGAGCAGCTCTAGTAAGGAGCACCCTGCAACACCAGCGACACTCTAGATTTGCTCACCTCAAATGTCTGTTTATCTAGCAAAGTTTTTAAACATCTGGGGGCATATTTATACTCTGGTTGCGCCGAATTTGCGTCGTTTTTTTCGACGCAAATTCGACGCAAAACTAACGCCATATTTATACTTTGGCGCTAGACGCGTCTAGCGCCAAAGTTCACGGAATGTGCGTCATTTTTTAGCGTGAACCCCTTCCTTGCGTTAATGATATGCAAGGGAGGCGTTCCCGTCTTAAAAAATGACTCCCAGGCCTTTACGTGGTATTTATACTCCCGGGCAAAAATGACGCCCGGGAGTGGGCGTGGCCAAAAACGGCGCATTTGCGCCGCTTTTTAACGCCTGGGTCAGGGATGGCGTTAAGGGACAAGTGGGCTCAAAATGAGCCCAGAGAGCCCTCCCCTGCCCCCAGGGACCCCCCCTGCCACCCTTGCCCACCCCAGGAGGACACCCAAGGACGGAGGGACCCATCCCATGGACATTAAGGTAAGTTCAGGTAAGTATTTTTTTTTTATTTTTTTTGTGGCATAGGGGGGCCTGATTTGTGCCCCCCTACATGCCACTATGCCCAATGACCATGCCCAGGGGACAGAAGTCCCCTGGGCATGGCCATTGGGCAAGGGGGCATGACTCCTATCTTTACAATGATAGGAGTCATGTTGATGGGGGATGGGCGTCGAAAATAAATGGCGCAAGTCGGGTTACGATGATTTTTTCGACGTAACCTGACTTGCCCCATTTTAAGACGCCCATGCGCCATTTTCCCCCTACGCCGGCGCTGCCTGGTGTACGTGGTTTTTCTCGCGCACACCAGGCAGCGCCGGTCTGCTTGCGCCGGCTAACGCCATTCAATAAATACGGCGCCCGCATGGCGCTTCAGAATGGCGTTAGCCGGCGCAAAACTTTTTGACGCAAAACTGCGTTAGCGCAGTTTTGCGTCAAAAAGTATAAATACGGCCCTGGATCAGCACAGTGCTATCCACGCCGAGCTAGATAGTGACAAAGTCTTTTGCCATTTGTACAGCAAAGTCTTTAAGCATAGGTTTGACACAGTGTCAACCTTGCCGAGCTGTAAAATGACAAAAACCATTTACCACTCCAGGCACAGTATTACAGCTTTGGACTGGTAAAATACCATCCAAGCCAACCTGGAATGAGTAAAAGCAACCCCTGACACATGTTTCGCTCTCATTAGAGCTCATCAGAGAGGTTTAGCTTTGTCCAGACACAAGGGAGCACCCAGTATAAGTCAAAACAAATCCCTTTCAGGGTTAGAGTGCCGCATAAATTATGCAAAAAAAGAGAATAGAGAACTCTGGGTAGTTCCCAAGTTTAGGTGGAGAGCAGCTCTAGTAAGGAGCACCCTGCAACACCAGCGACACTCTAGATTTGCTCACCTCAAATGTCTGTTTATCTAGCAAAGTTTTTAAGCATTGGATCAGCACAGTGCTGCAGGGTGCTCCTTACTAGAGCTGCTCTCCACCTAAACTTGGGAACTACCCAGAGTTCTCTATTCTCTTTTTTTGCATATATATATATATATATATATATACATATATGTACACATTAGAAACAAATGCTCCCTAAGGAGCCAGGAGCACTGAGCGTGTGTGGGAAGTTGAAGTTTGTAAGTGTAATACATTTCAGCAAAGCTGCCTTTCTCAAGGTCAGTTACACAGAGATGGCTCACTTGTACTTATTTAGTTCACTACCATTTACCACAATTCATGAATAGCAAGAGACGACTTAGGGGGTCATTACAACATTGGCGGTAAAAGCCGCTTACCACCGTGCTGAAGACCGCCAACACACCGCCGCAGCCGCGGAATTCCGCCACAGCTATTATGACACACATCTCGGAATCCGCCGAAATTCAGACACCCACACAACTCCACCATACCAAAGGTCAGTGATAAACTGGCGAAAACAAAACCTCCACCGTCACGCCAACAGAAACACACCCATGCTATTACAACCCACGAATCCATTGGCGGTACACACCGCCACGCTCAAAATACACACACATCTCCAAAACACCGCCACATTGGAAAATTCCAAATACACACACCTGAAACACATACAAACACCACTCCCACATACCCAATTCATTATAAAACACACACCCACATCACCCACAAACCCCTACGACCAATTAATCTGAAAGAAGGCCAGAGAGAGACAACAGCAATAGACAACCCCACCACACAGAGGCACACAACACCATCACCCATACAACATCCACGCTCAAAACACCCCACACCACCACACATCACCACACTCATCAACACATACACCACCCCACACATCACCTACACCACCCCATGTCACGCCAAAGACACCCCAGGTTTTCCGAGGAGGAGCTCAGGGCTATGGTGGAGGAAATCCTATGGGTAGAGCCACAGCTATTTGGAGCACAGGTGCAGCACACCTCCATAGCCAGGAAGATGGAGCTATGGCGAAGAATCGTCGACAGGGTCAACGCTGTGGGACAGCATCCAAGAAATCAGGAGGACATTCGGAAGAGGTGGAACGACCTACGTGGGAAGGTGCGTTCCGTGGTATCCAGGCACAACATCGCGATTCAGCGGACTGGCGGCGGACCCCACCTCCTCCCCCACAACTAACAACATGGGAGGAGCAGGTCTTGACCATCATGCATCCTGAGGGCCTCAGAGGAGTCGGTGGAGGAATGGACACTGGTAAGTCAAATCTTAACTATCATATCCCCCACCCTATCTGCATGCTATCACACACCCCCACCCTCATCCCCTCCCCTATCACGCCAAATCCTCACTAATGTACTCATAACACAAACCACACATCCCAAAACCAAACCCTGCATGCAACACCAAAGCATGGTCACCCCTCACTAAAGCATGCCCAAAGCACATACCCTTAACACCCCCCCAACCATCATCACACAAGCCCCCACACTGGAATGCTAGCACTGGGGTACACACTCACCCACCCATTGCACACCATGACACACATACATGCAATAATCATGCTTTTATACCCCTGCAGGACCACTACCCAATGTCACTAGACAGGAGGGTCCAGACATCTCTACCCCACCCACAGAAGAGGCCCACAGTGATGACAGCAGCTCTGGCCAACTGGATCCAGATGACCAGCCCGGACCATCGTGGGCCTCGGGACAGTCTGTTCCCCTTGCACAGGCACAGCCCAACACTGACCTTCCACCCTCTGGTAACACCAGCACAGCACCCACCCAGCGGGCCCATACCTCTGTACCCAAGACAAGTCAATCAGCGGTGTGTACACCACTACAGGGAACCCAGGATAACCCACCACCCCAACAACACAGGGACCTGGGGGCAGTGGTAGTGGGCACACAGTCCAGAGGACAGAGGCAAAGGAACACAGGGGAACTGGGAGGGCTGCTGTGCGACAGGGGGCAGACAGGCCAAGGGAACCCACTCTCCACGAGGCCCTCTCTTCCATCATGGGAGCATACCACCACTCCCAGGAGAAGATGGCGACGGTCCTGGCCAAGTTTCAGGAGACCCAGCGCCTGCAGGACGAACAGTATTTGGGGTTCAGGGAGGAGCTTAGAATCATCAGCTCCGCCCTGGGCACCATCGTAGGGGTGCTGAAGGACATACAAAACACCATGAGGGACACCATGGCACTCCAAGGGGCCCCTGACACTAGCATGGATGATGAACTGCCCACCACCTCCGCCGGCGCTAGTGGACAGGAAGCCCCGCCACAGGACCAACACACCAGCACCCCACCCCCTGCAGACGGAGAACCACCCCGCAAGCGGTCCCTGAGATCCAGGAACAGGACAGAGCAAGATGGCAAGACCCGCACCAGGAAATGAGACCACCCTGATTGTCCTCCCACTGTCCCACTTTGTTACTCTGTCCAGATTGGAACTGCCCCATCTCCACTTCCTATGCCCATATGGGCAGTGCACCTGTGTGACTAATAGACTGGACTCTGCCATGGACATTCCTCCACCATCACCCATCACCATTTTGCCGCCCCCTCCAATAATTAGCACTTCAATAAACACCCTTGAATCACAAAACAATCTGGAGTCAGTCTGTGATTTTGAAAATGTGTATTAACTATGACAATGGCAAAATCCGTTTGAAAATGTAATGTCAACATACCTATGTCACACATCACAAGTCCATGAAGGATGCAAGCAGATGACACACGTTGGTAACCACACCTGTGAAACCGTAATGGAAATGTACAACTCATTTACCATATACTGCTACTAATTGACAGACAGGATAGAGGTAGAAGTGTAAAAGTGAATGTGATAATAAAAAAATTGTTCACATCTGTGTGTCAATTGAAATATTGCTGTATGACTGACTCCCTGTTGTCTATGTCTTCTTCCTCAGCTTCATCCTCATCACTGTCCACAGGCTCCACAGCTGCCACAACACCATCATCTGGACCATCCTCCTGCATAAAAGGCACCTGGCGTCGCAAAGCAAGATTGTGAAGCATGGAGCAGGCGATGATGATCTGGCACACCTTCCTTGGTGAGTAGAATAGGGAACCACCTGTCATATGGAGGCACCTGAACCTGGCCTTCAGGATGCCGAAGGTGCATTCGATCACCCTCCTAGTCCGCCCATGGGCCTCATTGTAGCGTTCCTCTGCCCTGGTCCTAGGATTCCTCACTGGGGTCAATAGCCAGGACAGGTTGGGGTAACCAGAGTCCCCTAATAGCCACACACGGTGCCTCTGGAGTTGACCCATCATATAAGGGATGCTGCTAATCCGCAGGATGTAGGCGTCATGCACTGAGCCTGGGAGATGTACTGGTCTGCCAAACATACCATCTGTACATTCATGGAATGATAACTCTTCCGGTTCCTGTACACCTGTTCACTCCTGTGTGGGGGGACCAGAGCTACATGGGTGCCATCAATAGGACCTATGATGTTGGGGATATGTCCCAGGGCATAGAAGTCACCCTTCACTGTAGCCAAATCCTCCACCTGAGGGAAAACGATGTAGCTCCTTACGTGTTTCAGCAGGGCAGACAACACTCTGGACAGCACATTGGAAAACATAGGCTGGGACATCCCTGATGCCATGGCCACTGTTGTTTGAAATGATCCACTTGCAAGGAAATGGAGCACTGATAGCACCTGCACGTCAGGGGGTATTACTGTGGGATGGCGGATTGGTGAGATCAGGTCTGGCTCCAACTGGGTACACAATTCCTGGACTGTGGCACGGTCAAACCTGTAGGTGATGATCAAATGTCGCTCCTCCATTGTTAATAGGTCCACCAGTGGTTGGTACACCGGAGGATTCCGCCATCTCCTCAAAAGTCCCAGATGACGGTGCCTAAGAAGGACAACAGTGACCACAGAGTCAACAAAATCCCAGGTATGCACCCACAGCTACACAGAACACAACACCAAATACAAAACTCATCCTGTAAGTGTGTTGAGTGTAGGCCTAGGTATGTGTGACGCAGTAGTAAATGAAGCCATGTGGGCCCCTGAAATGGCAGCTGCCTGACCTCTAAAGTGGGACAATGGGGTTTGAGGCATCTGCGCTGGCGTTGTACACCGTCGCGGTAGGCGGTCGTAGACCGAGGCGCAATGCTGCATTGGTTAACATTGGACCCTATGGGTCCCAGGAGCCAATGACGAAGTGCGCCGGCGGTGATGATACACACCGCCGCGGACGTCACCGCCGCGGACGTGACCGCCATTTTCTATCTGTTCAATCACTCGATACCTGATCTTCGACAGGAGAGGACCTATACTGCAAGTGCAGCTGTGACCTCGGTCTGGAAGAGACAATGGCTGCTGCGTCTGGGGAAAGGGCCCCTGCCTTCACTGCTCATGAGTTGGAGAAGCTAGTCGACGGGGTCCTCCCCCAGTACACGCTACTCTACAGTCCTCCAGACCAACATGTAAGTACACAGGGAGCACGTTGTATGGGCTATGCTGGGTGGAGAGGGCTGGATGTCACTAGCAAGGGGGCAGAGTTAAGCGACCATGAAGGACTGTGAATGCATGTGCCACATGGCAAGGGTAGGGATGGGGGCCACTCACTTCGACGGTGCACTTGTTAATGACTTCTCTTCTTCCCCTGTACATGTCATGTAGGTCAGCGCTGTAGGAGGCTGGACTGGCTTGTAGTGAGTACCAAGGGGTACTTGCACCTTGCACCAGGCCCAGTTATCCCTTATTAGTGTATAGGGTGTCTAGCAGCTTAGGCTGATAGATAATGGTAGCTTAGCAGAGCAGCTTAGGCTGAACTAGGAGACGTGTGAAGCTACTACAGTACCACTTAGTGTCATATGCACAATATCATAAGAAAACACAATACACAGTTATACTAAAAATAAAGGTACTTTATTTTTATGACAATATGCCAAAGTATCTTAGAGTGTACCCTCAGTGAGAGGATAGGAAATATACACAAGATATATATACATAATAGCAAAAATATGCAGTATAGTCTTAGAAAACAGTGCAAACAATGTATAGTTACAATAGGATGCAATGGGGAAACATAGGGATAGGGGCAACACAAACCATATACTCCAGAAGTGGAATGCGAACCACGAATGGACCCCAAACCTATGTGACCTTGTAGAGGGTCGCTGGGACTATTAGAAAATAGTGAGAGTTAGCAAAATAACCCTCCCCAAGACCCTAAAAAGTGAGTGCAAAGTGCACTAAAGTTCCCCTAAGGACAAAATAGTCGTGTTAGAGGGAAAATGCAAGGAAAACACAAATCAGCAATGCAACAACGATGGATTCCTGACTGAGGGTACCTGTGGAACAAGGGGACCAAGTCCAAAAGTCACAAGCAACTCGGAGATGGGCAGATGCCCAAGAAATGCCAGCGGTTGGTGCAAAGAAGCTCTTACTAGGCTGAAGAACTGTGAATACTGCAGGAACGACAAGGGCTAGAGACTTCCCCTTTGGAGGATGGATCCCCCACGCCTTGGAGAGTCGTGCAGAAGTGTTTTCCCGCCGGATGGATGCCAACAAGCCTTGCTACACGCAAATCGTGCGTTTGGCGTTTTTGGACGCTGCTGGGGCCCAGGAGGGACCAGGAGGTCGCAAATTGGACCTGCAGAGAGAGGGGACGTCGAGCATGACAAAGAGCCCTCACTGAAGCAGGTAGCACCCGGAGAAGTGCCAGAAACAGGCACTACGAGGATGCGTGAAACGGTGCTTGCCGAAGTTGCACAAAGGAGTCCCACGTCGCCGGAGACCAACTTAGAAAGTCGTGCAATGCAGGTTAGAGTGCCGTGGACCCAGGCTTGGCTGTGCACGAAGGATTTCCGCCGGAAGTGCACAGGGGCCGGAGTAGCTTGCAAAGTCACGGTTCCCAGCAATGCAGCCCAGCGAGGTGAGGCAAGGACTTACCTCCACCAAACTTGGGCTGAAGAGTCACTGGACTGTGGGGGTCACTTGGACGGTGGCGCTGGATTCGAGGGACCTCGCTCGTCGTGCTGAGAGGAGACCCAAGGGACCAGTAATGCAGCTTTTTGGTGCCTGCGGTTGCAGGGGGAAGATTCCGTCGACCCACAGGAGATTTCTTCGGAGCTTCTGGTGCAGAGAGGAGGCAGGCTACCCCCACAGCATGCACAAGCAGGAAAACAGTCGAGAAGGCGGCAGGATCAGCGTTACAGAGTTGCAGTAGTCGTCTTTGCTACTATGTTGCAGGTTTGCAGGCTTCCAGCGCGGTCAGCGGTCGATTCCTTATCAGAAGGTGAAGAGGGAGATGCAGAGGAACTCGGCTGAGCTCATGCATTCGTTATCTAAAGTTTCCCCAGAGACAGAGATCCTAAATAGCCAGAAAAGAGGGTTTGGCTACCTAGGAGAGAGGAAAGGCTACTAACACCTGAAGGAGCCTATCAGCAGGAGTCTCTGACGTCACCTGGTGGCACTGGCCACTCAGAGCAGTCCAGTGTGCCAGCAGCACCTCTGTTTCCAAGATGGCAGAGGTCTGGAGCACACTGGAGGAGCTCTGGACACCTCCCAGGGGAGGTGCAGGTCAGGGGAGTGGTCACTCCCCTTTCCTTTGTCCAGTTTCGCGCCAGAGCAGGGGCTAAGGGGTCCCTGAACCGGTGTAGACTGGCTTATGCAGAATTGGGCACATCTGTGCCCAACAAAGCATTTCCAGAGGCTGGGGGAGGCTACTCCTCCCCTGCCTTCACACCATTTTCCGAAGGGAGAGGGTGTCACACCCTCTCTCAGAGGAAGTTCTTTGTTCTGCCATCCTGGGCCAGGCCTGGCTGGACCCCAGGAGGGCAGCTGCCTGTCTGAGGGGTTGGCAGCAGCAGCAGCTGCAGAGAAACCCCAGGAAGGGCAGTCTGGCAGTACCAGGGTCTGTGCTACAGACCACTGGGATCATGGAATTGTACCAACAATGCCAGGATGGCATAGAGGGGGCAATTCCATGATTATAGACATGTTACATGGCCATATTCGGAGTTACCATGGTGAAGCTACATATAGGTAGTGACCTATATGTAGTGCACGCGTGTAATGGTGTCCCCGCACTCACAAAGTTCAGTGAATTGGCTCTGAACAATGTGGGGGCACCTTGGCTAGTGCCAGGGTGCCCTCACACTAAGTAACTTTGCACCTAACCTTTACCAGGTAAAGGTTAGACATATAGGTGACTTATAAGTTACTTAAGTGCAGTGAAAAATGGCTGTGAAATAACGTGGACGTTATTTCACTCAGGCTGCAGTGGCAGGCCTGTGTAAGAATTGTCAGAGCTCCCTATGGGTGGCAAAAGAAATGCTGCAGCCCATAGGGATCTCCTGGAACCCCAATACCCTGGGTACCTCAGTACCATATACTAGGGAATTATAAGGGTGTTCCAGTAAGCCAATGTAAATTGGTAAAAATGGTCACTAGCCTGTCAGTGACAATTTGAAAGTAATGAGAGAGCATAACCACTGAGGTTCTGGTTAGCAGAGCCTCAGTGAGACAGTTAGGCACCACACAGGGAACATACACATGCACACCTATGAGCACTGGGGCCCTGTGTGACAGGGTCCCAGTGACACATACATATAGGCCACAAACCTATGAGCACTGGGGTCCTGACCAGCAGGATCCCAGTGACACATAACAACCATACTGAAAACATGGTGTTTTCACTATGAGCACTGAGGCCTGGCTATCAGGATCCCAGTGAGACAGTGAAAACAGTGACAAACACCCTGACATACACTCACAAACAGGCCAAAAGTGGGGGTAACAAGGCTAGAAAGAGGCTACCTTCTCACACAACCCCCCCCCAAACGAAGGACAATAAGGCTAACCTTGGCCAGTTGAGACTTTATTGTCTAAGTGGTGATAAGTAGAGAGTAGCTCTGCAATAGACTGGTTACTCCCTTTATCATCCACTATATGGTTACTTCCCTGTGGGGATGTAAACCACCCTGTTTGAAGTTTTTTAGCTAAGCAACAATGTGAAGATGTATTTTCAGAGTTTCTATCAGTAAGTTTTAGTTTAGAGCAGTGGGAATTGTCCACTGAACCTATTTGTAGTGATGGAAATGCCAGACAGGGATGCTGTCTCAGAAAAGCCATAGCTGGGCAAAAACTTTGTCCATTTGGCTGGAAGAGAGAACAGGGATGCTGTTTCTCTTGAGTTGGAGCAGGGCAGGGATGCTGTCCTATGAGCTCCACACTAGGGCAGGGATGCTGTCCTAAGTGTTGTGAGGCAGTACAGGGTTTCTGCACTAAAGTTTCTCTGGGAGGGTTGGAGGGATGCTCCATGTTAACTAAAATTGTGCTCTTTTTGTCACCAATGTTAGTTATCCCACAGAGAGGTACTTCTACCTCAGGGAGTCCAGCTATGCCAGCTGATGATTCCCTTGGAACAGGTGCCACCCCAGGAGAGGTTTCTCCCACCACAGGAATAGTATCCTGAATGGTAGGGTGGTTAGGGGATACTGTGATACCCTTTTTACCTGTTGATGGAGAGGGATCCTGAGTTTTCAGGCCTTCTCTCCTTTGCTTTTTCATTTCACTTGAAATGAGAGGGAACAATTCCTCAGGGATGCCCAGCATGGCTGCATGGGCATAAAACTCTACATCAGCCCAACCTGAGGCCTCTAGGTCATTACCTAAGAGACAGTCTACAGGTAAGCTAGGTGATACCATCACCTGCTTAGGGCCAGTAACTCCACCCCAACTAAACTGAATTATAGCTAAGGGAAGAAACTTAGTGGAGTTATGGACATCAATAATCTTATACTGTTGTCCAATGATGTGTTGTTCAGGAGGCACTAGGTTTTCAGTCACCAAAGTGAAACTGGCACCTGTGTCCCTGTAGGCCAAGGCCTCAACACCATTTATTGAAACTGTCTGCCTGTACTTATCCATTGTAAGGGGACAAGCAGCCAGTGTGGCAAGGCCAATGCCACTAGGTGTGACAGAAACTGTCTTGGGACTGATTACATCAGTTTCCACTATGGACCCATAAGTGAACCCAACTACACCCTTTGCTTGACTGTTGCCAGCAGTCCCACCACTAGTACCACTACTGCTAGGGGCACTAGAGCTTGATGTATTAGTGGTGGTAGGCTCAGGGGGTTTACCTGGACAGGACTTATCCCCTGGCCTATGGCCTCTGTTTTTACACACAAAGCACCAAGGCTTTTTAATGTGTGCAGGTTGGGAAGAAGAGGAAGAATTTGTTTTATCCCCACCCTCTGAAGAGTGTTTAAGATTTGAAGTGGGATCTTTGGTTTTACCCTTATCCCCATGCTTATCTTGAGATTTTTCACCATCTTTCTTCTTATTGCCATCTTTGTCACCCCCTGTATGAACTTTTCTGTTCACCCTTGTTCTGACCCATTTGTCTGCCTTCTTTCCCAATTCTTGGGGAGAGGTCAGATCAGAGTCTACCAGGTACTGGTGCAACAAATCAGACACACAATTATTAAGTATATGCTCTCTCAGGATTGTGTTATACAGGCTTTCATAATCAGTAACTTTACTGCCATGTAACCACCCCTCCAAGGCCTTCACTGCCTGGTCAATGAAATCAACCCAGTCTTGTGAAGACTCCTTTTTGGTCTCTCTGAACTTTATCCTGTACTGTTCAGTGGTTAAGCCATAACCATCCAGGAGTGCATTCTTAAGAACTTGGAAATTATTAGCATCATTTTCTTTTACAGTAAGGAGCCTATCCCTACCTTTTCCAGTAAATGATAGCCATAGGATAGCAGCCCACTGCTTTTGAGGGACATCCTGTACAGGACAGGCCCTCTCAAGTGCAGCAAACCACTTGTTAATGTCATCCCCCTCCTTATAAGGGGGAACTATCTTGTGCAGATTCCTGGAATCATGCTCTTTTGCAGGATGACTATGGGGAATACTGCTGCTGCCACCATGGGTATCTAAACCCAACTTCTGTCTTTCCCTCTCTATTTCTAAAGACTGTCTATCCAAATCCAGCTGTTGCTTCTTGAGCTTCAGTCTGGTTTGTTCCACTCTCAATCTATTGAGCTCCCTTTCTAACAATCTGTCATCAGGGTGGGTGGGAGGGACATTTCTAGATACAGAGGTATGATGGGAATGAACAGAAGGAGACCTGTCCCTTACAGAGAGCACCCTAACAGCTTGGCTACCAGCATAATGTGAGAGCACACCATCAGTATGGTGTGATTCAACCTCTGTACCAACTATGCTAGACTGTCTAGTAATGGGCAGGCTGAGAAGTTTCTTTCCTGAACCTTTTCCTGGGGGAGTCCCTGGATCAGATTGAGAACCATTAGCTACTTTTTCTACAGATTGGGCACTTATGGCCTTATCCTGTACTCTAAGCATATTAATTAACAGTTCTAAGGAAGGATTCTTTCCTACACTCAAACCTCTCTCTATGCAGAGACTCCTTGCTCCTTTCCAGCTAAGGTGATCATATGCAAGTTTGGACAGTTCAACATTTTTTCCTGTGCCAGACATTTTTTAGAGAGAGTTAAAGTGATAGAAAAAGGGAAAAAAGTTTTCAGAACTTTTTGGAAAGACAGAAAAAACTTTTTAAATTTTTAAGAACTTTTTTGAAAGTTTAGAAGTACTTTTCAGCACTTAGAAAAGAGTGAAAAGAGGAAATGCAAAACTTTTTGGCTATGTGTATATACACTGACCTTGTTTTGTATATTTTTCTCTTATGAAAAGTACAATGACAAGAGTGGTAAGTAGTCTCAAGCACTTATCCCACCACTGCACAACCAATGTAGGAGGCTGGACTGGCTTGTAGTGAGTACCAAGGGGTACTTGCACCTTGCACCAGGCCCAGTTATCCCTTATTAGTGTATAGGGTGTCTAGCAGCTTAGGCTGATAGATAATGGTAGCTTAGCAGAGCAGCTTAGGCTGAACTAGGAGACGTGTGAAGCTACTACAGTACCACTTAGTGTCATATGCACAATATCATAAGAAAACACAATACACAGTTATACTAAAAATAAAGGTACTTTATTTTTATGACAATATGCCAAAGTATCTTAGAGTGTACCCTCAGTGAGAGGATAGGAAATATACACAAGATATATATACACAATAGCAAAAATATGCAGTATAGTCTTAGAAAACAGTGCAAACAATGTATAGTTACAATAGGATGCAATGGGGAAACATAGGGATAGGGGCAACACAAACCATATACTCCAGAAGTGGAATGCGAACCACGAATGGACCCCAAACCTATGTGACCTTGTAGAGGGTCGCTGGGACTATTAGAAAATAGTGAGAGTTAGCAAAATAACCCTCCCCAAGACCCTAAAAAGTGAGTGCAAAGTGCACTAAAGTTCCCCTAAGGACAAAATAGTCGTGTTAGAGGGAAAATGCAAGGAAAACACAAATCAGCAATGCAACAACGATGGATTCCTGACTGAGGGTAGCTGTGGAACAAGGGGACCAAGTCCAAAAGTCACAAGCAACTCGGAGATGGGCAGATGCCCAAGAAATGCCAGCGGTTGGTGCAAAGAAGCTCTTACTAGGCTGAAGAACTGTGAATACTGCAGGAACGACAAGGGCTAGAGACTTCCCCTTTGGAGGATGGATCCCCCACGCCTTGGAGAGTCGTGCAGAAGTGTTTTCCCGCCGGATGGATGCCAACAAGCCTTGCTACACGCAAATCGTGCGTTTGGCGTTTTTGGACGCTGCTGGGGCCCAGGGGGGACCAGGAGGTCGCAAATTGGACCTGCAGAGAGAGTGGACGTCGTGCAAGACAAAGAGCCCTCAATGAAGCAGGTAGCACCCGGAGAAGTGCCAGAAACAGGCACTACGAGGATGCGTGAAACGGTGCTCGCCGAAGTTGCACAAAGGAGTCCCACGTCGCCGGAGACCAACTTAGAAAGTCGTGCAATGCAGGTTAGAGTGCCGTGGACCCAGGCTTGGCTGTGCACGAAGGATTTCCGCTGGAAGTGCACAGGGGCCGGAGTAGCTTGCAAAGTCACGGTTCCCAGCAATGCAGCCCAGCGAGGTGAGGCAAGGACTTACCTCCACCAAACTTGGGCTGAAGAGTCACTGGACTGTGGGGGTCACTTGGACGGTGGCGCTGGATTCGAGGGACCTCGCTCGTCGTGCTGAGAGGAGACCCAAGGGACCAGTAATGCAGCTTTTTGGTGCCTGCGGTTGCAGGGGGAAGATTCCGTCGACCCACGGGAGATTTCTTCGGAGCTTCTGGTGCAGAGAGGAGGCAGGCTACCCCCACAGCATGCACAAGCAGGAAAACAGTCGAGAAGGCGGCAGGATCAGCGTTACAGAGTTGCAGTAGTCGTCTTTGCTACTATGTTGCAGGTTTGCAGGCTTCCAGCGCGGTCAGCGGTCGATTCCTTATCAGAAGGTGAAGAGGGAGATGCAGAGGAACTCGGCTGAGCTCATGCATTCGTTATCTAAAGTTTCCCCAGAGACAGAGATCCTAAATAGCCAGAAAAGAGGGTTTGGCTACCTAGGAGAGAGGAAAGGCTACTAACACCTGAAGGAGCCTATCAGCAGGAGTCTCTGACGTCACCTGGTGGCACTGGCCACTCAGAGCAGTCCAGTGTGCCAGCAGCACCTCTGTTTCCAAGATGGCAGAGGTCTGGAGCACACTGGAGGAGCTCTGGACACCTCCCAGGGGAGGTGCAGGTCAGGGGAGTGGTCACTCCCCTTTCCTTTGTCCAGTTTCGCGCCAGAGCAGGGGCTAAGGGGTCCCTGAACCGGTGTAGACTGGCTTATGCAGAATTGGGCACATCTGTGCCCAACAAAGCATTTCCAGAGGCTGGGGGAGGCTACTCCTCCCCTGCCTTCACACCATTTTCCGAAGGGAGAGGGTGTCACACCCTCTCTCAGAGGAAGTTCTTTGTTCTGCCATCCTGGGCCAGGCCTGGCTGGACCCCAGGAGGGCAGCTGCCTGTCTGAGGGGTTGGCAGCAGCAGCAGCTGCAGAGAAACCCCAGGAAGGGCAGTCTGGCAGTACCAGGGTCTGTGCTACAGACCACTGGGATCATGGAATTGTACCAACAATGCCAGGATGGCATAGAGGGGGCAATTCCATGATCATAGACATGTTACATGGCCATATTCGGAGTTACCATGGTGAAGCTACATATAGGTAGTGACCTATATGTAGTGCACGCGTGTAATGGTGTCCCCGCACTCACAAAGTTCAGTGAATTGGCTCTGAACAATGTGGGGGCACCTTGGCTAGTGCCAGGGTGCCCTCACACTAAGTAACTTTGCACCTAACCTTTACCAGGTAAAGGTTAGACATATAGGTGACTTATAAGTTACTTAAGTGCAGTGAAAAATGGCTGTGAAATAACGTGGACGTTATTTCACTCAGGCTGCAGTGGCAGGCCTGTGTAAGAATTGTCAGAGCTCCCTATGGGTGGCAAAAGAAATGCTGCAGCCCATAGGGATCTCCTGGAACCCCAATACCCTGGGTACCTCAGTACCATATACTAGGGAATTATAAGGGTGTTCCAGTAAGCCAATGTAAATTGGTAAAAATGGTCACTAGCCTGTCAGTGACAATTTGAAAGTAATGAGAGAGCATAACCACTGAGGTTCTGGTTAGCAGAGCCTCAGTGAGACAGTTAGGCACCACACAGGGAACATACACATGCACACCTATGAGCACTGGGGCCCTGTGTGACAGGGTCCCAGTGACACATACATATAGGCCACAAACCTATGAGCACTGGGGTCCTGACCAGCAGGATCCCAGTGACACATAACAACCATACTGAAAACATGGTGTTTTCACTATGAGCACTGAGGCCTGGCTATCAGGATCCCAGTGAGACAGTGAAAACAGTGACAAACACCCTGACATACACTCACAAACAGGCCAAAAGTGGGGGTAACAAGGCTAGAAAGAGGCTACCTTCTCACACAACCCCCCCCCCAAACGAAGGACAATAAGGCTAACCTTGGCCAGTTGAGACTTTATTGTCTAAGTGGTGATAAGTAGAGAGTAGCTCTGCAATAGACTGGTTACTCCCTTTATCATCCACTATATGGTTACTTCCCTGTGGGGATGTAAACCACCCTGTTTGAAGTTTTTTAGCTAAGCAACAATGTGAAGATGTATTTTCAGAGTTTCTATCAGTAAGTTTTAGTTTAGAGCAGTGGGAATTGTCCACTGAACCTATTTGTAGTGATGGAAATGCCAGACAGGGATGCTGTCTCAGAAAAGCCATAGCTGGGCAAAAACTTTGTCCATTTGGCTGGAAGAGAGAACAGGGATGCTGTTTCTCTTGAGTTGGAGCAGGGCAGGGATGCTGTCCTATGAGCTCCACACTAGGGCAGGGATGCTGTCCTAAGTGTTGTGAGGCAGTACAGGGTTTCTGCACTAAAGTTTCTCTGGGAGGGTTGGAGGGATGCTCCATGTTAACTAAAATGGTGCTCTTTTTGTCACCAATGTTAGTTATCCCACAGAGAGGTACTTCTACCTCAGGGAGTCCAGCTATGCCAGCTGATGATTCCCTTGGAACAGGTGCCACCCCAGGAGAGGTTTCTCCCACCACAGGAATAGTATCCTGAATGGTAGGGTGGTTAGGGGATACTGTGATACCCTTTTTACCTGTTGATGGAGAGGGATCCTGAGTTTTCAGGCCTTCTCTCCTTTGCTTTTTCATTTCACTTGAAATGAGAGGGAACAATTCCTCAGGGATGCCCAGCATGGCTGCATGGGCATAAAACTCTACATCAGCCCAACCTGAGGCCTCTAGGTCATTACCTAAGAGACAGTCTACAGGTAAGCTAGGTGATACCACCACCTGCTTAGGGCCAGTAACTCCACCCCAACTAAACTGAATTATAGCTAAGGGAAGAAACTTAGTGGAGTTATGGACATCAATAATCTTATACTGTTGTCCAATGATGTGTTGTTCAGGAGGCACTAGGTTTTCAGTCACCAAAGTGAAACTGGCACCTGTGTCCCTGTAGGCCAAGGCCTCAACACCATTTATTGAAACTGTCTGCCTGTACTTATCCATTGTAAGGGGACAAGCAGCCAGTGTGGCAAGGCCAATGCCACTAGGTGTGACAGAAACTGTCTTGGGACTGATTACATCAGTTTCCACTATGGACCCATAAGTGAACCCAACTACACCCTTTGCTTGACTGTTGCCAGCAGTCCCACCACTAGTACCACTACTGCTAGGGGCACTAGAGCTTGATGTATTAGTGGTGGTAGGCTCAGGGGGTTTACCTGGACAGGACTTATCCCCTGGCCTATGGCCTCTGTTTTTACACACAAAGCACCAAGGCTTTTTAATGTGTGCAGGTTGGGAAGAAGAGGAAGAATTTGTTTTATCCCCACCCTCTGAAGAGTGTTTAAGATTTGAAGTGGGATCTTTGGTTTTACCCTTATCCCCATGCTTATCTTGAGATTTTTCACCATCTTTCTTCTTATTGCCATCTTTGTCACCCCCTGTATGAACTTTTATGTTCACCCTTGTTCTGACCCATTTGTCTGCCTTCTTTCCCAATTCTTGGGGAGAGGTCAGATCAGAGTCTACCAGGTACTGGTGCAACAAATCAGACACACAATTATTAAGTATATGCTCTCTCAGGATTGTGTTATACAGGCTTTCATAATCAGTAACTTTACTGACATGTAACCACCCCTCCAAGGCCTTCACTGCCTGGTCAATGAAATCAACCCAGTCTTGTGAAGACTCCTTTTTGGTCTCTCTGAACTTTATCCTGTACTGTTCAGTGGTTAAGCCATAACCATCCAGGAGTGCATTCTTAAGAACTTGGAAATTATTAGCATCATTTTCTTTTACAGTAAGGAGCCTATCCCTACCTTTTCCAGTAAATGATAGCCATAGGATAGCAGCCCACTGCTTTTGAGGGACATCCTGTACAGCACAGGCCCTCTCAAGTGCAGCAAACCACTTGTTAATGTCATCCCCCTCCTTATAAGGGGGAACTATTTTGTGCAGATTCCTGGAATCATGCTCTTTTGCAGGATGACTATGGGGAATACTGCTGCTGCCACCATGGGTATCTAAACCCAACTTCTGTCTTTCCCTCTCTATTTCTAAAGACTGTCTATCCAAATCCAGCTGTTGCTTCTTGAGCTTCAGTCTGGTTTGTTCCACTCTCAATCTATTGAGCTCCCTTTCTAACAATCTGTCATCAGGGTGGGTGGGAGGGACATTTCTAGATACAGAGGTATGATGGGAATGAACAGAAGGAGACCTGTCCCTTACAGAGAGCACCCTAACAGCTTGGCTACCAGCATAATGTGAGAGCACACCATCAGTATGGTGTGATTCAACCTCTGTACCAACTATGCTAGACTGTCTAGTAATGGGCAGGCTGAGAAGTTTCTTTCCTGAACCTTTTCCTGGGGGAGTCCCTGGATCAGATTGAGAACCATTAGCTACTTTTTCTACAGATTGGGCACTTATGGCCTTATCCTGTACTCTAAGCATATTAATTAACAGTTCTAAGGAAGGATTCTTCCCTACACTCAAACCTCTCTCTATGCAGAGACTCCTTGCTCCTTTCCAGCTAAGGTGATCATATGCAAGTTTGGACAGTTCAACATTTTTTCCTGTGCCAGACATTTTTTAGAGAGAGTTAAAGTGATAGAAAAAGAGAAAAAAGTTTTCAGAACTTTTTGGAAAGACAGAAAAAACTTTTTACATTTTTAAGAACTTTTTTGAAAGTTTAGAAGTACTTTTCAGCACTTAGAAAAGAGTGAAAAGAGGAAATGCAAAACTTTTTGGCTATGTGTATATACACTGACCTTGTTTTGTATATTTTTCTCTTATGAAAAGTACAATGACAAGAGTGGTAAGTAGTCTCAAGCACTTATCCCACCACTGCACAACCAATGTAGGAGGCTGGACTGGCTTGTAGTGAGTACCAAGGGGTACTTGCACCTTGCACCAGGCCCAGTTATCCCTTATTAGTGTATAGGGTGTCTAGCAGCTTAGGCTGATAGATAATGGTAGCTTAGCAGAGCAGCTTAGGCTGAACTAGGAGACGTGTGAAGCTACTACAGTACCACTTAGTGTCATATGCACAATATCATAAGAAAACACAATACACAGTTATACTAAAAATAAAGGTACTTTATTTTTATGACAATATGCCAAAGTATCTTAGAGTGTACCCTCAGTGAGAGGATAGGAAATATACACAAGATATATATACACAATAGCAAAAATATGCAGTATAGTCTTAGAAAACAGTGCAAACAATGTATAGTTACAATAGGATGCAATGGGGAAACATAGGGATAGGGGCAACACAAACCATATACTCCAGAAGTGGAATGCGAACCACGAATGGACCCCAAACCTATGACACTTGTAGAGGGTCGCTGGGACTATTAGAAAATAGTGAGAGTTAGCAAAATAACCCTCCCCAAGACCCTAAAAAGTGAGTGCAAAGTGCACTAAAGTTCCCCTAAGGACAAAATAGTCGTGTTAGAGGGAAAATGCAAGGAAAACACAAATCAGCAATGCAACAACGATGGATTCCTGACTGAGGGTACCTGTGGAACAAGGGGACCAAGTCCAAAAGTCACAAGCAACTCGGAGATGGGCAGATGCCCAAGAAATGCCAGCGGTTGGTGCAAAGAAGCTCTTACTAGGCTGAAGAACTGTGAATACTGCAGGAACGACAAGGGCTAGAGACTTCCCCTTTGGAGGATGGATCCCCCACGCCTTGGAGAGTCGTGCAGAAGTGTTTTCCCGCCGGATGGACGCCAACAAGCCTTGCTACACGCAAATCATGCGTTTGGCGTTTTTGGACGCTGCTGGGGCCCAGGAGGGACCAGGAGGTCGCAAATTGGACCTGCAGAGAGAGGGGACGTCGAGCAAGACAAAGAGCCCTCACTGAAGCAGGTAGCACTCGGAGAAGTGCCAGAAACAGGCACTACGAGGATGCGTGAAACGGTGCTCGCCGAAGTTGCACAAAGGAGTCCCACGTCGCCGGAGACCAACTTAGAAAGTCGTGCAATGCAGGTTAGAGTGCCGTGGACCCAGGCTTGGCTGTGCACAAAGGATTTCCGCCGGAAGTGCACAGGGGCCGGAGTAGCTTGCAAAGTCGCGGTTCCCAGCAATGCAGCCCAGCGAGGTGAGGCAAGGACTTACCTCCACCAAACTTGGGCTGATGAGTCACTCGACTGTGGGGGTCACTTGGACGGTGGCGCTGGATTCGAGGGACCTCGCTCGTCATGCTGAGAGGAGACCCAAGGGACCGGTAATGCAGCTTTTTGGTGCCTGCGGTTGCAGGGGGAAGATTCCGTCGACCCACGGGAGATTTCTTCGGAGCTTCTGGTGCAGAGAGGAGGCAGGCTACCCCCACAGCATGCACAAGCAGGAAAACAGTCGAGAAGGCGGCAGGATCAGCGTTACAGAGTTGCAGTAGTCGTCTTTGCTACTATGTTGCAGGTTTGCAGGCTTCCAGCGCGGTCAGCGGTCGATTCCTTATCAGAAGGTGAAGAGGGAGATGCAGAGGAACTCGGCTGAGCTCATGCATTCGTTATCTAAAGTTTCCCCAGAGACAGAGATCCTAAATAGCCAGAAAAGAGGGTTTGGCTACCTAGGAGAGAGGAAAGGCTACTAACACCTGAAGGAGCCTATCAGCAGGAGTCTCTGACGTCACCTGGTGGCACTGGCCACTCAGAGCAGTCCAGTGTGCCAGCAGCACCTCTGTTTCCAAGATGGCAGAGGTCTGGAGCACACTGGAGGTGCTCTGGACACCTCCCAGGGGAGGTGCAGGTCAGGGGAGTGGTCACTCCCCTTTCCTTTGTCCAGTTTCGCGCCAGAGCAGGGGCTAAGGGGTCCCTGAACCGGTGTAGACTGGCTTATGCAGAATTGGGCACATCTGTGCCCAACAAAGCATTTCCAGAGGCTGGGGGAGGCTACTCCTCCCCTGCCTTCACACCATTTTCCAAAGGGAGAGGGTGTCACACCCTCTCTCAGAGGAAGTTCTTTGTTCTGCCATCCTGGGCCAGGCCTGGCTGGACCCCAGGAGGGCAGCTGCCTGTCTGAGGGGTTGGCAGCAGCAGCAGCTGCAGAGAAACCCCAGGAAGGGCAGTCTGGCAGTACCAGGGTCTGTGCTACAGACCACTGGGATCATGGAATTGTACCAACAATGCCAGGATGGCATAGAGGGGGCAATTCCATGATTATAGACATGTTACATGGCCATATTCGGAGTTACCATGGTGAAGCTACATATAGGTAGTGACCTATATGTAGTGCACGCGTGTAATGGTGTCCCCGCACTCACAAAGTTCAGTGAATTGGCTCTGAACAATGTGGGGGCACCTTGGCTAGTGCCAGGGTGCCCTCACACTAAGTAACTTTGCACCTAACCTTTACCAGGTAAAGGTTAGACATATAGGTGACTTATAAGTTACTTAAGTGCAGTGAAAAATGGCTGTGAAATAACGTGGACGTTATTTCACTCAGGCTGCAGTGGCAGGCCTGTGTAAGAATTGTCAGAGCTCCCTATGGGTGGCAAAAGAAATGCTGCAGCCCATAGGGATCTCCTGGAACCCCAATACCCTGGGTACCTCAGTACCATATACTAGGGAATTATAAGGGTGTTCCAGTAAGCCAATGTAAATTGGTAAAAATGGTCACTAGCCTGTCAGTGACAATTTGAAAGTAATGAGAGAGCATAACCACTGAGGTTCTGGTTAGCAGAGCCTCAGTGAGACAGTTAGGCACCACACAGGGAACATACACATGCACACCTATGAGCACTGGGGCCCTGTGTGACAGGGTCCCAGTGACACATACATATAGGCCACAAACCTATGAGCACTGGGGTCCTGACCAGCAGGATCCCAGTGACACATAACAACCATACTGAAAACATGGTGTTTTCACTATGAGCACTGATGCCTGGCTATCAGGATCCCAGTGAGACAGTGAAAACAGTGACAAACACCCTGACATACACTCACAAACAGGCCAAAAGTGGGGGTAACAAGGCTAGAAAGAGGCTACCTTCTCACAAGCGCCCACCAAAAGAAGGACATTTGGCATGCCATCGCCAGGGACGTCCGGACCCTGGGGGTCCACCAGAGACGGGGCACCCACTGCCGTAAAAGATGGGAGGACATTCGCCGCTGGAGCAAGAAGACGGTGGAGGCTCAGCTGGGGATGGCCTCCAAACGTGGGAGGGGTGCCCGTCGCACCATGACCCCCCTGATGTTCTGGATCCTGGCGGTGGCCTACCCTGAGTTGGATGGGCACTTGAGGGCATCACAGCAGACACAAGGGGGTGAGTACAACAACATTCTGCGGACTTTGCGCATGGTGGAGGGGTCTGGGTGGGGGAGGAGGGCTGTGGGTTCCCCTAGGCCAGGGCGAGCTAGGTAGGCTAGGCCCCTCTGTAATGCATGCCATGGGGCACTCCACCCCACCTCTGTAGAGGGCCAAGTACAGGTATACATGCACCTGTGTCATCTATGTGTACAGATGTCCACCTTGGCCATGTAGGCCAGATCCCAGGAATTGCATCTGTAGAGGCCAAGAGCACGGCGTAGTGCAGGGGGCTGCTGTGTCTGTATTGTCCGCCAACGGTAGCGGTAAGCCATGCACTCAACCTGTCTTTCTTCTGTCGTCCCCCCCCCCCTTTTTGTGCTCTCCCTGTTCTTTTGTGCATCAGCATCATCAGGTGGAGGTACAGTGGCACCGGAGCACGAGGGAGCTGCATCCCACATGGCCATGAAGGGCCACACCACAGACTCTGAATACACCAGTGGGATGGAGGGCGAGGGGAGCTTCACGTCGGTCACTGGATCACCAAACAGCGACACAGACTCGTCCGCCGATGGGAGCTCCCTTGTGGTGGTGGCACCATCTGTGCCCCCCACTTCTACAGGTACAGCCACCACCCCCCCTACCAGCATCGCCCTCCCAGCAGCCCCTCAGCCTTCGCTCCGTGCCCGCTCACCTAGGAGGGTGGGCATCACCTTCGCCCCAGGCACCTCAGCCCCTGCCCCAGTCACCCCTGCTGCCCTCAGTGAGGAGGCCATTGACCTCCTCAGGTCACTCACTGTTGGGTAGTCTACCATTGTGAATGCCATTCAGGGTGTAGAAAGGGAGTTGCAACACGCTAATGCATTCCTGGAGGCATTCATTCTGGTCAGGCTGCCCTTCATCGAACCCTGCAATCTCTGGCCTCATCACTGATGGCAGCCATTGTTCCTGTGTCTAGCCTCCCCCCTCCAACTTCATCCACCCAGACCCAATCCCCTGTACCCCAGCTTATCCCAAGCATACCATCAGACAAGCATGCACACACCCCAACACACAAAAGTAGCTCAGGCAAACATAAGCACCACACATCCCACAGGCACTCACGCAAGCATCACCCACATACAGACACAGCAACATCCACTGCCTCCACTGTGTCCCCCTCCTCATCGTCTCCCTCCTCTCTCCCAGTGTCATCTACACTCTCACCTGCATGCACTACATCTACAGGCACTAGGACTCGCACCAGAACACCCAGCACCACACCCCGCTCACCTGCACTCACCACCCCCACTTCCATTTACATGTCCCCTGTGTCCACTCCCAGTGTGTCTGTGACGCCCCCTCCCAAAGAACACAAACGCGGGCACCCACACACCCAACATCCATCCACCTCACGACAGCCTCCAGTACCTGCACCTGCACCCAAATCACCTAAAGTGACACCTCCTACAACCACCTCCTCTTCCTCCGCTCCCAGACCCCCTCCACCTACCCATCCCAGTGTTCGTCAGAAACTCTTCCTCAGCGACATTGACCTCTTTCCCACCACCCCCACCCCTCCAATTCATAGGTCCCGTAGTAGCACCTCAGCCAAAAAAAGTCCGGTACCAGTGGTGCGTGTTAAAGGTGTGTGGAGTGCACCGGCCACCAGGGCAACCAGTGTGACACGGAGCCAAAGCACTGCCAGTCCACCCCCTGTAAAGCACCTTAAGTTGGAAAGTGGCTGACGGGAGAGGGTGAAGACTCCTGCCGGAAAAACAGCTCACAAGGGTCCCGGGGGGAGTGCTGAGTCTGCTGTGACTCCTCCCAAGGTGTTGAAGGGGCAGAAGAAGTCTCCAAAGTCTGGGAAGAGCAGCACGGCGGAGAAGGCCGCCATCCTCCCCGCAGGCCGGGACGCCACCGCCAGCAGTATCGTCACAGGTCCGGAGACCACCGCCAGAGTCAGTGCCCTGGAGGGCACCAGCATCGTCACAGGTCAGGAGACCACCGCCAGAGTCAGTGCCCTGGAGGGCACCAGTATCGTCACAGATGAGGTGACCACCGCCAGCGTCAGTGACCTGGAGGTCCCCGGTAACCACAGCCCCGCTGGGCACTGACGGACCGTAATGCCACACACCGCTGCACAGGTCAGAGACAGCAAAGGCAAGCACCGCTGAACAAGGTAAAGACCGCCATGGTGAAGACTGCTGAACAGGGCAAAGACCGCCATGGTGAAGACCGCTGAACAGGGCAACGCACCGCCATGGCAAAGCACCGCTGAACAGGGCAAAGACCGCCATGGTGAAGACCGCTGAACAGGGCAAAGCACGCCATGGCAAAGCACCGCTGAACAGGCCAAAGACCGACATGGTGAAGACCGCTGAACAGGGCAAAGACCGCCATGGCAAAGCACCGCTGAACAGGCCAAAGACCGACATGGTGAAGACCGCTGAACAGGGCAAAGACCGCCATGGTGAAGACCGCTGAACAGGGCATAGACCGCCATGGTGAAGACCGCTGAACAGGGCAACGCACCGCCATGGCAAAGCACCGCTGAACAGGATAAAGACCGCCATGGTGAAGACCGCTGAACAGGGCAAAGCACCGCCACTGCAAAGCACCGCTGAACAAGGCAAAGACCGCCATGGTGAAGACCGCTGAACAGGGCAAAGCACCGCTAAATCAAGCATCGTTAGCCCATGTGCAGCTGGGACAGTGACGGAACACGGACCGTCACGGGGAGCGTGATGCACTCCGGGCACCAGTCCCCCTCCAGAACCAGTGGAGACCTGCATCCACTCTGTCTGTCCTTCACAGGATGAAGCACTCTGGGCACCAGTCCCCCTCCAGAACCAGTAGAGACTGTTATCCACTTGAGAGACTGTGGCTTTGCACTCCCCAGGATGGTACAGTGTGCAAGCCACCCACTGTAGAGACTTGAGAGACTGTGGCTTTGCACTCCCCAGGATGGTACAGTGGGCAAGCCACCCACTGTAGAGACTTGAGAGACTGTGGTTTTGCACTCCCCAGGATACATCAATGGGCATGGAGCCCCGTCGTGGATCTGGCGTGGTGCTGTAATCTGGCTGAGGTGCCCCTCCTTCCCTTCCCCCTGAGGTGCCTGTTGTATTTCTATCTGATGCCCCTGCAGTGTTCTTTCCGTTTGTGGACAGGTATCTAGTGTGGGCCTCGCCCATGCATTTTGGGGCCAGTGGTCCACAGACATTGAAATGTGCATACCTGTACTACTAATCGTGATGTATATATTTGGAAAGTGTATATCTATCTGTATATAGTAGGTTACTGTATTTTGATACATTACAATGTTTGAACTGATTTTGTTTTGTCTTTGCATTCTTCCGGGGGGGTTGGGGGTTGTTACTGTGCTGTTTGGAACTGCATTGGTGTGTGTGTTGTAGTGTGTGAGGGTCGGGTTGGGGGTGGGGGTGTTGCGTGTGTGTCCCCCTGACTTTTGCCTCCCCCCTCCCCTATATCGTAGGTGCAGTACTCACCGTTGTCTTCGGCGCCTACGTTGCTGGTGATCGTAGATGAGCAGGAAGACAAGCGCAGGGAGTATTTGTAGTTCGGGCTCCATGGTAGCCTCCTTCCTCGTGGAGTGTGTTCAGGTGAGCGTTTTCCCATTGAAATGGCTGTTTACGCCGTGTTTTTATCCACGGTGAATCCGCCCCGGAAAAGGTGGCGGATTGGCGGGTTGTGATACTGTGGGCGATACTTTGTCTTCCGCCTGCCGCGCTGCTTGTCTGTACTGCCGTGGCGGTCGGAGTGTTAAAGTGGCTGTCTATGTTGGCAGTTTCCGCCACGGTCATAATTCCCTTTTTTTGTCTGCCGGCCTGTTTGCGGTATTACCGCAGCTTTAACACCGTCCGCCAGGGTTGTAATGACCACCTTAGTCTTAATTTTAAACATATATTTTTACTGTTACTTTCAACTCTCATAAATGTTTTCCATTACTGAAGAAAAGCATATTGTAAAGCAAACAGTTTGTTTTCAGTGACTCCATTTCCTTTGATCGTTATTATATATATGTTACATCTATATATATCTCTATATAGCTCAGTTAATGAATATATGTACAGTATATCTATATATATATATGTTTATATTTATAAATAGAAAAAACGCGAATGAGTCAGCCCCAAACGCGGCAGGCTGTACCAGGGTCGCGAACCCTAAATATTCAACAACTAATCACCGTTGTTCAATGTATAAAGGAAATTTAGTCAGTTTTTTATGTTAATGTTTTGGGTAGTATGTAAAATGGAGAGGGAAATGGGGCTGAAGATATCTCTATGAATAAGGGAGCCTTGTCTCCTGAAACGCGTTAGAGTTTTATTTGCTGTTTTGTTTATTCTGTCACATTAAATTTACTTTTCTTAGTGACACGAGTGGCTATAACTTTCTCTTCTTTTCAAGAAGTGATTTGTTGTTGAATGTTTATATATATATATATATATATATATATGTTAAACCTAACAGCCCAAACTTTTTGCCTGCCCCCCTCCACTTTTTGGTTACTATTTTTGCTGGTTTTAAGACTCTGCGCACTTAACCTCTGCTAACCAGTGCTAAAGTACATATGCTCTCTCCCTTTAAACATGATAACATTGGATCATACCCAATTGGATTAGTAAATTTACTTATAAGTCCCTAGTAAAGTGCACTATATGTTCCCACGGCCTGTAGATTAAATGCTACTAGGGGGCCTGCAGCACTGATTGTGCCACCCACTTAAGTAGCCCCTTAACCATGTCTCAGGCCTGCCATTGCAAGGCCTGTGTGCCCTGTTTCCCTGCAAATTCGACTTGCCATTTAAAAGTACTTGCCAAGCCTAAAACTCCCATTTTTCTACATATAAGTCACCCCTAAGGTAGGCCCTAGGTAGTCCATAGGGCAGGGTGCTGTGTAGACAAAAGGCAGGACCTGTACCTGTATAGTTTACATGTCCTGGTAGTGGAAAACTCCAAAATTCATTTTCCCACTGCTGTGAGGCCTGCTCCTTTCACAGGCTATCATTAGAGCTACCCTCATATACTGTTTGAGTGGTAACTGCTGATAAGAAAGGAGTAGGGAGGTCATATTTAGTATGGCCAGAATGGTAACACAAAATCCTGCTGACAGGTGAAATTGGATTTAATATCACTATTTTAGAAATTCCACTTTTAGAAAGTGAGCATTTCTCTGCACTTAAGTCCTGCTGTGCCGTACAATCCACATCTGGCTAGGTTCAGTTGACAGCTCCCCTTGTGCATTCACTCAGACAAACCCCAAACACGGATTCTCAGCCTCACTTGCATGCATCTGCATTTTGAATGGGTCTTCCTGGGCTGGGAGGGTGAAGGGCCTGACACTTACATGTCAAAGGACACAAAGGACTTCCACACCCTCACTGGGACCTTGGCAGAGAGGACTGAACTGAAAGGGGACCTTGTGCACTTCTAAGCATCTCTTTGAAGTCTTTCCCACTTCAAAGTCACATTTGGGTATTTAAACAGGGCCTCTGCCCCCACCAACTCAGACACTTCCTGGAGAAGACAACCTGAACCAGAATCTGCAACCTGCCACGAAGAACTGCCTGGCTGCCCAAAGGACTCACCTGACTGCTTTCTGTGAAGGAATGCTGCCTCTCTGCTGCCCTGCAGCCTTGCTGCTCTCTGGCTGTGCTGAGAAGCTCTCTCCAAGGGCTTGGCTAGAGTTTGCCTCCTGTTCCCTGAAGTCTCAGGACCAAAAAGACTTCATCTCTACAAGAAGAACTCCCTGTGTGGTGAAAATCGATGCACAACCTGCCAGGAACCACACACAGCCTACATCACAGGAAAAAATTCACTGCATGCGAACCAGGATGACACAGCCCGATTTTGCAACAAGAAGATTGATGCAGCGTCAGTGTAGAGACCGGAAATTCAACGCATATCCCACAGGAATGACTTCCAGAGAGGATTGACGCAGCGCCTGCCTTGCAGTAGAAATGTCCACGCAACGCCCACCAGATCGACGCAGTCCCTGTGACTTCATCCTGTCGGCGCCAGATTTCAACACAAGGTCCCAGGGGCGTCTGAAAACCCCACATCCCGAAGAGGATCTAAGACTGAGCGCTGGAAATCGACACAAAGCCTTCCCTGCGTGAAAAATAAGCAACGCATCGCCGTGTGCGGGCCAAGAAATCGACACACATCTCTCTGTTTTCCAGCAACTCCTCCTCTGTGGTTCTTAGCAGAGATTTTGAACGTAAACCAGGTACTTTGTGCTTGCAAGAGACATTTATTGCTTTTATGAGACTAAAGACAATGTATATCAGTTTTTACAGTGACATTTCAAAATATACATATTGCATTTTTAGCGTTTTGACCTTCATCTAATCAGATAAATATTATATATTTTTCTAAACTCTGTGTGCTGTATTTTTGTGGTGATCTACTGTGTTCTTGCATGATTTATTGCACAAATACTTTACACATTGCCTTCTAGGTTAAGCCTGACTGCTCAGTGCCAAGCTACCAGAGGGTGGGCACAGGATAATTTGGAATGTGTGTGACTTACCCTGACTAGAGTGAGGATCCTTGCTTGGACAGGGGGTAACCTGACTGCCAACCAAAGACCCCATTTCTAACGCTATATATAAATAGATTTTACACTACTGGCGGGACGGGCGGCACACGGCCGGGCCTGGCTACACTCTGAACTCCGGCCACAGATATTATTTTAAGTGCCGCGCGGCAATCTACTTTGGTGCTTTTTCCATAAACGGTGGGACAGGCGGCTTACGACTGGGCCCGTCTGGCTTTTAAATTACCGGTCTTGGATATCACTTCGACCGCCGCGCAGCAGTGTACTGCAGGATTCTTTCGCAGGTGCCTTCACCTCTAAACTCGCCTAAAACCTAGCAACTCAAATTTGCCTATCGATGGTTCCGTTTGCGTGTTTAATTAATCTTGATTTACTACACACTGGGG
Organism: Pleurodeles waltl; assembly: GCF_031143425.1. Taxonomy (NCBI): domain Eukaryota; kingdom Metazoa; phylum Chordata; class Amphibia; order Caudata; family Salamandridae; genus Pleurodeles; species Pleurodeles waltl. Next base: position 928,141,322 of record NC_090444.1, read on the forward strand.
AACACAGTTTTTATAGTGGTCCCTTTAGTTATTACTGGAACTTATATATCTAAATGCCCATTCTTTTCGCCCTCTTTATTTCCTCCCTTTTTCCTTCTACCTTGATTTGCTTTTTGGGAGGATAATGCCATACATTTTCTGTCACATTTTTTGTCCGGTCTTGCAACTAGTGACCTCTGCTTTAGATTACACATATCGTTATAGGTTTGCTTTTTTCTTTTCTTTCCCATTAGGATTACTTCATGCTTCCGAGCACTTGCATATTGTGAACCAAACTATTTTTTGTCTCATTTGGAGTACGACTTTGGTACATCTTTTGACTTGAGAATAATCCTTGCTATTTCGCATTACTTTTCTGGCCACTTATGGGATTCTGGACTTTTTGGCGGTGGGATGTTTCTCCTGTTTCTCTGTAACACCAGGCGTGCTTCTTTCCTTCTGAGAAAATTCGGTCTATTACATTTTCGTATACAAATTTCTTACGTTGTACTTCTTGAACCTTACTTTTGCCTCTTGCACTGATCCTTGCCAGTTCTGTCGATCATGCATGGTCGGGACTATTATATTGTCGATATTTTGTCTCTTTGTTTTATTGCTGTACATTTACAATGTAACTTTGCGGGTCATTCCAACATTGGCGGTAAAAGGTGCATACCGCTGTCAGAAGACCGCCAACTTACTGCCGCGGCTGCGGTAAACCGCCAGGGTCATTCTGACCCACAACACGCAACCTGCCAAAATACAGACACCGACAAAAGTCCGCCACACCAAAGGCCAGCGAGAAACTGGCGATAACCAAACCGACACCGTCACGCCAACAGAAATATGCCCACACTATCACGACACACAAATCCACGTGGCGGTCTTTCAAGCGTGGTATTCCATTGGCGGTACACACCGTCGCGCTCAAAATACACACACACTTACATAACACAGCCACATTGGACAATTCCAAATACACACACGTGATACACATACGCACACCACTCCCACACACCCAATTAAATATAAAACACACACCCACATCACCCACAAACCCCCACTCCTAAAAAATCGGGACCACGCACAGAGAAATAGAGAACCGAGCACCCAGACGCGCATATTACCATCACCCACCAATATTACCACGCACTTCACACAACACACCTATACACATCACCACACTTAGCACCACACAATCCACCCCACACATCACCTACACCACCCCATGGCACCGCAAAGACACCCCAGGTTTTCTGAGGATGAACTCAGGGTCATGGTGGAGGAAATCGTACGGGTAGAGCCACAGCTATTTGGAACACAGGTGCAGCAGACGTCCATTGCCAGGAAGATGGAGCTATGGAGCAGAATAGTCGACAGGGTCAACGCTGTGGGACAGCACCCTAGAAATAGGGATGACATCAGGAAGCGGTGGAATGACCTACGGGGGAAGGTGTGTTCTGTGGTATCCAGACACTGCCTTGCAGTGCAGAGGACTGGCGGCGGACCCCCACCTCCTCCCCCAGAATTTACAACATGGGAGGAGCAGGTCTTGGCGATCCTGCATCCTGAGGGTCTCGGCGGAGTATCTGGAGGAATGGACTCTGGTAAGTCTCATCTTCACTACTTCATCCCCCCACCCCACCAGCATGCCAACTCATACCCCCACTCTCACCCTCAGCCCCATCACTCCTACTCCTTGCAAATGTCTCACCATCACAACCCACCCATCCCAACACCAAGCCCTGCATGCGACCACAAAGCATGGACACCCATCACCAAAGCATGCCCACTGCACATACCCATCCCCCCCCCAAAACCACTGTCACAAAAGCCCCCACACAGGAATGCAAGCACTGGGGTACACGGGCACCCACCCATTGCACACCATGGCACACACAGATGCAATAATCATGGTTTTATACCCCTGCAGGACCCGAACGCCACGTCACCGCGCAGGAGGGTCCACAAATGTCCACTCCACCCCCAGAAGAGGCCCACAGTGATGACAGCAGCTCTGTCGACCTGGATCTAGATGACAGGCCCGGCCCATCGGGGACCTCAGGACAGTCGGTTCCCCTCAGACAGCCACAGGCCACAGCAAACCTTCCCCCCTCTGGGAACACCAGCACAGCACCCACCCAGCGGGCCCATACCTCTGTCCCCAGGACACGTCAATCAGCGGTGTGTCCACCACTACAGGGCACCCAGGTTAACCCACCACCCCAACAACAACAGGGACCTGGGGGCAGTGGCAGTGGGCACACGGTCTAGGGGACAGAGGCCCAGGGAAAAGGGGAACTGGGAGGGCTGCTGTGCGACAGGGGGGGGACAGGCCCAGGGAACCCACTCTCCATGAGGCCCTCTCCAACATCATGGGAGCGTACTATCATTCCCAGGAGACGATGGCAACAGTACTGGCCAGGTTTCAGGAGACCCAGCTTCTGCAGGATGACCAGTATTTGGGGTTCAGGGAGGAACTACGAACCATCAGTTCCGCCCTGGGCACCATCGTAGGGGTTCTGAATCTGGTAGTCACCAAATTGCGGGACACTGTGGCACCACAAAGGGCCCCTGACACTAGCATGGACCAAGAACTGCCTACCACCTCCGCCGGCGCTAGTGGACAGGAGGCCCCGCCACAGGACCAACAGGCCACCAGCACCCCACCCCCTGCAGAAGAAGAACCACCCCGCAAGCGGTCCCTGTGATCCAGGAAGAAGACAGAGTAAGATGCCAAGACCCCCGCCAGGAAAGGATACCTCCCTAATTGTCATCCCACTGTCCCACATTGTCACCCTGTCCATCCTTAAACTGCCCCAGCTCCACTTTCCACAGGCATTTGGACAATGCACCTGTGATACTAATAGTTTGGACTCTGCATTGGACATTCCTCCACCATCACCCCTCACCAATTTGCAACCACCCACCAATATAGAGCACTGTAATAAACACAGTTATTACACAAAACAATCAGGAGTCTGGCTGTGATTTTGAACAAATGTATTAGACATTACCGTGCCAAAATGCTTATTTACATTGTGATGCCAACATACCAATGTCACACAGCTGTAGTCCATGGGGAAACAAAGCAGATGTCACACAGTGGGGCCCACATCTCTGAAATCGGAAGGGAAAGTCACAACTCAGTTACCATACACTGGGTGAAAAGGACAGACAGTAGAGAGGTAGTAGTGTTTAAGTACATGTAGTATGCCGGTGTGTATTCTTACCTGTGTGTCATTGGAAATATTGCTGTATTACTGTGTTCCTGTTGTCTATGTCGTCTTCTTCGGCTTCCTCGTCTTCACTCTCCACAGGCTCCACAGCTGCTACAACACCACCATCTGGACCATCCTCCTGCAGAAAAGGCACCTGTCGTCGCAAAGCCAGGTTGTGAAGCATACAGCAGGCCACAATGATCTGGCACACCTTCTTTGGTGAGTAGAATAGGGATCCACCTGTCATATGGAGGCAGCAGAACCTGGCCTTCAGGAGGCCGAAGGTCCGCTCGATCACCCTCCTAGTTCGCCCATGGGCCTCATTGTAGCGTTCCTCTGCCCTTGTCCTGGGATTCCTCACTGGGGTCAGTAGCCATGACAGGTTGGGGTAACCAGAGTCACCAATTAGCCACACACGGTGCCTCTGGAGTTGCCCCATCACGTAAGGGATGCTGCTATTCCGCATGATGTACGCGTCATGCACTGAGCCAGGGAACTTGGCATTAACATGGGAGATGTACTGGTCTGCCAAACATACCATCGGGACATTCATGGAATGATAACTCTTCCTGTTTCTGGACACCTGTTCACTCCTGTGGGGGGGGGGGACCAAAGCCACATGGGTCCCATCAATGGCACCTATGATGTTGGGGATATGTCCAAGGGCATAGAAATCACCCTTCACTGTAGGCAAATCCCCCACCTCAGGGAAAACGATGTAGCTCTGCATGTGTTTCAGCAGGGCAGACAACACTCTGGACAACACCTTGGAAAACATAGGCTGGGACATCCCTGATGATATGGCCACTGTTGTTTGAAATGACCCACTTGCTAGGAAATGGAGCACTGATAGCACCTGCACTTGAGGGGGGATTCCTGTGGGTTGGCGGATAGCTGACATCAGGTCTGGCTCCAGCTGGGCACACAGTTCCTGAATAGTGGCACGGTCAAGCCTGTATGTCAGTATGACATGTCTCTCCTCCATTGTCGACAGGTCAACCAGCGGTCTGTACACCGGAGGATGCCTCCATCTCCTCTCATGTCCCAGCGGACGGTGCCTATGAAGGACAACAGCGAGCACAGAGTCAATCAACCCACAGGTACGTAACCACAGCTTGCACAGAACACGATTCTTAATCCATAGAATGGCTTGTATGAGTGTTGATGCAAGGCCTAGGTATGTGTGACGCAGTAAAAAGTAAGCCATGTGGGCCCCTGAAATGGCGGCTGCCGGACCTGTAAAGTGCGACAATGGGATGTGAGGTAACTGCGCTGGCGTTGCACACCGTGGCGGTAGGCGGTCGAAGACCGCGGCGCAATGCAGCATTGGTTAACATTGAACCCTATGGGTCTCAGGAGCCAATGACGATGTGCGCCGGCGGTCACGGTACGCACTGCCGCGGCCGTGACTGCCATTTTCTATCTGTTTAATCACTCGATACCTGATCTTCGACAGGAGAGGACCTACACTGCAAGTGCTGCTGTGACCTCGGTCTGGAAGAGACAATGGCTCATGCGACTGGGGATAGGGCCCCTGCCTTCACTGCGGAGGAGTTGGATAAACTTGGGGCCACGCAACGGACTACGAATTCACCAGTGGGACGGAGGGTGAGGGGAGCTCAACAGCGGGGACTCGGGCAGACATCAGTGACACCGACTCGTTCTCTGAAGGGAGCTCCCTTGTGGTGGCGGCAACATCTCTGCCCCCGCAACAACAGGTACAGCCGCCACCCACCGCACCAGCACTGCCTTCCCAGCAGCCCCTCAGCGTTTGGCCCGTGCCCGCTCACCCAGGAAGGTGGGCATCTCCTTCACCCCAGGCACCTCAGGCCCTGCCCCAGTCACCCCTGCTGCCCTCAGTGAGGAGGTCATTGACCTCCTGAGGACGCTCACTGTTGGGCAGTCTACCATTTTGAATGCCATCCAGGATGTAGAAAGGGAGGTGCACCAGAGTAATGCATACCTGGAGGGCATTCATTCTGGTCAGGCGGCCCTTCAGCGATCATTCCAGACTCTGGCCTCGGCACTGATGGCAGCCATTGTCCCTGTCTCTAGCCTCCCCCCTCCAACTTCCTCCACCCATACCCTATCACCTGTACCTCTGCCTATCCCAGACACACCATCAGACCAGCCTGCACACACCTCAACACCAAAGGGAAGCTCAGCCAGACATAAGCACCACACATCCCACAGGCAGTCACACAAGCAACATCCACATACAGACATACCAACACCTACTGCCTCCACTGTGTCCCCCTCCTCCACGTCTCCCTCCTCCTTTCACACCTGCATGCACAACATCTTCAGCCACTACGTCCCTCAGCAGCACACACACCAGAACCCCCCGCACACGCGCAGTCACCACCCCCACTGCCATTTACACGTCCCCTGTGTCCTCTCCCAGTGTGTCTGTGACCCCCTCTTCCAAGATACACAAACGCAGGCAGCCACCCACCCAACAGCCATCCACCTCACGACAGCCTCCAGCCCAAGCACCTGCACCCAAAGCCACCAGACTTACAACTCCTACAACCACAACCTCTTCCTCCACTCCCATACCCACTACACCTACCCGTCCCACTGCTCCAAAAAAGTTTTTCCTGGCTAAACTCAACCTCTTTCCACCAACTCCCCCACCCCGTCCATGTCATAGGACTACAGTCAGCACCCCAGCCACGACAAAACCGGCCCCTGTCATCACAGTCTGCCATGGACAGTGGAGTGCCCCACCCACCAGGGCAGCCAGTTTGGTGCGAAGCCAAGGCACGGGCAGCCCACCCCCGGAGAAACATCCCAAGATAGGCAGTGGCCGGCGGGAGAGGGTGAAAACACCAGGGACTAAAACCTCTACCAGGGCTCCGGCAGGGAGTGTGGAGACAGCTGGCACAACGCCCAAGGTGGGGAAGGGCCACAGGCGATCAGGGAAGGCTGGGAAGGGCAGCACGCCCGACAACACCGCCATCAGCCCAGCTGGCCAGGAGGGCCCCCCCAGCCCCATCCCAGGTGGGCAGGAGGCCACCAACAGCCCCGGCACAGCTGCCCAGGAGGGCCCGCCAGCCACAGGACAGATGGGCAGGAGGGCCCCGCCAGCCACAGGACAGGTGGCAAATGACCTCCCCGCCATGGCCGGAACAGCTGAACTGGGCACCGCCGTCTTAAGCACCGCTGAACTGGGCACCGCCGTCTCAAGCACCGCTGAACTGGGCCCTTCATCTCAAGCACCGCTGAACTGGGCACCGCCGTCTCAAGCACCGCTGAACTGGGCCCTTTATCTCAAGCACCGCTGAACTGGGCACCGCCGTCTCAAGCACCGCTGAACTGGGCCCTTCCTCTCAAGCACCGCTGAACTGGGCCCTTCATCTCAAGCACCGCTGAACTGGGCACCGCCGTCTCAAGCACCGCTGAACTGGGCCCTTCATCTCAATCACCGCTGAACTGGGCACCGCCGTCTCAAGCACCGCTGAACTGGGCCCTTCATCTCAAGCACCGCTGAACTGGGCACCGCCGTCTCAAGCACAGGTGAACTGGGCCCTTCATCTCAAGCACCGCTGAACTGGGCACCGCGGTCTCAAGCATCGCTGAACTGGGCCCTTCATCTCAAGCACCGCTGAATTGGGCCCTTCATCTCAAGCACCGCTGAACTGGGCCCTTCATCTCAAGCACCGCTGAACTGGGCACCGCCGTCTCAAGCACCGCTGAACAGGGCACCGCCGTCTCAAGCACCTCTGAACTGGGCCCTTCATCTCAAGCACCACTGAACTGGGCCCTTCATCTCAAGCACCGCTACACTGGGCACCGCCGTCTCAAGCACCGCTGCACTGGGCACCGCCGTCTCAAGCACCGCTGAACAGGGCACCTCAGGGCACCTCAGTCTCAAGAACCGCTGAACTGGGCCCTTCATCTCAAGCACTGCTGAACTGGGCCCTTCATCTCAAGCACCGCTGAACTGGGCCCTTCATCGCAGGCACAGCTGGGCCATAAGCGGCAGGGGCTGGGCCGCATCTGTGTCGGGCAGGGCTGCACGAGGCACTCTGGGCACCAGGCCCCCTCCAGAACCAGTGGAGACTGTTATCCACTTGTGAGACTGTGGCTTTGCACTCCCCAGGATTGAGCAGTGGGCAGCCCACCCACTGTATAGACTTGTGAGACTGTGGCTTTGCACTCCCCAGGATTGAGCAGTGGGCAGCCCACCCACTGTATAGACTTGTGAGACTGTGGCTTTGCACTCCCCAGGATTGAACAGTGGGCATGGAGGCCCCTCGTGGATCTGGCGTCGTGCACTCATCTGGCTGAGGTGCCCCCCCTTCCCTTCTCCCTGAGGTGCCTGTAGTTTTGCTATCTGATGCCCCTGCAGTGTTCTCTCCGTTAGAGTCAGGTATCCTGTGTGGGCTTTGCCCATGTGATTTGGGCCCAGTGGTCCACGGACAATGCCTGCTACAATGCTCGGACTTGTACATTTCTGTATATAAGAGTTTTTGATGTGTATATATATTTTTTTGGCAGTATTGCAATATATTTCAATGTTTAGAATAATTTCCTTTTGTCTTTGCATTCTTCCGGGGGGTTTGGGGGGTGTAACTGTGATGTATTGCTATGCATTGATGTGTGTGTTGTAGTGGGTGAGGGTGGGGGTGGGTGTGTTACGTATGTGTGTCCCCTTAATTTTTTTCCTCCCCCCTCCCCTGTGTCGTAGGTGCAGTACTCACCGTTGTCTTCTGCGCCGGCGTTCGTGCTCCTGGTAGAGGAGCAGGAAGACTATCGCTGGGAGTATGTGGAGTTCGGGTTCCATGCTGTCCTGATTCCTCGTGGGGCGTATGGAGGTGAGCGTTTTCCCTTCGAAATGGCTGTTTCCGCTGTGTTTTTATCAGCGGGGCTACCGCCCCGGAAAAGGTGGCGGATTGGTAGGTTGTGATACTGGGGGCAGTACATTGACTCCCGCCTGTCTGTTGGCGGGGACCGCCGCGCTGTTTGTTTGTACCGCCGTGGTGGGCGGTGTGTTAATGTGGCGGTCTCTGTTGGCGGTTACCGCATCAGTCGGAATTCCATTTTTTTACCGCCAGCCTGTTGGGCGTTTTGCCGCCGCTTTACCACCTTTGTGTTTGTTACTTATATGCAAAGTAGCATTCCCTATGTTATAGTGTTTTTGTTCTTGTTACCTTGTTCATGTTATTTTTATTTTTATCTTACGTTGTTGTGGTTATATGTCACTTTGCAGCCCTGAAGAAGCCCTTTTGTCCTTGGTGAAACGCGTTGGCTGTTTCTTTTCCATGAACCCTATGCTGTAACAAGTTCCTTACACTAATTAAAAGTCTTCGGGAATAAATCTACCGAAGCCTCGCACTGTTATTTACTGAATACTATTAGACTTTTTACATTTACTGTGTTTTATTGGATATTTTAAAGTGATGCACCGCCTACACGTTCTATATAAATATATTCATTAACGTCCATCCGTCCTACCTCCAGGGCAGAAACACTGCATACAGCAGACTTGTCCTTGATTTTTAATTTCATTTTGTTCAATTAATTCCTCCATAAAGTGCAATCACTGCAAGGGGAAGGGGAATAGGAACATTCTGATTGATACGTTTCGGTGTTATGCCTTTGAGTGGATCATGTATATATATATATATATATATATATATACATATACATATATATATATATATATATATATATACATACATACATACATATATATATATATACAAACATATATATATATAAATACATGTATATATATATATATATATATACATATACATATATATATACATACATATATATATACAAACATATATATATATAAATACATGTATATATATATATATATATATATATATATATATATATATATATATATATATATATATATATATATATTTATGTATGTATATATTAGAAACAAATGCTCCCCAAAGAGGCAGGAGCACTACCACTAGGTAGTTATAGTAGGACGTAGTTTCTATATAAAAAGTGCTTTTTCACTTGCCTATATCTCTGGTGCCGCTTGACAAATCTTCACGAAACCTTCCAAACAAATTTACTAGTCCCATCAGCCACTACATATAATGTTTAGGGATGACCCGTTGGGGGGGCGAGTAAAAAGGGGGGGTCCCAAAATACGTTTTCCCTATTAATTTTTCCATAGGGATTTTGAACAGCACTAGCGCAAAACTACTGGATGGAATTACACCAAATTTGGCAGGAAGGTAAGTCCTGGACCAGAAAGAGACCTTTTTTGAATTAGTGTAATTCTTTTCAGTAGTTTTTGAGAAAATGAGGGGAAAACAAAATTGAGTATCTAGGGATGCGAAGGATTCACAACCCCTCCCGATCTTGTGCAGAGATTTGATTGGCTGATAACACTTTAACAACAAAAGTCATTGATGTGTTGTCAGCCATCTTGGAATCGGCTGAAGCTGAGTCCCAAAAAAAAGTTTAAAAAAAAGAAAAAGGTCCAGGGTAAGAACACCCTGAGCCCTTAGCTCTGGTGGTGGGGGCCCCCAAGGGCTAAAAATAATTTTTCTTTTTAATTTTACAAACAGAGACACCGTGGAGCCATGCATTTGCTGTAAATTAAATTGAAAAACGAAGCGCGGTCTCCCATGCTTTTTTAATGTAAAGCCCCTGGATGGACCAAGTCCCAGGGGCTCATGTATATAAAGCAGGGGGCCTCCTTGCCTCCTCCTGCTGTCCCGGGTACTGCCACCTCCAGGGGCTTATTATTTGTATGTGGGGACGCCACCTCCCCAGGGATATCTTCATATGCGGGGGCGCTCGGCCCCCTTCTGCTGTCCCAGGGACTGCCACCTCCCCAGGGCATTTAGGTAATAATAATCAGGGGGCTCCCTGCCTACGGACCTTATAATGTGACGGTCGGAGTGCCACAACTGCGGAGGTCCAACTGCGACAACAAGTATGCCGGTCCAAGGACCAAAACACTTCCAATTAGGCCCTGAATGTCTTACTGTATGGGGGTATCAGTAGATGTATGAGTGAGTTAGTGAGTGACTCAGTGGCCGTGTGGATCCGTTAGTGGGTATGTGAGTAGTTGTATGGATATATGAGTTACATTATAAGTAGCTGTATAGGTCTGCAAATGGGTGTGTGACTATCTGTATGAGTGTGTTAATAGATGAGCTACTGTTGTATGGGTGACTCTGTGGTTGTGTTAGTGGCTGTATGATTGAGTGATTGGGTTTTGTCAGTAGTTTACATAGCATGCAAATGAGTATGTGAGTAGTTGTGTGTGTATGGATGTACAGGAGTTTCTATGAGAGTATGACTTGGTGTTTGAGTGGTCCTGTGGATGATGTCATCAATGAAGTCATCAGTGATTACATTTGAGATGTCATGAGTGATGTCACTGACCATGTCATGAGTGATGTAATATGTGAGGTGATACGCAATGCATTACAGGGATGCAGGTTATAGTTAGCTGAGGTAAGTATAACTGCTGAATTTCACTGATTTTTTATGTCTGAAATGTTAACCTAACTATAACCCCCTTCTATGTTTTTAAGTCTATTACCTAACTATACCGCCCCTGTAACCTTTGTTTTTATAGTAGATTTCTATTGTTTTTAAATCTATTTCCTAACGATAACATCCCTGTAACATTTGGCTTTTTCAGTGAATTTATATGTTTTTTTTAAATAAATTTCCTAAGTGTAGCATCCCTGTAATCTTTCATTTTTTCCAATGAATTTCTTAGTTTTTTTTCCATTTTGATGTTTTTATGTCACTATGTGTTAATGCAAAGCCTGCTGTGAGTTGGGTTATGATGTCTGGAGCACTGAATGTCACCATGGCATGTCCTCTGACCAAATATTTAGTGAAATATTGGCAACATGCACCCCTTTATTGTTACACAGGCCTGTTTTCACTGTTTTATAGGGTGCAGGGCTGTAACTTTAAAATAAGCTATGCTAGGTGTGTCCATGCCTTTCATTTCATTGACCACATTGTCTGCTTACCATAACTGCTCCCAGGTAAAGTACCAGCTGAGGTCCAAGTTGTCACAACATAAACTTAGTGACAAGTTATATATGTGAGGGGAGATTAGGTCAATGGGTGATAACTTTGTGTTAGTCTGTCCCACATGATATGCAACACTTTATTCACAACTATTAACAATCATATAATTTTTTTAAAGAAATTTAAGAGATGCGTATTATATGCGTACCTTCATGCACAGTACAAGACTTTAGCGTGAATTACTAGTTTGTAGATTATACATATACACACAATATTAAAATGTAGTTTTATATCAAAGGTTTACTAATGTTGTTTAACTTCCAAACAAACATTTGAAAAAGATTTTAAATGTGTTTCTAGCACTTTTTCGAAAGTCTCAACTTCGCCGCACACCGTCCCCACATGTATTTCCAGATGCTCGCTCAGAACGCGACTCTGACGTTTTTTAAAAACGCATTATAAGCATATATACACTTTTTTAATGTTTCTATTTCATAGAGGTTCACTACCACGTGAATAAAACGAATGTTTGCAGACACTAAATATGTGTTCAGGAACATTTAAATAATTTTTAAGGAGTCGTGCTTACATCGTAGTGGGAGTGCAGTGGCATAGCACATCCCATGTGACCTAGAAAAAAGCAATTCCATTGGCTAAGGCCATTTCCATCTCTTTTAGTGAAGTACCGCCCATTACAATTTACTTTGGGAGTGGCTGTGTGTTTTCACACTTCTCTGCCACACCAATATTTTCTACTTGTGGATTTGTGCTTCACGTCCTTCGTGATTTCAGAACATGATAGTTTCAAAAGGGAAGCAGCAGGTGAAGAGTGCCAGCTCATTGGAGGAAGAAGAGGAAGTTATCCAAAAGAAAAAGGTGAGCATATTCTGGGAATATTTTATCGATTCCAGAAGGGGGGAGTTATTGGCAAATAGGTGATCTGCACTCTTCGTTAAAAGGTGCTATCAAGAGGGAGTGACAGGAAATATTTTTGTGGGACATCCAGTATGTTCAAGCTTCTCTGCACTATGCACTCTACTTGCCTGGAAAGAGCACAAATGTAGAGGCTGGAAAGGGAAAGTGGTTCCAGTAATTCTGGATATCAGGCAGGACCATCATCTGTTGGAGATCATGTTTCTGAAATTCCTCTGACTATCTCAGAAGTTGGCATCTTTTCTTGAAAATGCAAGAAAGTGTTGAGTGTTGGTGAACAAATTGTTGCAAATTTAAGGCAAACATTCAACACACACACACATGTTGAAAATCCTTTTCTTTCTGTTTTTCCAGCCAATGGAAATTGTTATACTTGCCTTTAAAATGAATGTTCCTTTTTTGAAAAACTAAAAGTAAAAAAATAAAAATAAAATCAAGAGTTAAAAAAGCTAACTGACTGGCTGTCTGGCAGTATGGGTGAGTGATTGGGTGGATGAGTGCATGTATGGGTGAGTAAGAGGGTGTATGAGTGGATGTATGGGTGAATGACTGACTGGTGTCTATTTATTTTAAAATGCACAGGTTTGGTAGGTTTCCCTAGGTGCTGGCTGAGCTAGAGGCCAACATCCACAGCTAGGCACTTTGCAAAAAACATCTCGGTTTCCTTTAGGAAAATGTGATGTGTCCACGTTGTGTTTTGGGGCATTTCCTGTTGTGGGCACTAGGCCTACCCACACAAGTGAGGTACAATTTTTATTGGGGGACTTGAGGGAATGCTTGGTGGAAGGAAAATTGTGCCTCTTCTCAGACTCCAGAACTTTCTGTCACCAAAATGGGAGGAAAAAGTGTTTTTTTTGGCTACATTTTGAGGTTTGCAAAGGATTCTGGGTAACATAACCTGGTGAGAGCCCCATTAGTTACCACATCCTGGATTTCCCTAGGTGCACAGTTTTAAAATATGCACAGGTTTTGTAGGTTTCCCAAGGTGCCGGGTGAGCTAGTGGCCAAAATCCACAGCTAGGCACTGTGCAAAAAAACAGCTCTGTCTTTGAGAAAATGAGATGTGTCCACATTGTGTTTTGGGACATTTCCTGTTGTGGGCATTAGGTCTACCCACACAAGTGAAGTACCATTTTTAACAAGAGACTTGGGGGAATGCTTGGTGGAAGGAAATTTGTGGGTCGTCTAGGATTCCAGAACTTTCTATCACCGAAATGTGAGGAAAAAGTGTTTTTTTTACCCATTTTTGAGGTTTGCAAAGGATTGTAGGTAACAGAACCTGGTGAGAGCCCCAAAAGTCACCCCATTCTGAATTCCTATCGTTTCCCGAGGTGCCAGTTGAGCTAAAGGCCAAAATCCACAGTTAGGCATGTTCCAAAAAAACACATCAGATTTCAATGTAAAAATGTGATGTATCCATGTTGCATTTCCTGTCGCGAGCATTTGTCCTACCCATGTAAGTGAGGTACCATTTTTACTGGGAGACTTGGAGGAACACAGAATAGCAGAACAAGTGTTATTGCCCTTGTTTTTCTCTACATTTCTTCCAAATGTAAGACAGTGCATAAAAAAGATGACTATTTGAGAAATGCCCTGTAATTCACATGATAGTATGGAGACCCCGGAATTCAGAGATAATAACCATTGCTTCTCAACACCTTATCTTGTGCCCGTTTCGGAAATAAAAAGGTTTCTGTAGGAAAACCTTGTAGGATCTAAACAAATGACCTCTTGGTGAATTCAGAATTTTGTCTACTTTTCAGAAATAGTTAGCTTTCCAGTATCCAGCATTGGTTTAACAACCATTTCTGTCACTAACTGGAAGGAGGGGAAAAACACAAAAAAATTGTAAAAATGGGGTATGTCCCAGTAAAATGCCAAAATTGTGTTGAAAAATGTGGTTTTCTGATTCAAGTCTGCCTGTTTCTGAAGGCTGGGAAGATGGTGATTTTAGCACTGCAAACCCTTTTTGATGCTGTTTTCAGGGAAAAAACCACAAGCCTTCTTCTGCAGCCCCCTTTTCCCATTTTTGTTTTTTAAAAAACAACATTTTTGTTGTATTTTGCTAATTTCTTGGTCTCCTTCAGGGGAACTCACAAACTCTGGGTACTTCTAGAATCTCTAGGATGTTCGGAAAAAAGGAAGCAAATTTGGCGTGAGTAGATTATGTGGACAAAAAGTTATGAGGGCCTAAGCGCGAACTGCCCTAATAGCCAAAAAAAGGCCTGACACCTGAGGAGGAAAAGGCCTGGCAGTGAAGGGGTTAATATACCTGGTACAAAAGTATGAACAGATGTAATCCAGCATTTAAATGTTTAATTTCCTTTGTAGACATGGGTCTAGTAGGCTGAATATTTTCTTAAAGAGTTCTTATTTATGTACAGAAAAGACTGTAGGAATTTTTTGATATACACATTATGAACATATTCATCCACATTTATTTTTTTTCATAGATTTCTTTGACATCACCTTTGATAGGCCAAATGATACCTTTACCAGTGATGGTAGAGGCGAGAGTGTATACTCATATTTTTCCTGAAAAAATTTGAACATGTTTCATGCACAAAACACTTTTTCACATCGTTTTGAAGACATCATGATCACATAGGATAAATACTGTATCCAATGTTATCCAAGAAACAATAAATAAGAATTAGTAAGTTTGAAACGTAGATTTGCTAGAGTTGTAGACTGCTATCATGCAATTTGTCCATCCAGTATGGGTCCTTAAATATAGAGCATAATGTCCAGATGTAATATAAAGGCCACTATAATGGATGATAGCGTAAGTGCAGTACGTTTTCACTGATATCAATTTTTGACCTGCCTTAAAGATTGAAATCTCAGTTTCCAATTTTGAACCATCTACTCTACATCTTTGAAACATTGCTATAATGTATTTACCACTTCTCTGTATAAGCAATGTAGACAACACACTTGATTTACAAGTTGGACAGGTCATGTTTTGGTCACTCTTTTTTGTTAGTTTATACTTCTGCAATCCAGCAGAGTTAAGTACAGAAATCACTCTGATTGGATGTCTGTGGTAGATGAGAAAGAGTAATCTTCACACTCATGGTTCCATCTATAACTCATTCCAAATATGTAATCAATATTTACACCTTCTTCTTGTACAACTGCAAGGATTGCTATAATACATTCCTGTGCATCCTGTTGAGTGTTTAGAGTAAACACTACAGATCAACCATATTTGTCTACTAGTTCTCGAATTCATGAAACAGAGTGTATTACACTTCTGTCTGAGACAAGTGTTGAAGGCAGTGTTCCATGGTTTTCTTGGATTGCATTTACAACATGTGGTAGGTGTAAGAGAACATTATGAACTACATTAGCATAGCAGTTAACACTACTAGTGTTATCTAATTGGTAACATAAAATATGTCCATCTTTTTCCAGTTTTCTTTTCTTTACACCTTCTTCTTTACCTTTGCTTTCTGTCTTTTCTATAATCTGAGTTGATTCCTTTGCCAGTTTCCGCTTAGGACATAATACCCATTTTTCATAAAGAGGATACTGTCTTAAATGAGGAGCATATTTACTTTGTAATCTGTGGTACTCTCTCAGACAATTAGCTTCTGCACTAAGCTTCTTCTAATCAAAATAAATGAGAAACAAATCAGATAATGTTCAAGCTCATGATAATGCCACATATGACATTCCTTCTTTAAAAACTGTACTCCACCTTCAACACTTAACCCTTGAGACTTGTGGATCATTACAGCATACGCAAGGCAAACTGGAAACTGTTTTTGTTGGTCATGCACATCTTTCACAAGCAAAAATCGTACAACACATTGTCCAATTTTCTTTATGCCATCAACCTGATGAAACTTTATAGCTAATGTTTTAACCTGATCATGGTTTACGAAAATTAATTAAATCAACAACTATACCCGTGTCACCACTTTATCAATTCTTCCTCATTTAAATTACATCTTAAAATTACTCTAACGGTTTTGCAGACATGTTAACACTTCTCGAGTCCAGCAGTCCTAGATACAGCTTTCTCCAAAGAGTTTAATTTATATAGTATTTTTTCACTCCGCAGTACAGTTACACCTTTGTGTTTCATTTTGTCAATAGCAGTAATCTTAAAAATGTCTTCATTCTCAAGTTTTAGTAATTATTCATTAACTGCAACAGACTCTGAAGTGTTGGAATATAAGAAACTATGGCCCTTATTATAACCTTGACGGAGGGGTTTCCCCATCACAAATGTGGTGGATATACCCTCCACCATATCATGATCCCATTATTTTCAATAAGGATTGTAATACGACCAACAGGATATCCGTCACATTTGTGATGGAGGAAACTCCTCTGTCAAGGTTGTAATAAGGCCCTATGGGGTCATTCTGACCCTGGCGGTAATTACCGCCATGGCGGAGGTTGGCGGTAGCACCGCCAACAGGCTGGCGGTGCTCCGCCGGGCATTCTGACCGCGGCGGTACAGCCGCGGCCAGAAACGGAAAGCCGGCGGTGTACCGCCGACTTTCCGCCGCCCATGGGAATCCGCCATGGTGGCGCAGCTTGTTGCGCCGCCATGGGGATTCTGACAGCCCATACCGCCATCCTGTTCCTGGCGGTTCACCCGCCAGGAACAGGATGGCGGTATGGAGTGTCGTGGGGCCCCCGTAAGAGGGCCCCACAAAGAATTTCAATGTCTGCTTTGCAGACACTGAAATTCGCGACGGGTGCAACTGCACCCGTCGCACCTTCCCACTCCGCCGGCTCCATTCTGAGCCGGCTTCCTCGTGGGAAGGATGTTTCCCGCTGGGCTGACGGGCGGACTTTCGGCGGTCGCCCGCCAGCCCAGTGGGAAAGCCAGAATGACCGCCGCGGTCTTTTGACCGCGGAGCGGTCTTTCGGCGGGAACCACTTGGCGGGCAGCGACCGCCGTCCGCCGCGGTCAGAATCACCCCCTATATGTTTCCCCTCTTTGCAAAACTTATGCATTAGCTCTGCTGCCATCTTTTTAGAGGAGAAGAGTTTCTTAATAAGTCGACTTTCCAGCATGAGATTTCCCTCCTCTGTCAGACCTCCTACCCTAATGTCCTTTAGAATGTTTCCATACTCCATGTCAGAAGCTTGACACATATTTTTCACAAGCTCCTTTTATTGAAAATATTGTCAAATGTTGACATTGCAAATACCTCCCAATGACTTTCGAGTCTTTTCATGTGAAAGAGTTTTGAAAACAGGATGTCCTTTTACAGGAGTAAGTTTTAGTAAGTCTCCAAAAACAGTCTAATGCTTTCCTCTAAACAAGGCGTCTTATTCAGTTTTTAAAATTGTTTCCATTCCCAGGTGGACAAAGAAAAGCATTCGATTTGAAACCATTGTTACCTTATAAATAATCAAAAGCTTAATTTTCTTCAAAACTCTTTCTACCTCATGACAAGCTTCATTAGATAACTTCTGGCATTCCAGTTTATTGTCATGTTCTACAGGTAGAATAAGCAGTCTATGTAATGGTATTCTCTAGATATTATGTGCAGCTTATCCAGAAGGTGCTGTTACTACGCACAATAAGTTTGAATATGTTGTTTTCTGTAAGTAAGTAGAGACAACTTTGATTAAAAAGCATTTTCCAGTACCAGCCTGACCACCAATATATAATAGTATTGGCTTGAATGAAGAACAATTGCATTCCTTTTTGTCATGTCATAATCCATGTTCTATTTTATCTTTTACTTCAATGTAAATCTTTGTGTTAGTTGTTGAGATATCCAACTATCTGTGTAGCTTGTTCCATTTCAGTTTCCACTGCATTCATTGCTATTGCAGCTTCATTTTCAATAATAGTTTTTCCAAGAAGGCCCTGACATGAAGGTGTTGTACTTTGGTTGCTTTGAGAACTATCCTTAGCTACCTCACCAGCAATCATTTCTTCCTGTTGTATCTCAACACTTAACATTTGTAAGTAATTAATGAAATGGAACACAGAATACTATCTTTGCAGGCATTAAAAAAATCTTCATAGCAGTCATACCTTTAAGAAATTCTAATTGACTATGACAAGGTTAAAACATTGTGCTAAATAGAAAAAAAATATTTTCTCAGGAGTTTGACAGCTAAGTTGCCGATGGTTAATTAAATTTTGTTTTTCATGTTTCACTAAGCATCCATCACATCCACAAACTACATATTTTCCTTCTTCTATCTTTTCACTTACATTACTCCTATATCTGTAGTTTTGAAGAATTTCATAAAGGCACTCGTCTTCGGCATGTGAATGTCTTCTTGGATAGTTTGTATCCAACATATTTGATTTTATGATATCTGTATTTTCTGGGTCAAGCTCTGCAAGGTACTACATTTCAGTAAACAACTTCAATGCTGTTTCTTATAGCAAATAGACAAAGACTTACCCAGATAGTTCCTTTTGATTTTGAAACTTGCAGAACTCAACCTGTCACTGGCATCATAGGACCCCATGTCCCTATAGGAACGCATTTTTGAGTGGAAGGAATACAATTTCTTATCAAGAGTCTTCTCTGCAGAAATATCCTCCCACATCTCCTTCATCTCAGTTTTTTCTGATTTTGTGATGTACGATGTCACATACCGGGCCACATCAATAAAGTTCTCTGTAACAATTTGAATGTCCATGTTAGCATTGCACATTTTTAATATTACAGGATTGCAGTCATGAATATATTTGGACTCTTCAGTTCTCTTCTAATTAGTTGTGTTCTTTGGTGATTTCCGAGTGACAGTATTCCTCACAGAAGACAAAACATTGCTTACTCTTCCTCTAAATGAGAGGTCTGAAATCCAAATCGACATTTTGTGTAAAGTTTTTCTCTTGGCATGTATGTATGATGAAAGTACTTCCCATATCTATGTGCTTCGAAGTGCAAAACTTGTTCTCTGAGGCCTTTTTAACCAATCTGTTTTGGAATAATACATTTGACATATTATTCTATAAAAGACAACACAGATTCATCACTTTCTGCTCCAAATTTGTGTGCTTCTTTTATCCGTAGGACCATGTGAATGTGAGGAGCGCCTCTTGCCTGGTACTCTTCCCATCAAAAGTAATCACTTCCTTCTCCAAGAGGAGGATTGGTTTTGTTGGAGATAAAATCAAGCATAGCTTGGAATCTGTGTTTGAAATATCTGCAAAAATTAGCAGGATCTAATTAAGTTATTTTTTAAAGTTTTCATCCTTTTCTGGAACTTTGTTAATAAAATCTCTTGCAGACATATTTTGAATATAACTCCTGTTTTTAGAATATGATTCGCAGCATATGAAAGTCTAAACAAGTTACTCTGAAATAGAAGGTTGAATATGCATGTGATACACTGTCTGAATCTCGGATCCTCTGAATATAATTGTGTTGATCAGTATTTAGCTGCTTGTATGTGTATGGGCCCCTCATCTTACCATCCACCCACTCCAGAGGGAAACAAGTTGGGAAAACAGTGAGCCCCTAAACACTTTTCCCAACTACTCATTGGAGCTCCTTTAACTTGCTTCATTTGCAAAAGGTCTAGAGCATCCCAAATTACTTATTTGGAATGTAATGGATGGATGCCGTGATGCTCATAAATGTTCTCTGACCAGGATGGATATACTTTTTCTATTTGTCCACTCCCTGACAAACTGTCATCATCAATATTTCATACATCAAGTTCCACATCAACATTTTTATAATAAAAAATATTTTGTACCAGGTATAAGGTTGCTTGTTTAACTTTATTAACCAACTTTTGCCAAATCATTTTATTCTTAGCAGGTACTCCTTTTACCAGACTAATAAGTGGCTCTTCATTGTTTTCGTCTACTCTCACAGTTTCAACATTTTTAAAATCTAATGGCAAATACACTACTCTTCCTTTAGGGCCTTTCAATAACTCTGTTGGATGCAATTTACCTGGTTTTGGGTCTAATCGTATAATTGCTTGAAATGGATGTACAGACTGTATAAGGATAGATTCATATACATTTAGGTCCTGTAGTTGTTCTGGAATATTCACACGTTCTAACCTGTTACACACTGCTCTAGCTGGTATTTTCTGATCTTCTAACTTATCATAGCAATTCTAACATATAACTTGCTGCAAAAACAAGTCAAAACCCACTACAGATAAATAAGCAGCAAATTCTTGCCACTTTTCTCTGTTTTCCCCTTCAGTTTTGGAAAATACATGTAAATTTCATGTTTGACTTTTTTAGTGAGTGCATCTACAGCAAATGCAAACATCGGGCCTCATTACTACATTGGCAGTCTCATGGTAAGACTGCTACAGTTGCAGCTGCCAAAAGACCACCATGTTGGCGGTCATCCGACTGCCGCACTAAGAGACACACAGCTCAGACTGCCAAAAAACAGCCAATTTCCCAAAACCACCAGGACACTGGCAGGCGGAAAAAGGCAGTTCAACCACCACATCATCAGCCCGACAAAAAACAACCGATCTATTTACGATCCACAAGTCAAGAGAGTAACTCTTCTATGGCAGAAAAACATTGGGGGTGCAAACTGAGGCAGTATGAACTCACATCAGTCAGAACACTACACCCCATTGGATAATAAGAATACCCCACACCTGACACCCATTCACACTCTCAACCCACCTACACACTGCACTATAGAACACATCCAGACACAACCCACAATCCTTTGCAACCAGAATGCCACTCACAGCCAGATAGTAGCCCAAAAAACTAGAACTAGCTAATCAAACAATAGGCACCCCTACACATTTCACTCAGCACACATCCCACACTTACACAACATATACAACACACAAGTTTCCAACCCACACAATATGCAACAACTGTCACCCACTCACATCCAAGCATCCACACCTCATTGCTAAAATTGTTTCAACCTTTTTTTGCACTACCTCATCCGTCTTTACCACTACTACCATGTCCCCACAAAAACATCCATGTTTCACTGATGATGAATTGAGGGTCATGTTGGATGACATTGTCAGGGTAGAGCCATATCTATTCAGATCACAGGTCCAGCAAACATCATTAGCCAGAAAAATGGAGTTGTGGCAAAGGATAGTCAACAGCATGAATGCTGTAGGCAGTTACCCACGCATAAGGGAGGACATCAGAAAGAGGTGGAATGACCTCAGGGGGAAGGTACGTTCCATGACATCTAGGCACCAGCTGGTGGTCCTCAAGACTGGTGGTGGGCCCCCACCTCCTCCCTCAAAGTTCACATCATGGGAGGAGAAGGTCTTGCACATCCTGCATCCTGAGGGCCTGACAGGAATACCTTGGCGAGAGGAGTCGGGTAAGTCACAACAACATTCATTTCAAAATGCAGCTTTGTCTTGCATGCTCACTCATCACCTTTCCCCACCCTAATAATCACACCACCCACCAACTCTCTGTCCATATCTCCAAATACCCCTCACTGCCATACCACATGTCAAGTAAACTCACCTTGGGCTACAGTGTTTGGGACAGGCATGTGAAGAACTGTAAACTGACAGCACTACAAATCACCGATGGTACTGTTCCACCATTAATAAAACCAGTACAATGTATTAAATTTGAAATTTCTTGCATGTGAAACTAAAATCAAACTAATGCAGTTTGAATGGTCCACCATTGAACAGTTCATTGCAATGACAGCCATGCACTTGCCCTCTACCAGTACCATTTCAAGCAATCACAGCTACAGCTTTGTCCCATTCTAAACTGGCCTGTGCGAAAACTTACCTAATAATGTCATTTATTCACTTGGGAGGGGGGCAACTAAATTGCAAACTGGATGCACTTGCAGTACATCCGGACAGAGGCCCAGATCAAATCGTAACTTCTATATTGTGTGCCAGCTGTGACACCATTGTTCATTGTTTAGCTTCAAGGTAACTCAATGATGCCATACACCTTACTAGGAGAGAAATGTGCTTGGCCATGTCTTCACCCAGACAAGATATGAGGGTATTAGCAGCCATCTAAACACCTACATGCTCTAAGAGCTTGGATCGTGCTGTAGGCAATTGCAAATTTCTGTGTCCTACATTGCACTAAACCAGATTATGTAGCAGCTGTCATTGTCATTTCAGGGGATCATGTAAAGGCAGTGTTTGCATCTCACATACCATATTTAGTTGTCTAATTTATACATCACTTGTTACATCACTTTGAGCAACTGCGTGTTCCACATCTCCTACAGGTGACCTTGCCATTCCCAATATGGAGAGGACACCAGAGACTGACAATA
This sequence comes from Pleurodeles waltl, assembly GCF_031143425.1. NCBI lineage: Eukaryota > Metazoa > Chordata > Amphibia > Caudata > Salamandridae > Pleurodeles > Pleurodeles waltl. The sequence goes on from NC_090444.1 coordinate 928,163,655, forward strand.
CCCCTCTGGATGAAGGCCCCAGTGAGTAAAACACCCCAGGATATCTGGGCACTGAGGATGAAGCTGGCCCATCAGGGACACCTGGTCAGTCAACAAATGTCAGCCTCATCCTGCCCACAACAACTCCTCCCAGCCCTGTTGCAACTGCATCACAGGCCACCATTTGCCCCCAAACCTGTGTACTAAGGGCAGTCTTCCATTGTGTGCCCCCCAATACAGGTACCTGAGTCTCCTAATGTCACAACTCACGATGATGATCCTGCCACCAGTGGAAGTGGGCACATAGTGCCAGAGGCAAAGGTACGTGGAATAGGGTGCAAGAGAGGGATAGTGTGGGCCAGAGGATGGGGGCTCCAAGGGACATAACTGACCAGGAGACCATCTCCCTAATGCCTTGGGAGCCTACCAAAATTCCCAAGTCATGATGGGTGTTAGATCCCAATCCAATAATGTACACCAATAGTATTAATAATAAGGACACAGGGTCATAGTAGTGTCCAATGTTTAATGTCAGCCCTCACCAAGGATCAAGGAGGGGCAAAGAAAGTGGTCTGCAATATAGATAGTTACTCTTCTGATCCTTAAAGAAAGGTAACATAGGACTTACCCCGCTCGTGTGGCCACTGGTGTACATTATTGGACTGGCGATTGTCTACGCTATGCACATTTTTTGGACATGTTTGACTCGTGATTTAAGATTATTTTGACAATTTGAATTGACTAACAATATTCCACATATTTATGGTGATTACCTGTATCCTCATACTTAGGACTTTCTGTTATTGGACATGTTTGAGCCATGATTTAAGGTTGTCCTGAATAGTTTGAATGGATTTATAATCCTTGAGATATTTATACTTGTTATGTATGACATGTCATCTATATCTATACTTAGTTGACTATTCAAGCCTGGACCACTGATGCTTATCGCTATCCCGATGGGGCCCATCCTTTAATACAAGGAGGGTAAGGATTCATCCTCTGAATTGAGAGGAGTCGTTTGATTTATATTTCACTGTGTGATACACTGCACATTAGGGTTTCTCACCGGAATGAGCTCACTGTGCACATGGTTATATGTTTATTTTGAGTCTGTTTTTTTGCTCTTTGTAGGTTTTTGTGGTACGAAGAAATCCATTATTGGGTTATAACATGTGGATTAGGTACGTTTTTTGGTCCTGACGAATCGCACCGATCTTAACAGACATTTTTTGCGAAAAGCATGTTGACCCCGATGATAGAAGTATAGTTAGTTCTGTACTCTAAATCTCCACATTCCCCTGATGCAGGGACTGACAGTTTTTTTGTTTCTGAGGGTGGACTAGACATTACTTCTAATCCTTACCTACACTCTGTTTTTAATCATGACAGGGGTCTGGGTTGATTAAATACGATATTTCCAGACCTCTAGCCATTTCTATTTTCACATTCCCATATACCAATCCCACATACTAGCACTCAGCTTCCGGCACTCTTTACACTCAAAAGATCTCCGGCAAAGAGCCCCCACGAGGGGCCCGTCAGGCATTGCAGTGCCGGCCTGACGAGGAGCAAAAGCCCGATGATGAAGCATGTCACCATTTGGTGAGTGAGGGCTCTTGTTATAATAAGAGCAGACTCATAGACTCTTATACTTACTGTTTACATTTGTACTAGTCTATTGGCTGGAACTGTGTACTTTTGGTTTTTTGGTAAGGAAGAAAATGCCCACTTTCTAAAAGTGGCATTTTCAAACTGAAAATCTAAAAAACAACTTTACCAAAAGACGAATTTTTAAATTGTAAGTTCAGAGACCCCAAACTCCAAATATCTATCTGCTCTCAAAGGGAAACTGCACTTTAATAATAATTAAACTCAGCCCCCATGTTAACCTCGGCGAGAGTTAGGCCTTGCAGCAGTGAAAAACATATTTGGCTGTATTTCACTGTTAAGACATGTAAAACACACCAGCACATGTCCTACGTTCTAAATACACTGAACTCTGCCCATGGGGCTACCTAGGACCTACTTTAGGGGTACCTTACATGTAGAAAAAGGGAAGGTTTGGGCCTGGCAAGTAGGTACACTTGCCAGGTCGAATTGACAGTTTAAAATTGCACACACAGAAACTGCAGTGGCAGATCTGAGGCATGTTCACAGGGCTACTTACATGGGTGGCAAATCAGTGCTGCAGGCCAACTAGTAGCATTTGATTCACAGGCCCTGGGCACCTCTAATGCACTTTACTAGGGACCTGCCAGTAAATCAAATATGACAGTCATGGATTGACCAATCAACAATACAATTTGCACAGAGAACATATGCACTTTAACACTGGTTAGCAGTGGTAAAGTACCCAGAGTCCTAAAGGCAACAAAAATTGGTCAGAAAAAACAGAAGGAAGGAGGCAAAAAGTTTAGGATTGACCATGCAAAAAGAGCCATTTCCAATAATGGGCCAAGGCACTGACCATGATGGGGGTGATCCAACAGCTGCAGTGAGACAACCACTGGGAAGCCATGCAGCAGTGGCAGGCCCTAAATGCCATCCTGGCTTCCATTGCTGGGGTGCTGAGGGACTTGAACACTACCCTGGGTAGGTTTAACGCCCAACATCAGGCCTCTTCCACTAGCAATGAGACATCAGAACCCTCGACATCTGTGGCTGGTAGTAGAATTGAAGCCCTACCAGAAGAAGAGAATGCCTCAGAAACCCCACCCTGTGTAGCAGGAGAACCGCCCCGCAAACATGGACATCCACCCACACATCCAGGAGGAGCAGATGCCAAGACTAAACCCACTGTCAGGAAGTAAACCTTTCCTGATTGGTTCCCCTTGTGTGTCACTGATTCACCTGTATTGTATCCTTCCACATATTTATTTGCAGAATGGCAATCAGCACATTGTGAAGTCATGCTGTGGATGTCAGCGTTTCAGTGTTGGTGTCATTCACTACCAACCCACAGAACACAGACATTAGGGACATGTCCGTCTATCACCACCCCAGGAAGCAGACAGATTGGTTGAATGTATCATCAGCTAAAGCCTTATCACATACCCATACATTAACCTTCCAAATGACCATACCCCATGAAACATACAGAGGTCAGTACTAATCTCCCCAGTCATGGAACCTTCCACTTTCCATGGTCAGGTATCTGTAGGCTTGCGACTCACCTATGTCAGTCTTTAGACACATTCACATTGGTCTGCAATGAGGAAACACAATGACAGCTATGCAAAAGTTAGGTCACATACAACCACAAATCATAACAATGATAGAGAGTCTGGATACCACATTATGACATGTGTTAGACACAAATGGACACACACATGACACCATTTGAGCCACCTCCAATATCAAAATGTCTTCTTCTGTGGAAAAGGACACTTTCAAGCACTTTCCTGACAGTCTGGGCATCAACCTTACACACCACAAATCGCATGCTAAACTGTACCTGGTTTAATCCAGGTCCACTTCTCATGTCAGTCGGCAAATCCCATCTGCCTGTGACATGTATATGCATATCTGAGTCAAGTGCTTTCGACCCACATAAGACCACACTGATGGTTGTAAAAAGAACATTACAAGGCATTCATAACCTCAACAATACCCCATGGAATCTTTATTGTAACATCGCATCACATACCTTGAGTCAGTTGAGGTACTGATTGATGACATCTGCACTAATGTCTCCAGCTTCATCCTCATCATGCTCATCCTCACTTGGCAAATCTGCATTTCCACCCACACGATCTGCTGGCTCCCCCTCATCTGGTATGAATGGTATCTGACACCTCAGGGCAAGGTTGTGGAGAATGCAGCAGGTAACAGTTATTTGCCTTACCTTGTAGGGTGAGTAGAGGAGGGTTCCTCCAGATTTGTCTATGCGGTGAAATCTTGCTTTCAGGAACCCAAAAGTCCACAACATGCCTTGCAATCCAGTGAGCCTCAATGAAGCAGACTTCACTTGGCGTGGTTGGGTACCTCACTAGTGTCAATAACCAAGGATGGTTTGCATAGCCAGAGCCCCCTGTAAGGTATAGTTACAATCCAAACTTTTTTTGGACATCCACATATATGGTAGCTAGAAAAAGGGTACAGACTCACATGACTAATATGACTTACCAACCAGCCAGGCCCTCTCTGTGAACAGTTGTGTCATCAGCAGTGGGATATTGCTGTTCCGCATGGTGAAGGAATCATGGACTGATCCTGGATGCCTTGCACAAACTTGTGAAATGTACAGGTTAGAAATCTGCCTTCACATGGGCCAAATCCCCACGTTGGGGAAATCTGATGTAGCTGTCCAGGTGTTTCAACAAAGCAGACAGTACAGCCTTCAAAACCAGAATGAACATTGGCTGAGGCATCCCTGCAGTTAGGGCCACTGTATTCTGAAAAGGCCCAGTGGCCAGGAAGTGCAGCACTGACATGACTTGAATGATTGGAGGTATGCTATTGGGATTGCGAATGGCAGGCATCAGATCTGGCTCCAAACGACAACATAGATCCATAATTGCATGCCTATCTAGGCTATGTATTTGGAATACATGTCGTGCCTCCATGATCTGCTAGTGAACGGTACACTGGAGTTTATCTTGCTCTCCTGACCCAGGGTAACTAAGTGGGGCAACACCGTAATGTATGTGAACGACTCAATCTATACATCATACTATGATCACTACAACATCCCACATATATCTAAATCATGTCACATGAAACAGTGAATATGTGGTATTTAGCACCTAGCAAGGCAAAATATGAAAGTGTACTGGATTCAAATCCCCTAAACCCTTGCAAGTTCTCTAAATGTAGATACATGTCACTAACAGTGAAAATTACACCACCCTAGTTGACATGTCACACATATTTGAAACACCTATACCATCTTCAGATTGTCATTTGTGTGATGACAACACTGTTTCATGTACATAACCCAAAATACCTTATTTCACTTCCCCTACCAATGACATGCACATTGATACTTGTAAACAGTAAGCCAGCACCTCACACATCGTGATAAATATATGATTTTGGTAAATCACAAACGTTCATAACTTCATCATACATATATGAGCCCTAAAATGGTAGCTGCCTGACTTGCTATACAGGACATCAGGAAGTTACCTGACTCTGCCGGTGAATGTCATCATGGCGGTAGGCAGTTACAACTGCTGTAGACATTGCCATTTGAACACATTTCTGCCTGTGAAGACTTTGGGCTGGTGGTGACGGTCCAGTACGTGGCATATGTGACCATCATCTTCTGCTCAATCCCTCACTTGCTCCTGACACTACTGCCAGCAAGACCTCCATGACCTGAGCTGCTGTGTACTGCCTCTGGGAGCAATCATGTTAAACCCTGCAGGTGGTAGCCCCCCTGCCTTCTCTCTGGAAGAGCTGGACAAGCTCATGAAGGATGTCCTACCCCTGTATGAACAGCTATATGGTGCTCCAGAGGAGCAGGCGAGTTCAATGCAATATCAATGGGTGAAAGGTACATTGCATGATAATGTAGATGAAATGTGCAGGAATTAAGGATTGAACTAGCATGTGTGGGTAGATGGACATGTGCACATGTACAAAGAAAGACTGTTACTCCTGATACATAGTAGGTACTGTGTGATGCATGTCTCCTGATACACATATGTATATTACAGCATGTACATCAATCTTGTGTGACAAATAGTTGAACAGATGTACCAATTTAAGGACATACTTGTGGTCTGGTCCTTTGTTTCTAGCCAAAAGCTGGTACTGGTTATGCCTGTTGTATGTCTGACTCCACTTCACACATGGCCTGACTGCAGAGGCTGACTAGAAAAAGAGTTTGAAGTGTGAGGAAGGGTATGTTTGGATATGTGCACTGACTTTAATCTTCACCTAAGGGGCAGATTTATAGGTCCCTAGTGCCACTTTGCGCCACCTTGCCCCACCTTGAACCATATTAACGTCATTTATTCTGATGTTAATGTGGCCTAACGAGGCCAAAATTCCTGTGCCGTATTTTCTGGGTGGCGCATAACCCTTTGCGCTACATTATGCCTCTGCCAGGCATAATGTATGCAAGGGGACGTTCCCCCGTTAGGGGAGCCATAAAAATGGTGTAAGGAAATTTATGAGATTTCCTTTTGCCATTTTCTACGGCACTTTTAATGCCTGCTCAAGAGCAGGCGTTAAAAGGGGCTTCCATTTTTTAGAATGGGACCCTTTGTACTCTGCAGGAGTAGCACCAACATTTTGGCACCACTCCTGCAAAGTACATCAATAGTGTCATGAAATATGATGCTATTACCCCATACCCTGCACCATGGTGCACCATATTTTAAATACAGTGCACACATGGTGGCAGTATGGGGGTGCTAAGGGGCGCAGGGAAAGTGGTGCTGCACTCAGTGCAGCGCCATTTTCCATAAATCTGCCCCTAACTGTTTTGGGATGGAGCATGTGTACATGACTTTCTCCTCTTATCTGTGTCTGTGTCATCCATGCAGGTCAGCGCCCACCAGAAAAAGGGGAACTGTCATGCCATCACCAAGAAAGTGTGGACCCTGGGGGTCCACAGCCAGCGGAGTAGAAAGAGATGGGACAACATGAGATGCTGGGCCCGTAAGACCGCTGAGGCCCAGCAGGGGATGTCCTCCCAAGGAGGAAGGGGTGCCTGTCGGACCTAGACTCTCCTCATATTGGTAGTGGCCTACCCTGAGTTGGATGGGAATTTGAGGGCAGCACAGCAGCCACAAGGGGGTGAGTACTGACTACACTAATTTACATTTCTCTGCTAGTTCAGTGTCTGATGTGAAAGACTCTAAGCTTCGACAATGTGGTAAGTGCAAAAGGTTAAATGTCTCCTAGGGATACCTAGATGTAGAGCCATCAACATTGGTACATAGGTATGCACTTAGTATTGTGCATTGGGACATATTACTCACATATGTCATCTCTTCTGTACAGTACCATATGACTGTGTCATATGTGTACCCCTATACTGCTCTTATTACACTGCTGGTTTTTCCTTGCCATATACAGATCCATACTTCGAAAGCCTGATGTTAAGTTGTCTTGGTCTTTGCCAACTGCCCATTCAAATGCCCTTTGATCCATCTCTATGTGCAACATAGAATCTGAAACGTAGAGAGCATGCCTACTATTCTAGAGGTTTCCAATGAGTTCCAATGAGTAAGGCTGTGATATCAATCTGACATTTCAAATTGTTGGAGGATGGCCCTCTATGCAGTGTGCAAAACCAAGCACACTATGCAGAGGGTTCATGTAACCACATGTTGGTTTCCAGAGGTAAAAATCAGACAACCTAATGCTCCAAATTCTAAGGTAGCTGGTCGAGCAAGCCCGTCTGCGCCCGTCCGTGCCTGGACCGCGCCCAGCGCCACGACCCCTGCCCACCAGCACTCCCAAACCCCGCATCGCTACGACCCCGTCACCCTCCACGCCCTCAACCCGGGGTGCTCCTGCACCTGCTTCCAAGCCAACCCGAAACGCACCCACGGACCCTTCGTATGTCACACCTGCAAACTCACCTTCCACGCGAAAACACCACGCCCGCCAGCCCACGCGCCAACAACCAGCTCAAATGCATCCTGATCAACGCACACTCCGTCCACAAGCACGCCGTTGAACTATGGGGCCTCCTGGACTCCACCGCACCGGACGTCGCCTTCATCACTGAGACCTGGATGAACGCCTCCTCGGCCCCCGACATCGCCATAGCCATCCCCAACGGCTACAAGATTTTAAGGAGAGACCGCACCAACCAAGTAGGTGGAGGAATCGCCATCGTCTTCAAGGACTCCATCAACGTCACCATCTCCACCGAAGACACCCCCTCGCCGCCGAACACCTGCACTTCCAGATCCACACCGACCCCAGGACCACACTCAGAGGAACTCTCATCTACCGACCCCCTGGACCACGCGCCCTCTTCAGCGACTCCATCACTGACTTCATCTCCCCACACGCCCTTGCCTCGTCGGACTACATCCTCCTCGGTGACCTCAACTTCCACCTGGAACAGAAGACCGACCCCAACACCACCGCCCTGCTCAACAACCTCGCCAACCTCGGCCTCAAGCAACTGGTGAACCCACATCGCCGGACACACGCTAGACCCCATCTTCTCCGCCAGCAACCACATATCCTTCAGCCACTCCTCAGCTATACACTGGACCGACCACAGATGTGTCCAATTCACCTTCCGACGCGAGACTTGCCACCTCCGCACACAACCCATCCCACATCGACAGTGGAACAAAATCCCAGAGGAACAGCTTCTCTCCACTCTCAACGACAACCAACCCACCTTCTCCTCCGGCCCCAACGACGCAGCCCTCAGCCTCACGAATTGGATCACCAACTGCGCAGACAACCTCGCTCCCCTCAGACGCCTCCCAAGACAGACCAACACCAAAAAACCTCTCTGGTTCACCGACACCCTTAAGGAATCAAAGAAAACCTGCCGCACCCTCGAGAAAGCCTGGCGCAAGGACCACACCGCAGACAACATGACTGCCCTCAAGAACGCTACCCGCGAACACCACCAACTGATCCGTGCCGCCAAAAGAAATTTCTTCGCAGAAAGACTGGACAAAAACAGCCACAACAGCAGGGAACTCTTCAACATTGTCAAAGAGCTCTCCAACCCTAACGCCAACGCCAACGTCATCACGCCCTCACAAGACCTCTGCAACTCCCTCGCCACCTTCTTCCATCATAAGATCACCGACCTACACGACAGCTTCGGACACCAGACCCAGCCAACCACCACAGAACCTACAACCCCAGCCATCACCCTCAACACGGAAGAGACCAAAGCCACCATGAACTCCATCCACTCCGATGCCCCCTCGGACCCCTGCCCACACTTCATCTTCAACAAAGCCGACAACATCATCGCCCGCACCTCCAGACCATCATCAACAGCTCCTTTTCGTCTGCTACCTTCCCCGAGAGCTGGAAACACGCTGAAGTCAACGCCTACTGAAAAAACCTACGGCGGACCCAAGCGACCTGAAGAACTTCCGCCCCATCTCGCTCCTCCCATTCCCCACCAAAGTCATAGAGAAGACCGTCAACAAGCAACTTACCAACTTCCTTGAAGACAACAGCCTACTCGACCCCTCTCAGTCCGGATTCCGAGCCAATCACAGCACAGAAACCGCCCTCATCTCAGTCACAGACGACATCAGAACCCTGATGGACAACGGAGAAACAGTCGCCCTCATCCTCCTCGACCTCTCGGCTGCCTTCGACACCGTCTGCCACCGAACCCTAATATCCCGCCTCCGCTCCACCGGGATCCAAGGACAGGCCCTGGACTGGATCACCTCCTTCCTCTCCAACCACTCCCAAAGAGTCTACCTCCCACCTTTTCGCTCAGACCCCACCGAGATCATCTGCGGCGTCCCACAAGGCTCCTCGCTCAGCCCGACACTCTTCAATGTCTACATGAGCCCCCTCCCCGACATTGTACGCAAACACAGCATCATCATCACCTCTTACGCCAATGACACTCAACTGATACTTTCCCTCACCAAGGACCCCACCAGCGCCAAGACCAACCTGCAAGATGGAATGAAAGACGTCGCAGATTGGATGAAACTCAGCCGTCTGAAACTGAACTCAGACAAAACAGAAGTCCTCATCCTCGGAAACACCCTGACCGCCTGGGACGACTCCTGGTGGCCCACGGCCCTTGGCACCGCACCGACCCCCTCAGACCACGCACGCAACCTCGGTTTCATCTTGGACCCACTTCTCACCATGACCAAGCAAGTCAACGCCGTATCATCCTCCTGCTTCCTCACCCTCCGCATGCTCTGAAAGATCTTCCGTTGGATCCCCGCCAACACCAGAAAGACCTTGACCCACGCCCTCGTCACGAGCCGCCTAGACTACGGCAACACACTATACGCAGGAACCACTGCTAAACTCCAGAAATGTCTGCAACGAATTCAAAACGCCTCCGCCCGCCTCATCCTCAACATACCCCGCAACAGCCACATCTCCGCCCACCTGAGACACCTGCACTGGCTTCCCGTCAACAAAAGGATAACCTTCCGACTCCTCACCCACGCACACAAAGCCCTCCACAACAAGGGACCCGAACTCCTCAACCGCCGCCTCAGCTTCTACACTCCCACCCGTCCTCTTCGCTCCGCCAACCTCGCTCTCGCCGCCGTCCCTCGCATCCGCCGCACCACGGCGGGTGGGAGGTCCTTCTCCTACCTGGCGGCCAAGACATGGAACTCCCTCCCCACCATCCTCAGGACCACCCAGGACCACTCCGCTTTCCGGAGACTACTCAAGACCTGGCTCTTCGAGCAGCAGTAACCCCTTCCCCCTAGCGCCTTGAGACCCGCACGGGTGAGTAGCGCGCTTTATAAATATTTATGATTTGATGATGATTTGAGCAGTTAGGCTAATCCAGGAGATGTGCTAAGTATTTGCTGTACTCACAAATCTAATTATGAACCACACACACACTCAATAAAAAACTCAAGACCAAAATTTATAAAAATACTTCAGACTTTTATATAATTTTTAAGACCAAAATCTTTAGAATACGTTAAGTACTTTTTAAGTTATGACTTTTTAAAGCTGTAGCAAAGTTAGTTTTTCTGTGCGTAATTGTGCACATGTGAATCAATAGGCAGTCATTTTTAAAAATGCATTACAAATCGCACGGTTGAGTTACCACTCTCTTTTTTTGCAGAGTGGTCGCAGCAGTCAGTGGGCACACTGTGCCAGCTAGAGAGTCTCGGGCAGCTCCCAGATCTGTCGGGAGCAGCGGTGGAGATGTTCTTGGCACAGGCACAGGGCCACCTGGAGGGGCCATTTGGAGAAGGAGCTTGTTTGCAGATTCAAAGTTGGTGCCTGGAGCTCCTTGGGCTGTTGAGGTCGCAAGGAGTTGGGGACCTGGGGCACACAGCAGATCCCATGATGCAAGGCCCAGGGCATCAGGTGCAGGACGTTTTGGACGTCTTGGATGCTGTGCGCAACGGAATCCACTGGAGCTGGAGGTGAGTCTCTTTGTGGGCAACTTAGAGGACAACGGGGGCACTCTGGTCAGAGGTCCAGGGTTTTCCTGAAGTCCCTCAATGGGGGCTTCCTCCTAGTCCTACTTCAGCTCTGGGGGAGCTGGTTTTCTCCTTGTCTGATGTCAGCTGACCAGTACCCAGGGTATTGCTGCATCTCAGCCACTAGAGGGCGCAGTGCCACCAAACTTGGCACAATTGTGGGGCACCCCTGGGTGGTCACGGTGTGTCATTGGGTCCAGCTGTGACGGATGGGGAGATATCAACAATTCAGTGAAGTGACCCTCACTGGTTTGTTGGTCCTTTGCAGGTTTCTTGCTTTTCTTAAGTGGTGCCTTCACTCAGGAGGGATATCTGCAGTGATCCTTGAAGCCTGGAGGTCTATGGGATTTCCTGGGGTCAGTCGGGTGTTCAGCTCCTCCACAGTCGCGATTATAGGGACTCTGGTGCAGCAAGCAGGGGTTTGGGTGCCTCTTCTGTTGCAGCAGGTCCTCTGTTATCGTTCTAGAGGATTCTTTGGTGCTGGTCTTCTTTTCTTCTTGGGATCCTTTTCAAATCTAAAATCTTGTTCCAGGGGAGCCCACTAATTACTGAATTTAGTGGGTGTTTTAGGGGGAACCTGGTATTGTCCAATGGGACACTTACCCTTGGGTGGCTACACCAACTACAGTGACCACTTCCTGTGGGAAGGGTCACTTCCCTAAACCTCATTGACTATTCTCCTTCATTCCAAGAAGGAGAAAACTGAATCAGAGGGTCCACTTCGCATGCCAGCCCTGAGGGGTATGCATGCTCAGTGAGGCCACTCCTCCTACCCTTTGTCTGGTTTCTCGCCTTGGCTCCCACCCAAAAGTGGAGGTTTGCAAAGAGGGAAGCTGTCTGCTGCAGGCAGCAGGCCTAGGGGTCAAGTTTCAGGATCTTTAGCCCTTTGAAGCTCACCACCAGGATGTTGCACATTCCTGAGGGAGGGGGTTTAGCACCTCCACCCAGGAAAGGCACCCCCAGGTTTATAGACTGGCTGTCTGGAGTGGCAGGCTGGATGAAACCAGTCAGCAACTCTGTCAGTTAGGGTTAGCTTTTGCAGGGGGCACATCTAAGGTGACCACTGGGTACATTTGGGGATAAATCCAATACTGGTACCAGTTTGGATGTATCATTCTGATTTGTTTGATACCAAACAACCCAGGATGCAGAGTAGCCATCATGTAACTGGGAAACTCGTGTTTGACCAGTGTCCAGTTCATGCATTTAAAATGTCTGCTCTGTTCACTCACTTTGTCCTAGGTTTTGCAAGGATATAGTAGGGACATATTGCTTATGCAGCTATGCCCTCACACAGTATGGTGCACCCAGGCTGGGAGGCCTGTCAGAGGGGTGTCTGATCCATAATATATTCAATGTAGGCTGGACAGGGCTCACAAAGGGGGGGGGGGCATGTTGGGTTTGTCTTTTTAGGGTTGCCCCAGTACACTCAGCCTGCAATGGCAATGCTGGGTGCATCTGGGTTCAGGTCCTTTGGGGGTGGCACAATCAGTGCTGCTGCCCTCAGGGGCCTACTCTCAATATCTCTTGCCCTGGGTACTGGGGTACTCATTTACTAGGGACTTATAGGAGTATTTAGGAGTGTATCCAATTGTGCCAAGCATCACAACAGATTTAGGGAAAGACCTCTGGCACAGGGAACCTGTTTAGCAGGCCCCCTGAGCACTACCAACGTCTAGAACACATCAACATTAGACAAAAAGTGGGGGCTAACCATGCAAAAAGTGGCCTCCTCTCATACTGCCCCCCAAACGATAGAGGGTGAGACTACCCTTTCTCTAGTCAGTCTTCATCTTCTAAGTGGAAGAACTTGGAGAGGCCATCTGCATTGGCATGGGCAGTACTAGGTCTGTGTTCAACTTCAAAGTCCATTCCCTGTAGGAAGATGGACCACCTAAGCAGTTTGGGATTTTCACCTTTAATTTGTTGTAGCCATCCGAGAGGCCTGTGGTCGGTCTGAACAGTGAAGTGAGAGCCAAACAAGTATGGCCTCAACTTTTTCAGGGCCCAAACCACAGAAAAGGCTTCACTCTCTATGGCACTCCATTTTTGTTTCCTAGGGAGTGGCTTTTTGTGAATAAAAGCAACTGGCTGGTCATGTCCATCATCATTCCTTTGGGAGAGGACTGCTTCTATTCCCAACTCTGAAGCATCTGTCTGGACTATGAATTCCCTTGAGTAGTCTGGTGCTTGTAGTACTGGAACAGAGCACATTGCTTTCTTCAGAGTGTCACAGTTATCTTGACAACTCCCTGTCCAGTTAATCTTGCTGGGCATCTTTTTAGAGGTAATTTCTGTGAGGGGGGCAACTATTGTGCCAAAATCCTTCACAAACCTGTTACATCCAGTTAAGCCACGGAAGGCCCTGACTTGTGTCTGGGTTGTAGGAACTTCCCAAGCCAGAATAGTCTGAATATTGGATTGAAGAGGTTATACTTGGCCTCAACCAACCAGGTGGCCCAGGTACACAACTTTTCCCTGCCCTATCTGGCACTTACTGGCCTTGATAGTGGGGCCTGCCTTCTGCAGGGCCTCAAGGACCTTTCCCAGGTGGATCAGGTGTTCCTGCTGGGTGGATCTATAGACAGCTATGTAATCTAAGTAAACTGCACTAAAAACTTAAAGCCCAGCAAGTACTTTGTTCACCAACCTTTGGAAGGTGGCAAGTGCATTTTTGAGTCCAAATGGCATAACAGTGAACTGATAATGCCCACTAGGTGTAGAAAATGCTGACCTCTCTTTTGCTCCAGGGGTCAGGCCAATTTGCCAGTACCCTGATGTTAAATCAAAAGCACTCAGATACTTGGCTGCCCCTAATCTGTCTATGAGCTCACCAGCTCTTGGAATTGGGTGTGCATCTGTTTTGGTTACTAAGTCGAGGCCCCTGTAGTCCACACAAAACCTCATTTCGTTCTTGTCACCCTTGGAGTGATGTTTGGGGACTAACACTACTGAGCTGGCCCAGGGGCTCTCTGAGGCTTCAATGAGACCCAAATCCATCATTTTCTTGACTTCAGCTTCTATGCTTTCTCTGACATGGCCAGACTGTCTGTAAATTTTGTTTTTGACAGGCAGACTGTCACCACTTTTCACATCATGGGTTCACCAGTTTGTCTTCCCAGGGATCAGAGAAAAAAAGCCCAGCATACTGGTTGAGCACTTTCCTGTAATCAGTCTGCTGTGGTCCTGAGAGGGTGTCTGGCAAGATCACTCCATCCACAGAACCATCTTGGGGATTGCTGGAGACGAGATCAGGGAGAGGTTCACTCTCATCTTCCTATCCCTCATCTGTCACCATGAGCATAGTCACATCAGCTCTATCAAAGAAGGGTTTTAGGCGGTTTACATGGATGATCCTTTTGAGGTTTTTGCAACCGCCCAGGTCCACCAGATAGGTGACCTCCCCTTTTCATTCAAGAATGGGATAGGGCCCCGACCATTTGTCCTAGAGGGACCTTGGTGCAACAGGCTCCAACACCCACACTTTCTGCCCTATTTGGAACTCCACTATATCAGCTTTTTGGTCATGCCAGAGCTTTTGAAGCTCTTGGCTGGCCTGAAGGTTTTTGCTGGCTTTCTCCACGTACTCAGCCATTCTAGAACATAGGCCAAGCACATAGTCCACAATGTCCTGTTTGGGCTTTTTGAGAGGTCTCACCCAGCCTTCCCTTACAAGACCCAGTAGTCCCCTAACAGTATGCCCAAACAAAAGTTCAAAGGGTGAGAAATCCGCTCCCTTTTGTGGCACTTCTCTGTAGGCAAACAATAGGCAAGGAAGTAGGACATCCCATCTCCTTCTGACTTTTTCAGGGAGCCCTCCAATCATGCCTTTTGGGTCTGGTTGAACCTTTCCAGCAGCCCATAGGTCTGTGGATGGTATGGGGTAGTGAATTTATAAGTCATTCCACATTCCTGCCACATATGTTTTAAGTATGCAGACCTGAAGTTTAATCCCCTGCCTGATACTACCTCCTTAGGGAACCCCACCATGGTAAAGACACCCAGGAGGGCTTTGGCCACTGCAGGCGCAGTGATGGCCCTAAGGGGAATAGCCTCAGGATACCTAGTGGCATGATCCACTACCACTAGAATATA
The DNA here is from genome assembly GCF_031143425.1 of Pleurodeles waltl. NCBI lineage: Eukaryota > Metazoa > Chordata > Amphibia > Caudata > Salamandridae > Pleurodeles > Pleurodeles waltl. The sequence goes on from NC_090444.1 coordinate 928,178,825, forward strand.
TCTATGCCCTGGTGCTGTTGGAGGGTCAAGGGGACCAACAATGTCAACCCGTACCCTCTCAAAGGGAACCCCAACCACAGACAGTGGAATTAAAGGGACCTTTAAGTGACCACCTGCTTTGCCACAAGCTTGGCAGGAGGGACAGGACTGGCAAAAGTCCTTCACTTTTTGGGACATACCTGGCCAGTGGAAGTGTTTAACCAACCTACTCCATGTCTTCTTCTGGCCCAAATGCCCTGCTAGGGGGATGTCATGGGCTAAAGTGAGAAGGAAGTCTCTGAACTTCTGGGGCACTAACACCCTCCTGGTTGCACCAAGCTTGAAGTCTCTTGCTTCAGAGTACAGGAACCCCTCCACCCAGTAGACCCTGTGGGTACCATTGACATTTCCTTGCTCCTCCTGAGCAGCTTGCTTTCTCAAGCCTTCAAGAGAGGGACACTCTCTTTGTCCCTGGCACAGATCTTCCCTAGAGAGCCCCCCTGGGCCCAAGAGCTCTGGGTGATAAGGCCCAAGCTCCTCAGGCTCATTTCCCTCCAAGGTGGGTGAGTCCTCTTCCTCCTGAGGAGAGGGGTCCTGTCTCATGATCTGTTGTCAAGCTGGCCCCCCAATCTTCTTGCCTTTTCTCTTGGAAGGCTGGTCCACTTTTTCAGGATCCAGCTCTCCTTTTTCTCTCTGAAGTTTGCTCTGTGCCCTAGTCTTGACACAAGCCCACTCAGGGATTCCAAGCATTGCTTCATGGGTTTTTAGCTCTACCTCAGCCCAGGGTGAATTCTCCATCTCATTACCAAGTAGGCAATCTACATGGATGGATGAAGACACAACCACTTCTTTCTGCCCTGCTACTCCTCCCCATTCAAAGTTTACCATAGCCATAGGGTGGAACTTGGTCTCATTGTCAGCATTGGTGACAGGATAAGACCTCCCTTCTAGGAACTGAGTTGAGGGAACTAGGTGCTGAGACACTATAGTGATGCTAGCCCCTGTATTTCTCAAGGCTTCTGTTTTCTCCCCATTAATCACAGTGTGCTGTCTGTATTTGTTCATATTAGTTTGCCAGGCATTACAGGATAAATCTCCCCCACCCTGAGTGACTAATGTTGCCTCTGTGGGGACACTGACACAGTCAGGCCACACCTCTGACCCCATCTGGATATTGGCAACTGCATTTACTGCAGATTGACTAGAGGAATTCTTATTGTTTTTACAGCCAGAGTCTCCAGTTTGGTGCCCGTTTGTCCTACAGTCTGAGCACCAAGCCTTGATGGGGTCAAAGTGTTCCCTTTGTGCCCTCCTCTGGACTTTGAGTAGTCTCTGGGCCCACCCTCCTGTGTAGATTTTTGGGGGCCTTGAGAAGACTCTTTGTTATTTTTATCCTGGCTCCCATCTTTCCCTTGGCTGGGCTTTTTGGCCTCTTTCTTTTGGTCTCCCCCACCAGTGGCAGTTTTGTAACCCTTGTTTTGACCCAATTTGCTCTCCTCCCCAATTCTTGAGGGGAGGTCTACCAGATGTTGATGTAGTCTATCATTGGAACAATTACTCAACAGATGCTCTTTCATAAATATATTATACAGCCCATCATAATCTTGTACCTTGTTCCCAGCTAACCAACCACCCAGCATTTTTACTGAATATTCCACAAAGTCAACCCATGTTTGGCTTTGGGATTTTCAAGCCTCCCTGAACTTTATCCTGTACTCTTCAGTGATAAATCCAAAGGCCTCAATTATGGTACTCTTCATGTGGTCATAGAATGTAGAATCTGCCTCATTCAGTGTCAGGAGCCTCTCCCTGTACTTTCCTGAGAATAGTTCCCCCATCAGTGTGCCCCAGTGTTTCTTTTCAATTTCCCACCCAAGAAAAACATTTCACTATATCATACCCTTCAATGAAGGGAGGGACAACTCCTTTTGGGAGATTAATGTTTTTCTTTCAACACTTGTATGATGCCACCAAAGATGGGTGCCAAGCCCAACTCTTTTCTTTTACGTTCTATCTCCAAAAGCTGACTTTCTAAAGCCAGTCTTTTGGTCAGCTTGACAAGTTCCAGGTCTGGGTCTGTGGGTGCTATAGAGCTTGTGTGATAAGAGGAGCTACCCTCATCTCCATTCACCACAGGATCTTCATCCACCTCAGATGTATCATCATCATCAGCTGTAGGATATTCTCTTTCATACTGGGCCATCAGAAACTTACGTTTCTCTGTTTTGGGGCTTTTCCAGTTTGAATTTTGAATAATCTGCAGAGTCTCCTTATTTGGTGATAGGTACATGCCTCATAATGTTCCAGATTAAGTTCTTGGTTTCTGGACTCTGAATCAGACATTTTTATTTTACTAAAGCTGGGACCGTTTTGTAATTTAGAACTCCCATTTTTGGATAACCAACTAAAACAAAGGGGCATATTTATACTCTGTTTGCACCGAATTAGCGTCATTCTTTTTTTTTTACTCTAACGCAAAACTAACTCCATATTTTTTACTTTGGTGCTAGACCCGTCTAGAGCCAAATTTATGGAGTTAAAGTAATTTTTGGGAAGTGGAGACCTACCTTGCCTTAATGAGATGCAAGGTAGGTGTTCCTGTGCAAAAAATGACTCTATGGCCTTAATGCCATAATTAGGGACATATTTATACTCTGGGGCATATATATAACCTGTTTGCACTGAATTAGCGTCATTTTTTTTACTCTAATTTGGTGCAAAACTAGCTCCATATATATACTTTGGTGCTAGACCAGTCTAGCACCAAGGCCCTGATTTATAGTTTTTTTGCACCGCATTAACGTCATTTTTTGACACAAAAGTGGGCAAACGTACAAAATATTGGCCCTTGCTTACATCCCCACAGATGCTCCAGCCAATTCCAGCGGAGAGGAGATGCCACGACTATCCAGTCCCCCAACAGAAGATGCCCCCAGTGATGACAGAAACTCTGGACTTCGGGATCTGGACCAAAAACCTGGCCCATCAGGGACCACTGGACAGTGGGCGTGGCTAAGATGGCGACTGGAGCAGCAGCATAAACCGCAGCTCCGTCGCCCAGCCCGTACAAACATCCTGATGCTAAGCACCTAGCCCTCCCTGGAGCAGGGCGAGGAGGCCGTTCGTGGGACCCCAAAGTGCCGCACCATCGCTCAAGTCCGCGCCGTTCATGACGCTCCAATTCCGGAGTGAGGGGAAAAAGAAAGTACATCGCCGTGGCCGGTGCCTGCCTCGCGGGCCGCCTAGCCCAGCCGACTGGGAGCCGCGTTCGCCGGAACCGGCGCTTGGACTCAGCCGCCACTGAAAAGAGGTAAGGACTCGTTGCCGCAACCCCGTAGTGTGCGCCGGTGCCGCCTGCTGTCCTGCGAGGAGCCGCTCGGCGCGCACAGGGCCGGCCGAGTCCTCCCGCAAGCGTCTCTGCTCCGGGAAGCGCTGCGCCGGAGAGCATATAGTAGTACAGCTCAAACTCCTACTGCGGGCGCCCAGCGGCTTCGTTTTGAAGTTATGCCTAATGTCTGGAACACCTGGAAATTAACTTGCAAGTTACTGACGGCGTGGGAGGCGGCCTGGGGGGGACACAAGGCATAATTGTACACTCTTTGGATCGACAGCCGCCATCTTAGGTGCCTCGGACCTCGTGGGGACGAAGTCCCTGCTCCTCAGTAATATTGTACCAGCCAGCAAAGTAAACTAAACTGCACATGCACTCCCCTTAAACGTGCTGCATATCGGGGGCACTGACTGGCGACATTCGTGCAAGAACATCACCTTAGGCCCCACTGTGGCCCCTCCTGGGGCACCAAATGGGCTAGAACTGGCAAAGTCAGGGTCAGAACAAACTGCGTACACATCCCTGGAGCACAAGCAGCGCAAATTAAAATACAAGTAGTGCTCCCTGGCGAAACTCGCCAACTTGCAGTCCAGCAGTACGTTAAGCATTTCTTTCAAGTAATCCTAAACATTCAGCACAAATATTGCCCCCAGCCGTTCTGGAAACGCCATTTCTACGCCTCTCCACAACGCGTTATCCGGCCGACTCCGCCAACTGCAGCCTCTTCAATCAGATAGTTAACGCTTCCAGCTGCTCCTTTTCCGTTTAATCGCCAGATGAGAGCCCCGCCCGTCCGGCTTGCCATAATACTTGATCTGATAACCTTATGCCGCAGCGGCCCCAAGCGCAACACTAAATTCACAGTCACTGCTGCAATTCTCAAATGGTGAAGCCAAAAACCACTCGCGCACCGCTCACCAAAATGGACCACACCACAACATCTCATCCGGAAGCGCACGCCATTGCGCAATCAACATTACAGAAGCTGGAACTAACTTTACAGTCACATACTTCACAATTCGAAAAAATCCTGCAAGCCATTCTAGACACTAAGACCACCTTGGAAGCCAAAATAGGCTCTGTAACAGAGGACCTCAATATCCTCTGCACCGATCAACACGCTCTGGCCGATAGAGTATCCGAACTTGAAAAAGACACGGCGCCCCTGCCTAGCTCTATGGAAGACCTGCAACTACAGCTATCGCAACTGTCAACAGAAGTTGATTTCTTAAAGCGCAGAACAGAAGATGCAGAAGGCAGGTCTCGACGCAATAATATACGCCTGGTCGGTTTTCCTGAGCGTGCTGAGGGCTTAAGTGCAGAACTGTTCATTGAGCAATGGCTTATAGATGCAATCCTTAAAAACAATATCCCGAAGTTCTTCTCAGTTGAAAGGGCACACAGGATTCCAGGCAGACCTCCAGCACCGGGTTCGCAACCACCCCCTCTTATAATAAGACTCCTTAACTATCGGGACAGAGACCTCATTCTCCAACTATTCCGCAAATCAGGCCCAGTGTGCTTTGAAAATGCCACAATAACAGCTTATCCAGACTTTACGGCAGAAGTGCAAAAAAAACGTAACTCCTTCTACAGTGTTAAGGCATGCCTTCGCAGACACAATATCAAATATGCACTGATGTTCCCAGCCAGACTTCGGGTACAGGATGAATCTCGCTCCTTCTTCTTCACCACTCCGGAAGATGTCTGGACCTGGCTACACGCCAAAGGCCTAGCTGACCCATCGGACGCAGGCACTCAAATTGACAATAAATCTCTCTCCACGAGGCACCGAAAGCAACGCAAGAGACGGGGAACCAGACCCTCACCTGAGCAGGCAAAATCCGAGCGATCCCGGCTCCTCCGAACAACATCCAGCTTTGTCAACGCTTCCTCCGCCGCCTCACCCTCGCAAACGGAAATCGAACAGGAACAAGTCCTAAACTCCGACTCAGCTGAGTCCACATGTGGCCCTCTTCTCACACCATGCACAGCGGACGACATCTGAAGTACGATCAGTCTGGCCCACTTGTAGCTCTAGAGTTTCATCGCAGCTTCTCTGAGGCTCCTACACGTGGCCCAGCAGTCAACGGGTGTCCCCCGTCCGGTGCGCTTCACCTCTTAAAATATGCGTAACCCGGGCAGGGTAAGACAATACCTTTGTATCAACGCCAACTGGCACCCCCCTGCACCATATGGACAATTACCTCACACTGGATCGTTCCGGTATTGTCTTTTATATGTTAATAGCTTATTTGTTGTATGTTGTTTTAGCGTGCACCTCTATATTAGAAGGGGCAACTATATGCCACTACTAATTCATCCTTTGCTCTTGGAGTAGCAATCTGGATAGCACCAAGTGTCCCGTTCGCTTCCTCCCGCACGCAATGCGATCCAAATGGTAGATATGTAATACTCGAAGGCACCCTAGACGGGTCCCCATTAGCCCTGGTCGCACTATACTCCCCAAACTCGAACCAGCACGACTTTTTATCCACGCTCACTACTGGCAACTTTAGCGACCCTACATTGGAAAGCATATGGGGGGGTGACTTTAATAGCGTCCTAGACACTCACATGGATCGCTCATTTCCCACACTCATTGCAGCCCCTGCCAATCGTGCTTCAGAATCCCTGGCGCAGTGGGCGTCAAATAACGGACTAAGAGATATATGGAGGGTGCATCACCCCACTCACCGCAAGTACTCTTACTTCTCCCCAGTCCATAATCTGCACACTAGGATACATTTATTCTTTGTATCCGCCACCGTTAATCACAAAATATGCTTATCCGAATATTTAGCACGCACAATATCAGATCACAACCCATTATGCCTAACGTTGGCCTGGGGACATATACAAACTCGGATACCAACATGGCGTTTGCAACCAGAAGCCCTCCTAGATCCTCCTTTTCAAAAAGATATCTCCAAAAGTTTAACCGATTACTTTTTATCAAATAAAAATACAACCTCATCCCGTGCCATAGAATGGGACGCTCATAAAGTGGTGATAAGGGGTCACTGCCTATCGGCCACGGTAGGGGTCAGAAAGGTACTCATTAAGGAACTACAAGACTTAGAAATAAAGCTCCGCAACGCGGAAAACGCAAACGATAACAGCGAACCCGCATTAGCAACACTACATCTGCTTAGGGCTTCTCACAAGGAGACAGACAACAGATTGGGTAAGCACGATTACAGACATTATATGACTAGACAACACGCCGAAGGTGACAGATCTGGTAGATTATTAGCGTGGCTGACTCGGCAACCGTCACAACCAACACCCATTGGCGCAATACGCCTAAATCATGACACAATCGTTAACACCCAAGCAGGCATAAATGATGCCTTCTTCGCATATTATCGGACCCTATACACGCCTCCTCCATCACTTTCAGAACAATATATTATCAACACACTAAGCCTGGTCCCCCAAAATCAGCTTATCCTAGACAACACCGCCACCCTAGATGGCCCCGTTACTATTGAAGAGGTGAGCCTTGCATTATCACAAATAGCACACAATAAAACGCCCGGTTCAGACGGTTTACCGATAGAATATTACAATTCCCATGCTTCCCTTTTATTACACCCACTAACAGAAGTATTTAACGAAGCACACCATAAATTACAATTGCCAGACTCAATGTGCGAAGCACTAATAGTCGTCCTCCCAAAAATAGGCCGCAACCCTCTAGACGTTAAATCATACAGGCCGCTCTCCTTGCTGAATACAGACTGCAAACTAGTAGGTAAAATACTCGCAAACCGTCTCCTCCCTTATTTACCGACTTTGATACACCATGATCAATCAGGCTTTATTCCTGGCAGAAGCACCTTCCTGAACATTAGAAGACTCTTACACATAATACACAGTAATACAAACTCGGCAGCAGTGGCCCTATTCTTAGATATAGAAAAAGCATTCAACACACTTAGTTGGAACTACCTGTTACACACTCTTAAAGCGTTCGGCTTTGGTGCAGGCTTCATTAACTGGATCAGGACGATTTACTCTACTGTAGGCCTACTGCCCGTGTCAAAAATGGACGAGTTATCTCTGAAGCATTCCCCATAGGCAGAGGCACCAGACAGGGCTGCCCATTATCCCCATTGCTGTTCGCTATTGCTATGGAGCCGCTAGCGATTAAATTACGGAGCTATGCATACATATGGGGTATACCGGAGGCTAACACCCACCATGTCGTATCTATGTATGCAGATGACACCTTAATATATCTACGCGATCACTCAGCCTATATGGCTGAGGCCCTGCAGTTACTGGACTCCTTCGCTACTGCGTCCGGACTGCACGTCAACTGGTCCAAATCAAGCATATTCCCCATTTCTCCGTCCCCGGTAGCTCACCATATGTCGCTACCGCAATACAAATTGCCCTGGTCGCATATAACCTTCAAATATCTGGGTGTGCAGATTTATCACTCTATTACGGATCTAACAGAAGGAAACATAGACAGAATCCTTGGCACCGTTCGCGGCTCAATTCCCTTTTGGAGCTCACTTCCCCTGTCTCCAATGGGCCGGGTGGCGATAGCCAAAATGCTCATCCTTCCAAGGTTTCTATATTATTTTACAGCTCTCCCGCTGTGTTTACCGCGTTCCTTTTTTAATAAGCTGCAATCAATACTAACGGATTTACTCTGGGGTAAAGATAGACGCAGAGTGGTGCTGTCAATAACGCAACATCCGCAAGAGATGGGTGGATTGGGAATGCCTAACTTCGAAAGATATTATGCAGCCGCCCAATTATCATGGCTGTCTACATGGCTATGTGACACCCCGTCGCCCGAAAGAAGGATGTTACAGACACATATACCATCACAGAGGCTGCTACTCTCGATACTAACCAGTATCCCCCATACGTCTCTAAGACTAATATTACTAGAGGCTGTCTGATTCTGCTGGCGCAGATATGTCCACACTAAGGCCCCATCTTTCCCCTATTCGCCTCTGCTGCCACTACTTCAACTGCCGGACACCCAAAACCTGTCAATACACCATGATACACGCGAAATGAACATGCTCCAACTGGGCGACTTATACTCTCGATCCACGCTGCGTACTTTCGCTGAACTGGTAACCGCAGGCACTATGCAAAATGGGGCCTTTCTAACATTTAACGCCATAAGGCTATTGCTTAACAAGATCTGGGGCACAGGTGACTCGGAACCTCCTGAATCCTCACTGCTCACCACTATACTAACTATTGGCAACTCAAAGAGTATTATTACCACATTATATAAAGCATTGCTTGAAGCAATATGCACAACACTGCCAGACGCAAAGGCGCGTTGGGACGCTGTCCTTCCTAACTCACTACCACAGAAGACCTGGGTCACTGCTCTCACAACAATCAAATCAATATCCCGTAATCCTCGCCTACGGTACACTCAATTTAACTATCTGCACCAAGCATACTTATCACCAGCCCGCATCCAAAAAATCTACCCCCATACAACACCAACATGCCCTAGATGCGCTACACCAGCAGCTGACTTCTACCATATGGTCTGGAAGTGCCATTCCATAAACTCGGCCTGGCAACGCGTGACGGAGATTACAGCAGAGATCTCATCCCACACCCTAGTGCCCACTCCTGATTCCTGCTTACTCGACATAAGACATCGTATTAAAGCAGACAAACACACGCACAGGTTTATAGACCTGGCTTTCGTGGTGTATAAACGCTTGATAGCAATACATTGGAAAGCTCCACATACTCCTTCCCACGCGATATGGCTACGGGATTTACACAGCCGCTCTCAGGTGGAAGCGCAGACACTTCACTTGCTACAACACAGAGGTCTTATCCTAGCTGGCCCGGAGGTCTGGGACACATTCGTGGTGGCAATGGAGGCCAGAGACGACATGTATCCCCCATGAACAGGTCTCGACTCATTACACACCACAGCTTGAGCTGACGCTGTTAAGGCTGTGTCCGCACAGCAGCAACTTCGTTTTATCCTTAAACACACTCATCACTACTATCCTTCCTCTTCCTCGAAAGATATTTCTTACCTGTGCCCAATTACTCCCCACACGCCTATACAGGCCTGTAACACACAATCACAACAAGTAAAACAGTCCTGCCCCTGAACCCGTTAACACAACAGACACCCTTTACACCCCTGAAGTGATTACTATATTAGTTACGAATATCGTCGTTGTCTGGCCAGACCCCGTAAGCTGCAACCAGCCCTCATAACAGCTCGCATGTTTAATATCACTGCACTCTCCTTTTACAACGCCCTTAACTCTCTCGCATGATTAAGATTAGCTGTTAAAGTTTTCCCTTTTGATATCCCCGCTTTCCTCTTCCAACCCCCCTCTCCCCCCCTTTGTTTTTGACACCTCTCATAGTGGCAATGCTGTGTTAAATTATATAAGTGTGTAAATGTATTGCAAAATAACGTACAGCTATTGTATTGATGTGTGCAGTTTGCGTTCAATAAACAGATTTTTTTTAAAAGGGACCATTGGACAGTGGGTCACCTAAGCCCACTCACAGCCCACCACAGAGCCTCCCTCATCAGTATCCAACACCACAGCACCCACCCAGCATTCCCACACCTCTGTCCCCAGGGCACGACAATCAGCAGTGTGCCCACCTGTACAGGGACCCCCGTCCACACCTCATACCCACGACAATCAGGGACCTGGGGTCAGTGGCAGTGGGCAATAATTCAGGGGACAGAGGCACAGACAAACAGGGACACTGGGAGGACCGCTGTGCACCAGGGGGAGGTCAGGCCCAGGGAACCAACTCTCCAGGAGGCACTCTCCTAGATCCTGGGAGCCTACCAACATTCCTAGGAAAGGATGGGCCAGATCCTTGACAAGGTGCAGGAGAACAGGCGACTGCAAGAGGAATAGTATCAGGGGATCAGGAAGGACTTGCAGGCCATCAACACAACCTTGATATCCTTAGCAGGGGTGCTGGCAGACATGGCCAACATCATGAGGGAAGCAACAGCACACCAGCAGGCCCCTACACCAGCCAGTCCATTGACCAGCCCTCCACTTCAGCTGCAGCTAGTGGGCAGGAGGGCCTGCCACAGGACCCCCAGGCCACCAGCACCCCTCCCCCTGCAGAAGGTGAACCACGCCGCAAACGTTCCCTGTGACCCAGACAGAAGCCAGAGACAATCGCCAAGACCACCACCAGGAAATTAGACTCTCCTGATTGTCCCCCTTGTGCCCCACACTGTCACCTTGTCCACTTTGAACTGCCTTTACTCCTCTTCCTATTGCCCCTTGGACACTGCACCTGTGCTATAAACAGGCAGGAACAATACATTGGACATTCCTCTATCATCACTCCATTCCATTGCACTTTTCCCTGAATTTCATAGCACTACAATAAACACCCTTGAACACAACTTGACTACGAGTATTTTATGTATTGAAAATGTACATTAATGAAAACAGTCACATCTAGTGCAAATGAGCTGAACACTGTGAGAGCATAGAGATAATGACCTGTAGCTGTCTGTACTCATCACATTGGTACACAGTTGTGATCTCACCAACATCTGTAAAATGACAAGCCACAGGTGACAGTAAGTTGAGATGCAATGAAAGTTAATTTCATCATGCTACAGCCACACAGAAAACATCAATAGTCAGAGGAATGGTCAGTTGCACTGTCTCACCTGTGTGTCATTGGAAGTATTTACATATAACTGATGTTCTGTTGTCCTCATCTTCTGCCTCCTCATCCTCACAGTCCTCAGGGTCCACTGCTGCCACAGGGGCATCTCCAGTCTCCTCCTTCTGCAGAAAAGGTGCATGCCATCTGAGGGCCAGGTTGTGCACATGCAGCATGCCACTACTATTTGACAGACCTTCCCGGGTGAGTAGCACAGGGATCCACCTGTCAGATGGAGGCACCTGAACCTGGCCTTCAGGAGGCAAAAGGTCCTCTCCATTATCCTTCTGGGTCACCCATGTGCCTCATAATAAAGTTCCTCAGCCCCTGTCCTGGCATTTCTCACAGGGGTCTGCAGCCACAACAGGTTTGGGTAGCCAGAGTCACCTCAAGTATTGAGGGACAACATTTAGCCTCACACAATGATTTGGGGATGACAACTAAAGGTATACACTAACATACAGTGGGTGGGGACCATGGCACAAGTATTAGCCACACCCTGTGTCTCTGTAGTTGGGCCATCGCATTTGGGATGTTGCGATTCCTCAAAACACAGGCATCATGCACCGATCCAGGATACTTAGCAGGGACGTGGGAGATGTTCTCGTCTGCCAGACACACCATTTGCACATTCAGTCAGTGATAATTCTTCTGATTCCAGAACACCTGTTCATTCTGGTGGGGGGGGGAGTAACACAGTAAATGTCCCGTGAATGGCCCCTACAATATTGGGTATATGTCCTATTGCATAGAATCCGGCCTTCACAGTGGCCAGATCTTCCACCTGGGGGAAAGTTATGTAGCTGCACATGTGTTTCATCAGGGCAGACAAACCTCTTGCCAGCACTATTGGGAACACTGGCTGTGACATTCCTGCTGCCAAGCCCACTGCCACTTGGAATGAACCAGTTGCCAGGAAATGGAGTACTGATAGCACTTGCACAAGAGGGGGGATCCCAGTGGGATGACGACGGATAGCAGATATCAGGTCAGGTTCCAATTGGGCACACAGCTCTGTGATAGGGCCCCTGTCCCGTCTATAGGTGAGTATAGTGTGCCTGTCCTCCAGTGTAGTCAAGTTCACAAGGGGTCTGTACACGGGGGTATGTCTCCTCCTCCTATTTATCCACAGCGGTAGGTTTCTAAGGGACACAAGAGTGAGTAGGCTGTCACAATTTGAACAATGGAACCCCAACCTCAGTGTACATAGTGCATTTATGTGATGGGACAGTGGGAATGGTGAGGTATGTGCTAATCTAGGCTGTGACACAGTTAAGGTTTATATGACGGTTGTCTGCCACCATGAAATGGTGACCGCCTGTCCTGTATGTAGGGACAGGTGGAAGTGAGGGAACTCCGCCAACATTGGGTGTCATGGCGGAAGGTGGTCTGGCACTGCCGTGCAATTACTCATTGGATAATGTGGGGTTCTATGGAATACAGTGGCCAATAGAGATCTGCGCCTGCAGTGACGGTGTACACTTCCGCAGACGTGCCTGCAATTTTCTATTTGATTTTGCATTTTTTTCCTGACCTTCAACCGGAGAACAGCGTGTGCTGCTGTGACCTATGTCTGGAACCTACTATGGCCCATGTTACAGGGGAAAGTGCCCCTGCCTTCATTTTGGAGGAGTTGGAGCGTTTGGTGGACGGGGTCCTGCTCCAGTACGGACTGCTGTATGGGCCTCCAGACCAACAGTGGAGTACACCTTGGGCCCGATGCATGTGGGAGGGATGGATGGAGATGTGTGTGCAAGCAATGTGTCATTGGGGGGGATGTCTTGTGGTAGTGTACATGGTGTGCGCTGGACAAGTGTGTGCCAATGGTGACAGAAACAGGATTGGTGGGCCATAAGTGTGACAGGCTGGATTGCATGTGCAATGGCGTCCTACTGTCTGTATTACCTCTGCAGGTCAGTGCCCATCAAAAGAAAGGATTATGGAGTGCCATCGCCAAGGACGGGCGGACCCTGGGCTCTATGGCAGGTGGAGCACCCACTGTCGGAAATGGTGGGAGGACATGACGCTGGGCACGGAAGACTGCCGAGGCCCAGCTGGTGATGGCCTCCCAAAGAGGAAGGGGTTCCCGTAGGAACCTGACTCCCCTGATGGCCTGCATAGTGGAGGTGGCCTACCCAGAGCTGGATGGGCTTTTGAAGGCATCACAGCAGCCACAAGGGGGTGAGTACAGTGGGCATTACTATAATAATTGGCATGGGGCTTGGGATCCAGGTAGTGGGTGTGACTTAGTGGGTGCCCCCTAAGGCCAGGCCAGACATAGCAGTGTGATCCAGCTCAAGGGTAATGGGAGTATGGCAAATGCAGATAACCTAGCTTGTTAACATTACATGTCAGTCAGGGCTTTGTGGGTACCAGGACGGGTGTAGTTGGCGATGTGTGGCCCTCATCTTGCTGTGGCATCTAGCCAAATCACTGGCAGTGCAATACATAGTGCTCAAACCTGATCCCTGTGTGTGACGGTGATGTGTATGCCAACTGTGGTGTTGGTGCAGTAATTGACCCAGTGTTTCCTTTCTCTCTCTCCCCCCTTTATTCTTCTATCATCTTGTCCATGTGTGCATTAGCATCATCTGGCGGAGGAGCAGGGGCACCGGCAACAGAGGGAGCTGCATCCCACAGGACCCTGGAGTCAGAGTCAACCGACGCCAAGGGAACCAGTGGGATGGAGGGCGAGGGGAGCACCATGGCAGAGATAGGAGGTGACAACTCAGACTCTGATACCTCCTCCGATGGAAGCTCCCTGGTGATGGTGAACACCTCTGTGACCACCCCTGCTGCCGGTACAGCTGCCACCCCTGTATCAGCACCACCCTCCCAGTAGCCTATCAGCGAGTTGCCTGTGCCAGCTCACCCAGGAGGGTGGGCATCTCCTTCGTCCCAGACACGTCAAGCCCTGTCCCAATGAGCGATGCTGCCCTGAGTGAGGAGGCTATTGGCCTCCTGAGATCCATCTCTGTAGGTCAGTCAACCATTGTGAATGTCATCCAGGGATTGGCATCCCAGATGCAGCAATGCTATGAATTCCTGGAGGGCATTCACGTGGATTGGCGGCCCAGCAGAGATTGATTCAGGCTCTAGCATCCTCTATGATGGCAGCCATTGTCCCTGTTCCTACCGTTCCCCTCCAGCTACCCCTTCCCAGTCCCAGTCTCCTCAACCCCAAACCATCCCATGCACACATACAGACAAGCATGCACACAAGATAACACACAAGAGTAGCACAGTCAAACACAGGCACCACACTTCATCCCACAAGCACTCACGCAAACACCAGACAGTTGCAGACACAACCACATCCATTGCCTCCACCGTTTCCCCCTCCTCGTCCTCCTTCACCTCCCTCACTGTCTTGTCCACACTCACACCTGCATGCACTGCATCAATATCCACCACTAGCATTACCACATCAAACAGCACACACACCTCACTAGCAGACACTACTACAACATCCATGCATGCGTCCCCTGTGTCCTCTCCTACCCTGTCTGTCCCCACCTCCTAAAAGACACAATTGCAAGCACTCACACATCCAACAGCCATCCACCTCACATCTGAACACTGCCCATGCACCTGGACCCAAGTCCAGCAGACATACACCTCCAAAAACCACTCCCTCAACCTCCACTCCGATCCCTCCTCCCTCCTCCCTCCTCCCGCCCCACAGTCCCTAAGAACCTTTTCCTTGCCCAACTTGACCTCTTCCCTCCCCCACCCCCATCCTGCCTGTAAGAGCAGGGTCCCAACGACCCAGCACAGCACCTCAAGCAAACAGTCCACGGGGACAGTGGTGGCACCACCTAGTCATGGTGGCAAGTCAGTGAAGAATCCCACTCCACCACCCAGGAAGGTTAAGGATCCCACACCTCTTGCCATGAAGGGGAAGGAGCCTGCACCTCCTGCCATGAAGAGAAAGAATCTCTCAACTCTTGCCAGGAAGGGTAAGGAGACTTCACATCCTGCCATGATGGGGAAGAAGTCCTTGACTCTAGCGAAGGCTGTCAGGGTGACACCACCACCAATGGTCATGGGCCCCCACTGCTAGCTGAGGAAGTGCATCCCTCACCTCCAGCAGAGGCTGTCAGGGTCACTCCACCACCTCCACCACAGGTGGTCATGGGGCCCTCACAGTCAGATGAGGAAGTGCATACCTCACCTCCAGAAGAGGCTTCCTAAGAGGCACTGCCATGTGCTGACACAGTGCAGCACTCACCTCCAGCAGAGGCTGCCCAGGAGGCACCTTCACCTGCTGACACTGTGCAGCCCTCACCTCCAGATTACACAGTGCAGCCCTCACCACCAGCGGAAGCCATGTAAGCCACCTTCCAGGGACTGCTGTACAAGGGCCCCCCTCCAGGAGCAGTGGGCATATTGCCCATCTGAGAGATTGTGACCTTGCACTCACCAGCAAAGAGAAATGGGCATAGAACCCCCTCCAGACCCAATGGGAAGGTCACCCATCTGAGAGACCGTGGCTTGCAATCCTCAGCAAAGAGAATTGGGCATGGAGCCCCCTCCAGAACCAGTGGACAAGTCTCCCACCAGAGAGACTGTGGCCTTGCACTCCCCAGCAAAGAGAAATGGGCATGGAACCCCCTCCAGAACCAGTGGGCAAGTCACCCACCTGAAGGGCTGTGGCCTTGCACTCCCCAGCACAGACAAATGGGCATAGATTCCCCTCCAGAGCCACCCCTATCCCCCTGAGGTGCCTGCCCACTTGCAAACTGATGCCCTGCAGTGTTCTATCCGGATGAAGTCAGGATTTGAGTTGGGCCTTGGACTGTGCCCTGTGGCCATGTGGTCCCTTAGTACATTGGACTGGGCATTGACCCTTTGTGTGCATTTGTACATATCTGTTTTTCGTACAGTTGGTTCATTTGGTTGCTGTTCATATCAATACATTTTCATTACTGAATTCTTGTTATTCTTGCCTCATTCTGCCGTGTATCGTGTGCCATCTGCAGCTGGTTGTGTGTATGGTGTGTGTGTGTCTGGTGTGTATTGTGAGTGTGTGTGTCACTCTTGTTTTCCTCCCTCCCCCTTTTGTGCTAGGCAGCAGTACTCACCGTCGTCTTCGTCGGCATCGGTGTTCCAGGTGGAGCATGATGTAGATGAACATTGGGAAGACTTGCAGTTCCGGTTACCTTGCAGCATTGTTCTTGCCTGTGTCTCTGATGGTGAGTCATTGCTCTTCTGTGATGTGTTTCTGTCAGGCTTTTGATGGGGTCGGTACCACCCTGGAAATCGTGGCGGATTGCAGGCTCAAAATATAGTGAGCGGTACTTTGTCTTCTGCTGGCTGTAGGTGGCTACCGCCATGGTCAGGGTTGTTAATGCCCAAGCGGTTGGTGTGGTACATTGGCTGTCTGTGGGAGTTTTCTCCGCCATGGCCATAATTTGATGGTAATTACAGCCAGCCTGTTGGCAGTATTATCGCACTTTAACACTCATCGCTAGGGTCATAATGAGGGCCAAAGTCTTTATCCCACCTCTGATACACCATATGTTGGGGGCAGGCCCTCCATGCAGTATTCAAAACCAAGCACACTATGCAGAGGGTTCAGGCAACCACATGTTGGTTTCCAGGGGTAAAAATCAGAACACCTAGTTCTCCAATTTCTAAGGTAGTTGGTCGAGCAGTTAGGCTAATCCAGGAGATGTGCTTAGTATTAACTGTAATTTACTGTACTCACAAATCCAATCATGCACCACACACACTCAATGAATAACTTGAAACCAGAATTTATAAAAATACTTCAAACTTTTATATAATTTTTAAGACCAAAATCTTTAGAATATGTTAAGTACTTTTCAAGTCATGACTTTTAAAAGTTTTTGCAAAGGTAGTCTTTCTGTGCGTAATTACGCACCATAGGAATCAATAGGCAGTCACTTTTAAAAATGCAATAAAAATGCAATAAAAATATCACAGTTGAGTGCCATTGGGCTGTTGAGGTGGCAAGGGGTTGGGGACCCTGAGCACACAGCAGATCCTGTGACACAAGGCCCAGAGCGGCCAGGTGCAGGGTGTTTTGGAGGTCTTGGATGCTGTGCACAACGGAGTCCACTGGAGCTTGAGGTGAGCGACATACAGGACAACGGGGGAACTTTGGTTGGAGGTCCAGGGTGTTCCTGTAGTACCTCAACTGGGGCTTCCTCCTGATCCTTCTTCGGCTCTTGGGAAGCTGGTTTTCTCCTACTCCGATGTCAGCTGACCAGTACCCAGGGTATTACTGTATCTCAGCCACTAGAGGGTGCAGTACCACCAAACTTTGCACAGTTGTGGGGCACTTCCAGGTGGTCGTTGGTGTGTCATTGGGTCCAGCTGTGACTTCCAGTCACGAAGATATCGATGATTCAGTGAAGTGACCCTCACTGGTTTGTTGGTCCTTTCCAGGTTTTGTGCTTTTTTTGAGTGGTGTCTCCGCTCAGGAGGGAGATCCTGGGTGATCCTTGAAGCCTGGAGGTTTCCTAGGTTTCTTAGGGTCCTTCCAGTGTTCCTCTCCTCCGCAGTCATGATTGTCGGGACTTTGGTACAGCAAGCAGGGGTCTGGGTGCCTCTTTTGGCGCAGCTGGTCCTCTGTTCTTGTTATGGTGGGTTCTTTGGTGCTGGTCTTCTTTTCTTCTTGGGATCCTTTTCAAATCTAAAATCTTGGTCCAGGGGAGCCCACTAAATACTGATTTTAGTGGGCATTTTAGGGGGAACCTGCTAGTGTCCAATGGGACACATACCCTTGGGTGGCTACACCAACTACAGTGCCTACTTCCTGTGGGAAAGATCACTTCCGTAAACCTCATTGGCTGTTTTCCTCCTTTCCAAGATGGAGAAAACTGAATCAGAGGGTCCACTTTGCATACCAGCCCAGAGGAGTGGTGCATGCTCATTGAGGCCACTCCTCCTACCCTTTGTCTGATTTCCCGCCTTGGCTCTCGCCCAAAGTGGGGGCTTGCAAGGGGAGATGCTCTCTGCTGCTAGCAGCAGGCCTGGGGCTCGAATGTTATGGGCTGTAGCCCTTTGAAGCTCACCACCATGGTGTTGCTCATTCCTGAGAGAGCGGGTGTTAGCTCCTCCACTCAGGAAGGGCAGTGTCTTACAAACCAGAGTTCCATGGCTCTCCCTCAGGTTTGTAGAATGGCTGCCTGAACTGGCAGGCTGGATAAAACCAGTCAGCAACTCTGGCAGGCAGGGTTAGCTTTTGCAGGGGGCACCTCTAAGGTGACCCCTGGGTACAATTAGGGAGAAATCCAATAATGGCACTAGTTTGGATTTATCATTCTGAGTTGTTTGATACCAAACAACCCAGGGTACAAAGTAGCCATCATGTAACTGGGAAACTCGTGTTTGACCAGTGTCCAGTACATGCATTTAAAATGGCTGCTCTGTTCACTTACTATGTCCTAGGTTTGGCAAGGACACAGTGGGGACATATTGTTCATGCAGCTATGCTCTCACATATCGTATGGTGCACCCTGCCTTACGGCTGGAAGACCTGCCAGAGAGGTGTCTTATCCATGATATATGCAGTGTAGGGTGGACAGGGCACACAGAGGGGGTGTCATTTTGTGTTTGTCTTTTTAGGGTTGCCCCAGTACACGCAGCCTGCAATGGCAATTCTGGGTGCAGGGCCTTGGGGGTGGCACAATCAGTACTGCTGCCCCCAGGTGCCTACTCTCAATATCTCTTTCCCTGGGTACTAGGGTAACCATTTACTAGGGACTAAGGGCCAGATGTAGGTAGGTCTGAGATTGCGACTCGGAAATTGCGAGTCTGTCCGACTCGCAATTTCCGAGTCGCAATCTCGGATGCAGAACGGTGTCTCAGACACCGTCTGCGACTCGCTATGGGGTCGCAAAGACCCACCTCATCAAAAATTCATGAGGTGGGTCGCATTTTGCGACCCCATAACGAGTCCCTGCACTCACAGGGATGGTGGCCTGCTGAAGTCAGCAGACCTCCATGTCTGTGACTGCTTTTTAAATAAAGCTGTTTTTTTTTTCATTTTGCTGCCCGTTTTCCTTAAAGGAAAACGAGTTGCAAAATGAAAAAAATACCGAAACCATTTGGTTTCGTTTTTTCAGGGTAGGCAGTGGTCCATAGGACCACTGCCTGCTCTGAAAAAATATTTTTGTCGACATTCACAAAGAGGAAGGGGTCCCATGGGGACCCCTTCCCTTTTGCAAATGAGTTACCACCAGTGTGACACTGGTGGTAACTGCGAGTTGCTTTGCGACCGCATTCGCGGTCACAAAGCAATTCTGAATTGCGATGCGAGTCGCAAATAGGAAGGGAACACCCCTTCATATTTGCGAGTCGCATTCCCAAATTGCGAGTCGGTACCGACTCGCAATTTGGGTATGAGCATCGCGTTAGGATGTTTGCATGGCGCAAACTGCGATTTTTGCAGTTTGCGACATCCAAACGGCTTGCTACATCTGGCCCTTATAGGGGTATTTAAGAGTGTATCCAATTGTGCCAAGCATCACAACAGATTTAGGGAAGGAGCTGTGCCCCAGGGAACCTATTTAGCAGCGGCCCTGGGTACTACGCACTTCTAGAACACATCAACATCAGGCAAAAAGTGGTGGCTAACCATGCAAATAGAGGTCTCCTCTCACACACATGTCAAATTTCTACACTTACTCAGACCTCTTGGGAGGTGTCTCCATTGGAAAGCGAGGACTAAACATTGGCACCTGCGATGTTTCATCAGAATGGACATCCTGAATGTTCTAAACCATGGTAGTATAACTAGACTCCTAGTGCAACCCATATCATTGATATGAGAGCTCAGAGTGTTAGTATCATGTACATGTTCTTTGGATTGTAAGTGGCTACACAGCAATTTCCTATTCCAATGTGTAGCAAAGGTGGCATGTGAAATGTCAGATTGTGATCACAGCCTCACAAGAAGTTGACACTCATTGGAAACCTCAGGAATATTAGGCATGTTCTCAACTTGTCAGACTCTATGATGCACATAGCGATGGATCAAGGGGAATTTGACTAGACAGAGGGTAAAGACCAGGACACCTTACCATCAGGATCTTGGGAGTGAGGATCTGTAGGTGGCAAAGACGAACCAGCAGGGTATTAATAGCAGTATAGTGGTACATATTTGACACAGTCAGATGTGTATCATAATATGCTACTGTACAGAATGGATTACATAGTTGAGTAATATGTCCTTATACTCAATACAATGTGCATATCTTGAGGACCCTACATCTAAGTGTTCCTAGGAGATGTTTATCCTTTTGCACTTACCACATTGTCACAGCTTAGAGTCTTTCACATCATATACTGACCTTGCAGAGAAATGGAAATGAGTGTAGTGAATACTCACTCCCTTGTGGTTGCAGTGCTGCCCTCAAACACCCATCTAATTCAGGGTAGGCCACCACCAATATGCGGGCCTTTAGGGGGGTCAAGGTCAGTCGGGCACCCCTTCCTCCGTGGGAGGACATCCCCAGCTGGGCCTAGTGTCTCAGGTCACCGCTTTCTACAGTGGGTGCTCCGCTGCCTATGGACCCCCAGTGTCTGCACTTTCTTGGTGATTGCACACCAGATCCCCTTCTTGTGATGGGCATTGACCTGCATGAATGACACAGACAAGAGGAGAAAGTCATGTCCACATGCTCCATCCCAAATTATGTATGGTGAACAATCAAGTTAGTGCAAGTAGCCAAACATACCCTTACTGACACTTCAAACTCTTTTTCAAGTCACCCTCTGCAGTCAGGCCATGTGTGAAGTGGAGTCAGGCATACAACATGCATACCCAGTACCAGGCTATGGCGAGAAACATATGTCCAGGCCCCAAATATTTCCTTAAAGTGGTACATCTCTACAACTATTTTTCACACCAACATTGGTGTAAATGCTTGTAATGTAGATATGTGGATCAGGGTACATACATCACACAGTACCTACTATGTATCAGGAGTAACAGTCTTTCTGTGTGCATGTGCACATAACCATCTACCCACACATGATAGCTCAATTCTTCATTCCTGCACATTTCATCTACATCATCATACACTCTACCTTTCACCCAATGGCATTGCATTGGACTCACCTGCTCCTCTGGTGCACCATATAGCTATCCATGCAAGGGCAGGACCTCCTCCACAAGCTTGCCTATCTCTTCCAAAGAGAAGACAGGGGCCCTTTCACCTGCAGGACGTGGCATGATTGCTCCTAGAGACAGTACGCAGCAGCTCAGGTCATGGATGTCTTGCTGGCAGCAGTGTCAGGAGTCAAGTGAGGAATTCTGCAGAACATGGCAGTCACATCCACCACGTACAAGACCGTCACCACTGGCGGACGTTGCCATTGGCCCAAGTCCGCCAAAGGCAGCAATGTGTTCCAATGGCAATGTTTACTGCTGTTGTAACCACCTACCACCATGACGACATCCGCCATCAGAGTCAGGTCACTTCCTGAAGTCCCGTACAGTAGGTCAGGCAGCTGCCAATTTAGAGCTCATATGGATGAAGAAGTTATGAAAGTTGCGTTATTTAATAAAAAATTATCTCTATGACACTGTGTTACATGCTGGCTTACTGTTTACAAGTATCAATGTGCATGCCACTAGTAGAGCAATTGAAAAGAGGTATTTCGGCCTATGCATATGAAACAGTGTTATCACCATACGAATGACAATCAGAGGATGGTATAGGTGCAACAAATATGTGTTGTCAATTAGGTTGATGTAGCTTTCACAGTCAGTGACACGTATCTCCATTTACAGAACATGCAAGGGTTTAATGGATTTGAATCCAGTACACTTTCATATTTTGCCTCGCTATGTGCTCAATACCACATATTCACAGTTTCATGTGACATGAATTAGATATGTGTGACATTTTTGTGATCATACTTTGAGTCATTCACATACATTCTGGTGTTGTCCCACATAGTTACCCTGGCCTAAGGAAAGGAAGAAACCTCCAGTGTAACGTCCACTAGCAGACCTGCAGACCATAGAGGTGCGACATGTAATACAAATATGTTGCCCAGACAGGCATGCAATTATGGATCTATGTTGTCATTTGGAGCCAGATCTGATGCCTTCCATTCGCAATCCCAATAGCATACCTCCCATTGTTCAAGTCATGTCAATTCTACACTTCCTGGCTATTGGGTACTTTCAGAATACAGTGGCCCTAACTGCAGGGATGTCTCAGCCCATGTTCAGACTGATTTTGACGACTGTACTCTCTGCATTGTCAATACATTTGGACAGTTACATCAGATTTCCCCAATGTGAGAATTTGGCCCACGTGAAGGCAGATTTCTATGCTTTGGGAAACATTCCACATGTGGTTGGAACCATAGATGGCACCCATGTAGCATTGGTTCCTCGAAGTGCTAATAAACAGGTATATAGGAACTGGAAAAACTTCCACTCCAGAAACGTCCAAGTGGTCTGTTTGGCTGACCTATACATCTCACATGTTTGTGCAAGGTATCCAGGATTAGCCCATGATTCAATCTTAATGCAGAACAGCAAAATCCCACTGCTGATGACACAACTACATTAAGAGGGCCTGGCTGGTTGGTAAGTTATATTTGCCATGTGTGTCTGTACCTATTTTTTTAGCTACCATATATGTGGATGTCCAAGATTAAAGTTTGGATTGGTGTAGCTTTATCTTACAGGTGACACTGGCTACCCAGACTGCCTTGGTTATTAACATCAGTGAGGTACCCAACTATGCATGGGGTAGTCTGCTTCAATGAGGCCCACAGAAGGACAAGGCATGCTATGGAGTGGACCTTTGGGCTCCTGAAGGGAAGATTTTGCAGCATAGACAAATCTGGAGGAGCCCTACTCTACTCACCCTACAAGGTATGTCAAATAATTGTTGCCTGCTGCATGCTCCACAACCTTGCCATGAGGCGTCAGATACCATTCATACCAGAAGAGGGGAAGCCACCAAATCCTGTAGGTGAAAGTGCAGATTTGCCAAGTGAGGATGAGCATGATGAGGATGAAGCTGGTTCAATCAGTACTTCAACTGACTCAGGTATGTGATGTGATGTTACAATAGCGATTCCATGGGGTATTGTTGAGGTTATGCATGCCATGTAATGTTCTTGTTACCACCATCAGTGGGGTCTCAAGTGGCTCCAAAGCCCATGACTCCGATATGCATGCAGAATGTTACTTGGAGTTGTGTACAGAGCTGTTACCACATAGGGGGTTATTACAACTTTGGAGGAGGTGTTAATCCGTCCCAAAAGTGACGGTAAAGTGACGGATATACCACCAGCCGTATTACGAGTTCCATAGGATATAATGGACTCGTAATACGGCTGGTGGTATATCCGTCACTTTACCGTCCCTTTTGGGACGGATTAACACCTCCTCCAAAGTTGTAATAACCCCCATAGTCTATTGTTAGAAAATACACACAATCAATGTCAGGTTTGTAGTTATGAATAGACAATGTGATGTATGTGTTCCAATCTGGCCTATATCCTATCTTTGTCAATCACAGATGTGCAGGTTGGCTGTTAGGCTCATCCTCATTTGGCAATCTCAAACAGTGTCACAGACAGATGGGATTTGCAGACTGACATGCGAAGAGGACATGGATTAAGCCAGGTACCTTTAGTATGAGGTTTGTTGTATGTGAATTATAAGCCCAGACTGTCAGGCCAGTGGTTTGGAAGTGTCTTGTGACATTAGGAGACTCAGGTAGTTGTACTGGGGTCACACACTGGTAGAGATTGCCCTTGGACACAGATTTGGAGACAAATGGTTACCTGTGATTTTGTTGCATCAGGGCTGGGAGGAGTTGTTGTGGTAAGATGTGAGACTGGCAGTTGTTGAATGACCAGTTGTCCCTGATGGGCAAGCTTTGTCCTCATGTCCAGACAACCAGGGGTGTTTTCCTCACTGGGACCTTCATCTATCAGGGTAGTGGCAGTCTCTGGTATCCTCTCCATGTTGGAGATGGCCAGGTTGCCTGTAGGAGAAGTGGAACACGCAGTTGGTGTAGGTGATGCAACAAGTGATGCATAAATTAGGCAACTAAACATGGTAAGTAAGATGCACACACTGTATTTACATGATCCCCTGAAATGACAATGACAGCTGCTACTTGATCTGGGTTAGTGCAATCTGCGACAGATATTTGCAATTGCATACAGAAGGCTCCAAGCTCTTGGAGTAGGTTGGTGCTTAGATAGCTGCTAATCCCCTCATACCTAGTCTGAGTAAAGACATGGCAATGTACATTTCTATCCCAGTAAATTGTATGTTAATTATTTCATTGATATGCAAATTAATACTGTAAAATTGTTAATTGTATTTTGTTACATTAATGGTTTTAATAAATTATCATTTATAATTAATTGAAATATATAATACTGGCATTATATTATTGTTTTAAATATAAAAAAATATTAACATTATAAAAAATGTAAAGTGTAAAATATGTAAAAATGAATTACATTAGACATTTTTCTTTTATAAAAAGTATATTTTATAATGTTTGTAAAAAAATAATTTTTCATAATCCAAATATTGTATTTATTTTCTTTTTTAATATTATAATTTCATACTAATACATATTTTACATTTTTTACTTTAAATATTGGTTTTATACATTTTGTATTTTATGATTGTTAATTTTGAATTTTTATTGTATTTATTATTTTATGGTTTAGCATTTAGGAATGGCAGTAAATATTTTTCAACATATCTTAATTATTAATTGTAATAGAATATTGTTAGACACGTTAATGTTTAAATATCAATATATACATTTGTAGTTTTAGTTAGTGTTATTTTAGATTAAGGGCCTAATTAAGATTTTGGCTGACGGGATAGCCCATCCGCCAAACTCCCGACAGGGTGTCTGCCGCCGTAGGGGCGACCACTTCGCCGGACCTATTAGGTGTTTCCCACTAGGCTGATGGGCAAAAACCTTGGTTTCCGCTCGTCAGCCTAGCAGGAAACAGGTGGCAGCATTGTCTCCGGCTCAGTTGCGATGGTGCTGGGTAGGGAGATCCCTGCACTGCCCAGGCCAAGTGCATGGGCAATGCAGGGGCCCCGTAACACCCTACACCTGTTCTCTGCCAGCCCTTTCATGGTGGTAAAACTGCCATGAAAAGGCTGTCTGAGAATGAGGTAGTTATCAGCAGGGTAGCTCTGGATGAATGCGACCTCTGCCACCGCCAGCCCATCAGGATTATGGATCTTGGCATTGATGACAGTATCCTGGCAGTGTTACCTGGCAGTGTGACTGCCATGGCAGCAACGGTCTTGACCGCTAGTCTCATAATGAGGCCCTGAATATTAATTTATTTTATAGATAACAAACGTGTGTGAGTATGGAATATTGATTATGTTTGTAAAATGTTTAGCATGTTGTTGGAAAGTGGTTTGTTTATTAGTAGGTGCAGAAATGTACCTACCTCTAATAATAACACCACAATCACAAATAAGGTCCAGTCAAAGTCTCAATAAATTAAACCTTGCTCAGCCTTTGGTAGCTTGGCTGACAAACTGTCAGGCTTAACTTAGGAGGCAGGTGTGTAAAGCATTTAGGGGCATATTTATACCCTGTTTGTGCCAAATTTGCATCTTTTTTTTTTTACACAAATTCGGCGTAAACTCATTCAATAAGTCAATGAAATGCAAGGTAGGCATTCCCATCCAAAAAATAGTGCTTTTCCCATAGCCCCATATTTATCCCCCTGTGCAAAAATAACACACGGGTGGGAGGAGGGGCTAAATAACAAGTACAATTATTTAACGCCTGGGTCAGACCAGGCGTTAGGGGACCTGTGGATCAATTTTCATGGTCAGACTCAATGGAAGTGGTCTACATGTGCCTCCCCCAAGCCCCAAAAACACCCCCATCAACACCAGAGGGACACCAGAGGATGAGGGAACCCATCCCAGGTAAGTAGGGTAAGTTTATATAATTTTTTTAAAGTGTCATAGGGGGCCCTAACTCAGGGCCTCCTGCATGGCACAGGGTGCAATGGCCATGCCCAGGGGACACTTGTTCCCTGTGCTGACCATTGGGTGTGGTGGTCATGACTCCTGTCTTTCGTGAGACAGGAGTCATGTTTTTAATAGTTGCGCTAGAGAAAATGGCGGTTGTCTGGTTAGAGGCGCTTTTTTGCCTCTAAACAGGCTAGCATCATATTTTGGGGCACAACCTCCTCCTTCCCTACCGCCACCCCCACCAGGCTGGCATAATTTTAGTTGACGTTAGCCAAAGCTGAGCACCGGTTTATGCCATTCCAATAATCTGGTCCCCGGCTGGTTTCAGCAATTGCGCAAGCCTGCACTATACTTTTTGGTGTAAAACTGCGTTCCTGCAGTTTTGCACCAAAAAGTATAAATCCGGGCCTTAATATCAATAAAACGGTAAAAGCCTCATTATGAGTTTGGCGGTCAGACAAGCCAACTGCCAAACTTGCGGGGAGGATGCCACTGTCATACTCCTGGTGTTCCCCCTATGCATATTACAATGTTCTCGCCGGGCTGACCAGTGGGAACATTGTATTGCACCTGGTGCAGCGCCACTATCCTTGCACCCCTTAGCGTCCCCTTACTGCCACCATGTGTGCACCGTTTTTAAAATACAGTGCACCATGGCGCAGGGTAGGGGGCAATAGCATAATTTTTTTTACGCTATTGATGTACTCTGGAACAGCAAAGTCAACATATTGGCGCTACTCCTGCAGAGTACATAGGGGCCCATTATAGATAATGGTATGCTCCCTTCTAATGCCTTCCCTGAGCAGGAGTTAAAAGTGCCAAAAAAAATGACGCAAGGAAATCTGTTAGAATACCACCTTTGCATACATTATGCCTGGTGCAGACATTATGTAGAGCAAAGAGTTACACATTGGCGCAATGCATGCATTGCATGTGCCACTGTGTAAATATGGTGCACCGTTTATGGCCTTCTAAAGCCAAGTTAGGGCCAAAATATTATGCGAATATGGCGTTAGAATGGCACTAAGGGCTCTTAAATATGCCTCTAAATTTAAAAATAGGCTTTCTAGAGCCAAAAAGTGAAAAGCGCAAACCGTGCTATCAGGTTGCACTGAACTGGGATCATGGCAAAGTTTTAGGCCAACCACGATGGTTGCACTTAGTCATTTTCTTTTTGGAGCTTTTTCTGTCGACATCGAGCAAGTCTCCATGACAGGCCGGGTTACAATTCAACGACAGTGGCTTGCTTCAGCACAAGCCCTCTGTGATTCCTGGAGATCTTGGTTCTCGTCATCAACAAAGAGCTCCGGAGCTTTTGCGGGGCAAACCTGAATTTCGGTCCATGTTGTGTTCAATGTCACTGGCTTGAATCTCAACTGCGGATCAGTCAACCTATTAAGGTTTTTCCCCAAAATTCTCCAAATTATTGCAAATTTCTGGAACTTCCTACAGAAGGCCCTTGTTGGTTCTTGAAGGGTCTACAATGCCAGCCATTCAGAGTTGCTTCTTGGAGAGTTGGGACTGTAATTCCCACAATGCACCTGGGTAAATCATTAAAAGTCCAGTTGAGCTGGTCAGCTGGGCATATTCTTGCAGGAGTTGAAGCAGATGACTCTTGGTAGCTCTTTGGTACCTGTTACTTTCAGGGAATGCACTCCTTGATCCTTTTGAAGCCAGTCAAAGTCTTCTTTTGTGAAGCCCAAAGTGTTCAGCAGGTGTAGTCTTTGTTAGTGCTGGGAGGCGGACGAGGGGTTCAGCAAGGTAGTCCTTCTTCTCTTGATATTTCCAGGCAGTGATCTGAGTTGCTGATCATCTCTCCCTTAGCTATCCAGGTTTATGGGTTGGCAAGCAGGTGGGCATTCCTGACCAAAGGGGTACAGGGTGCCACCCACTGTGATGACAACTTCCTTAGAAATATGGTATATTTTTGTCCCAGAAGCACTATTTCACAAAAATCCATAATGGAGATAATCTCTCTTGGCAGTTCTGGCTAACCTAATCCACAGATGTGACTAACTTTTCTCTACACTCTTCCAGCCCCATTCCTAATCTATTTACAGAGGCTCCCATCCGGTTGGGGTTACAGGAAGTGGTAGTGGGCCTGGATCCTGCACTATCTGTCCTTCTCCCTTTGAAGACCGGGTTGGCTACCCAGGCCCCTTCCTGTCCTGGTATCTGAGCACCAGATCTCCTCCCACCAAATGGTCCCTTTGTCTCAGCACTGGCCACTTCACACCTCATCAGGGCAGCTTGACTCAGCCTGTGAAAGACTGACCAATCAGGAGAGACTGGTACAGGGCTGATTATAGGTAACTTTCCGAAAGCAGTTCTAAAACTACTTTCTTGTGATATTTATAATGAATCTAACCCTGGCAAATTGTTGGATTTATTTGAACTATTATGATGACCCAGCCATATGCAAATCAGTCTTGACCCTTTTCCTCATGGGAACAGTCCAGCCTGAACTGCCAGGCCAGGTTCTCCCTGGACCGGAAACAAGCATCCTGGGACCGGGTTCAGGGTATCACCCTTCATCAGCCAGGATAGCTTGAATCCATTGGCACACAGAGGTAGGATCTGGTGGAAGGAAATCTGCCTCAGCAGATGGTGAAACAGGATGAGGGGAGAGCAGCCAAACTGATCTTCAGATGACTGAAGGACATTTGGGACAGCAACTGTACCTCCCACATTTCCTGCAAGCCCACCAGGAGCCCCCTGATTAGTTTAAGAGAGGGCTAGAAAGGGGTATGCCAAGGGAAACTGAGCCACGTCAGTGGGTGGCCCAGCCAGACCTGACCTCCGAAATTGATTTCGTTTTGCTATCTTAGATTTTTGGAGGATGTTGCTTCCTGGGATTGATTTTTGCCACACTTCCCAGAAAGTGGTCACTGTTCTGGGTGGTGGCATGCATGTGTTTGGACAGAGACCCCTCCCTGCTTTACACCCCCAAGAGCAAGGATAAAACTGACAGAGCTCCACCCCAGTCCAGATCCCTCCAAGGAACAAGACAAGAAAAAGAAGGACTTCTCTGCTGGACTCGTGACCTCTCTGCTTTCCACCCCCAAGACCAAGGATAAAACTGACAAAGCTCCACCCCAGTCCAGATCCGTACAAGGAACAAGACAAGAAAAATAAAGACTTCCCTGCTGGACTCCTGACATTCACCTGGACACTGTACTTTGAAGGACTACACCAGCTACACACTTGGGTTTTACCACTAAAATGACTTTGCCTATCTTCTACTGCATCAAGAAGGGATACCCTGTTTGCTATAGGTAGAAAATAACTGACCAGAGACCACTGCATCAAGACCTGAAGAACCTGACCAGTTGACCAGTGACCATTGGTCATTTTTGGATTTAAGCAAGGTGCATTCTGAGAGTTGGAGTCCTCACCCTCAAGAAGCAACTCAGAGCTTCTGTAACCTTGGGGTAAGTTGTTGACTCCTAAAGGACCTTCAAAGACCTTCTGGAAGAAGTTCCAGAAGTTTGGAGCAACTTTGGAAAAAAGCTCCATAAGATGAGCTACCCTACGTTGTGAGTCAAGCTGGCTTACGTTGACCGCAACCTGGACTGACTTACAGGTTTGTCCAGCTGAAAAGCTTCGGAGCCCCAGACTTCCAGGACTTCACTGGGGGCTCGTGGAAAGGCAATCGGATGAAGTTGACTCAAAATCAACTTGCTGTGGAGGATCGTCCAACGTTGGAGAGAGAAAGTTCCCAAAAAGTTGATGAGGCTTACCACACAGTGGATCCGAGGAGGGCTTAATTAAGAGTTTGGCGGTCTGACAGCCAGACCGCCATGGTGGCGGCCACCAAAAGACCTCCATGTTGGAGGACATACAGACCACCGTATTACGTTTTACACAGGCAGGACTGCCAAAACCCAGCCAAATAACTGACACCACCAGGACTCTGGAGGGTAGGAAAGAAGTGGTCCAACCACTAGCACCGCCAGCCCGTCAAACTTCCACTGAATCTATTACAACTCACAAATCACAATAGCGGTTCTTCCCTGGCAGAAGACCCTTGGCGGTATAAACTGCAATGGTCAGCACTCACTACAGTAATACACAACACCACATTGGATAGATTGAATTCCACACACCTGATTCACATCCACACACCTGACACACCTACAAACTGCACTATAAAATACACCCCTTCACATCCCACAGTCCTTTGCAACCAGAACGCCACACACAGCAAGATAGAGTTCGCAATTCGAAATTACAAACCATAGATTAGGCACCCTTCCAAACTTGAAATGCAATAGCTTTGTCTTCTGCTAAACTGTCCCCTCTACCTCCCATCACCCATTGAAATATACTCACCTGAGGGGGACACACATAAATGCAGTGTGCTGTACTTAGGGTAACCTGACACACATGGCAAGGTAGAAAGGTTACCCCTAATTTGATGGACAAGTCAGTTTCCACATTGCAGTGAGCAGCTGTCTGTTGACTCAATATAGACCTACTGCTGAGGTAACGTGAACGATATAAAGCTACATAGCTGCTAAGATATGAGTCTATGAACAGACATCTAAATGCCAAGATACTCTGGCAAAGTGTAGCAAGGTGTATGATATAGGTATTGTCTGTGTCACACATAGCTGTTCTCTAGATTTTAAAGCAGGTGTCACTATCATATCAGTGGATCAATCAAAGCCGTTCTGTACATGGCTCAAATCATACATACCTGTCAAAGATTGATACCACACGTTGCATTACAATCTGTAACTGTCTGTTCCACTTCTTTAACAGGTCTACTTGCCTTTGGGACCATGGAGAGGAAACCTGAGACAGCCACTTTCTACCTGGATGAAGCCCTCAATGATGATAGCATCCCTAGACATGTAGACAAAGAGGACGACTCTGGCCCCTCTGGGATACCTGGTCAGTCCACAACTGTCAACCTCACCCTGTTCATATCGACTCTGCCCAGCCCTCTTGCATCTACATACCAAGCAACCATTTTCCCCCAAACCTGTGTCCCGAGGACAGTTATAGCCATTATGTGCCCCCTGTACAGGTACCAGAGTCACATGTAGAAAATCTAGACAATGAAGGACCTGTCACCATTGGCAGTGAGCAAACTGGGCCAAGGGTGAAGGCATGTGGGGGCAGAGTGCGTGGGAGGGATGGTGTGGGCTAGCAGAGTGAGGCTGCAAGGGATACAAATGGCCTGGACACCATCTCCCAAATCTTGATAGCTTACCAACAGTCCTAAGTCGTGATGGGCCAGGTACTTGTCATAATGGGGGAGATCAAGCAGCTGCAGAGGGACAACCACTAGGAAGTAATGCAACCATGGGAGGCCATCAATTCCAACATGGTCTCCATGACAGAGGTGCTGAGAGACATCAACACCACCCTGAGCATGGTCTAATCACAACACCAAACCCCTTCCATTGGCCATGTAACATCAGTCCCTTCAGCATCTGTTACAGCCAGTGAAATGGAGGCTCTGCCAAGGGAAGGACATACCACAGGCACCCCTGCCTCTGTAGCTGAAGGAACCCCACGCAAACATGGGCATCCACAAAAACAACCAGTAGCTGCAGATGCCAAGACCACAACCACTGCCAGGAAGTGATCCTCTAATGACTGGTTCCCCTTGGGTGCCACTGATATACCCTGTTGACTCTTCTATGACCACTGTCATTTTCCAAGGATAGTAGGAAACTGGACCTGAGACTCCAAATGTTGGAGCAGCTACCCTGATGATAACATTCACCATGACTGAACCCATCGCTGTATGCACCATATTGCTTTGATCTCATTCATTTTATTTTTCTGTGCACTTGTGAATAAACACAACTAAAACACAATAAAAGTTTGAGAGTCATATTTCATCTATTTTTAACAGTTAACTGTGAAATGTCTTGATTTGATACACTCAAATGTAGCAAATGTGGGAAGGGACAGGTCACATGTACTGTTGATTCTGGGTTCAATACATACACAATTATACAAGTGGACAATCATCAATCCCCATTTATATCACTGTGCTGCACATAGACTGACCACATGCCAGTGATCACACAGTGAAGTACATCTTCACAATTTAGTGTGCGGTATGCTATTTGGATGACGAATGGCAGGCATCAGATCTGACTCCAACTGACTGCAGAGATCCATAATTGTCTGCTTTTCTAGGTGGTACATCTAAATGACATGTCAAGCATCCATTGTCTACAGGTCTGCTAGAGGACAGTACACTGGAGGTTGCCTGACCATTCTCATTACAGGGTAACTATGTGAGGGAAAATAAGAAGATATGTCCACCACTCATTGTGTTCTTTGTAAGTTTGTAAACATATGTCTCAGATAATAATGTGACGCGCCATGTTATAACATGGTACACAACACAGACCAATGCTAATGATGTCAAATTAGTGGATTCTCATCCCCTTCCACGAGTTATGACATGGAAAGTTAAACTTATGATTTAGCAAGCCTCTTTTATGTGGACATCAAACTATGTGTTGCATTAAAAAGCCCAAAAAACTAGCCAATTGCCAAGAGGGTGCTGCCTCTGCCACTAAAGATACTTTACATTTATCTGGTCAACATGGCAATATGTCACTTCAATCTGGACATTCATAGATGGTTAGCTAATGCCAGCCCTCAAGACTGTGTGGTAGATATGTTTCTGACCTTGTTCCGCATCATGAATTTAACTTTTCTGACCATCTCAGGACCTTAAAATGACGACTGCTTGACCTACTGTACTAGACACTAGGAAACGACCTGCGACCGCCTACGGAAGTCGTCATGGCATTTGGTTGATACTACAGCAGTGGACATTGCTATTGGAACACATTGCTGTCCATGTCGGTTTAGGGCCAATGGCGATGTCCGCCAGCGGTGGTGGTCTCTCATGTGGCGGATGTGACTATCATCTCATACATCATCTCTCACTTGACTCCTGACACTGTTGCCAGCAATACCACCTCGACCTGAGCTGCTGTGTCATTCCTCTCAGAGAAATCATGATATGTCCTACAGGTGAAAGGAGCCCTGTCCTCTTACCCAAGGAGCTGGAGAAGCTGGTGGAGGAGGTCCTACCCATGTATGGACAGGTCTACGGTGCACCAGAGGAGCAGGTAAGTGCACCATGTGTCCATATGTCTCATTAGCTTGCCTATTCTTTGATATGCTGTATTGAAAATAGGTAAGTTTGACCACTGACTTTGTGTTTCACCACTGTGCATATTAGTTGTTCAGTGTTCACCAGTTGCAGATTACATTTGTATTCAGTTTAGCTGCCTATTGGCTTTATCGTGGTGTTAGACATTGCAGTTGAGACATTGCAGATGAGCTGTGTTTTTCCACATGGTAAACTAAGCTTGTTTCTCACCGAACACAATAGCTTGATAAGAGAGCACATATTTTTTTGTTTTTCTCCAGTGAAGGAAACAGGTCAGCCTTGGAAGGGGAGCCCTGAAAGGTTGGCCAATTTTCAAAGTTTTTCTTCCAACTCTGACCTACAGTAGCCAGCATGTTTGAATATTTCCATCTGAGAGAGGAGGGCCTTTCAGAAGGCTCTTCCCAATATTGTGTAAGCTATAAAAGAGGTGACCCTGCTCACTAGCGGGGGAACTTCCGAGACCTCGGTCAGGATTGGACATCAAATGCCTGACATTTTGCCGTGAGGGTGGATATCTCTTTCTCGCAGTTGAACAGGGGTCATCAATTTGCTTGCATGAGAAGGATGAAGAGCTTGGCAGGCCCTACAGTGTTGAATTTTTACTTTATCCTTTGCTTTGCAATTATGCTATAATATAATCACATATATTTGCTGTGTACATTGATATATTTTCCTTTCATTGCTGTGACTATTTTTAAACGTGTGCCTTCGACCTACTAATCTTCTTGATTTTTTAAGGAACCTCGTGGTGGAATAATAATAAATGTCTTCTTTGAACTAAGAAGTGCATTCCAGAGATTTTTGTCAGCTCGGTCATTAGTGAAAGCAAAACATATACTTAGCAAAGGCTGATGGGCAAAGTTTCAGATTGTGTCCTCAAAGTCTTTTGGGTGCTAAAGTTGTGCTAGAATGGGTGGCTTCCTGGGTATGTACTAATGGTTGGTGACAGAGTTAGAGTCCTGAGACATTGTGGAGAGTGTGTCATGTATGTTCTCTGACCCACCTTGTGACGGTTGCACATGGTTAGTAGAGGTGCTATGCCAGACTTGGCCTGAAAAACACTTATCTTCGTATGTGTTTGGTGTCTTGTCATATGGGGTAACATGACAAGTGGTGCTGGAGATGCATGTTGTCTGCCTGCTTCCAGCTCACATATGCCCTCACTGTATATACTCATCTATCAATGGAGTAGATGTTCAAGACAGTTTATGTTTGGCTTGCTGAACTGGCTTGTAAATAACTCTGTTTGTTTTAGTGTGGTACATGTGGACCTGACATTCTTTCTTGTCTTTGTCATCCATGCAGGTCAGTGCTTATCAGAAGAAGGGGGTTTGGTATGCCATCGCTTAAAACTTGCAGACCCTGGGGGTCCACAGCGGTGGAGTGCCCACTGTCAGAAGAGGTGAGACGACCAGAGACGCTGGGCCCAGAAGACTGCAAAGGCCCAGCTGGAGTTGTCCTCCCTCTGAAGATGGGGTGCCTTTTGGACCAAGACCTCCCTAATGGCTCGCATTTTAGTGATGGCCTACCCTGAGTTGGATGGGCATTTGAAGGCACAAGGGTATAAGTACAGACCTAACACATGCTTCCCCCTTTACCAAGTGAATGAGTTTGGAACAGATTGTAAGCTCTGACAATATGGTAAGTTCAAAGTGTCACAAATCACATTGATGTGCAGTAGCCATCGATAGCACACAGGTGTGCACATACAAATGTATTTTGAAACATGTTACTCAACTATGTTGTCCCCTCAGTGCAATGGCACATAATGGGGCACATATGACTGTGTCATATATATATATACCAATGTACTGCTTTTTCTACCCTGGTGGTTGTCAATTCCCAACAACAGATCAATCCTCTCAATGTCATAATGTAAAGGTGTGCAGTTCCTTGCTCTCTATCCTCTGAAATGTCTCAGGATTCATGTCTATGTCCTACATAGAGTCAGACATATTCAAGTCATCTCTAGTTTTCTAATGGTTTTTGATAAGTGACAGCATCATGTGAGACTGTGATGTCCATCTGACATATTGATTGATATACAAGATTAACATCTTCACAACTGTTGCAAGGTAATCCCTCTTGGTAAGCGAGGGATGTACATAGACATTTGTGATGTCTCATCAGAGTGGACAAACTGCATGTTGGATACCATTGAGGTGTTGCTACATTTCTATATGCACACATATATTGGTATCAGAGGTAGGAATGTAACTACCATGCTAATGTTCTGATAGTAGAACTGTCCACACAACTTTAGCCATAGACATACTGTTGTAGATATGATACATAGGCAATGGTGGCCTATTCACAACTATGGCACAGACAGTAATTTGCAAACATCATGTGCTAAGTGAAAGGTTCAGTCATGACTCAACACTGGTATTTGTTATGATTACCTGCGGTTGCTATGAAAGATATGTCAAATGAGGCCTGCCTGTTTTGTAACCTCATGTTTGCCATGACACCTATTTTGTGCAGTTGTGGCTGTTCACATACACCTGTGAGTAGGTTGGTAAGTATATCCATGTTGTTGGCTTTCATCATGGTTGGTGCACCAGTTATGTTAGCATCACATATGCTTTGGCTGTAGGAATCCTCCACAGACAGATGTCAAACATGCTGTGTCTTATGTGTGGGTAGTAATGTTGTTACTCAGTCAGTGGCCTATTGATGGACAAATTGCCTAGTTAGCGAGGTCTGGTTCGCACCTTCCTGCACAGTGTAATTGTCCATTTGATACATATACTTTTTTGACAACTTGCGCTTATGTGCCGAGCGGATAGCTAACAGCCTCACCAACCAAACACCGCCATGAACTCATACATCGCTCTTACATGTAATGTGCACGGCATACAAACAGCTAAGCGTAGGTATTCTATATACTCATACCTTAAAAGACACTCGGCGCACATCTTCTTTCTGCAAGAAACCCATTTGGCGCTCCCGGAGATCCCCCGCTTGCAGTGGCGCTGGAGGGGTCAATCGTATGCCAGGGTGGGTCACTCCACTTATGCTAGGGGTTCCCTAGTCTGGATCAGGCTAGGTGTCCCCTTTGTAGCAGAGGACCACATCATAGATGCTCAGGGTAGATTTGCACTGGTGCGGGGCGGCTTGCGGGCAGGGCTATTGTGGTGGGCTCCATATATGCCAGAATGTGAATCAGGCCTCTCTCCTACACACATTGTCTGATCAGCTGTCGGGGTGGAGTGATTATCCTTGGTTACTGGGAGGAGACTTTAACAGCGTGCTAGAAACAGACTTGGACCACTCCTTCCCCCCTCTGCCTACATCGCCCAATGTGGCAGCTGTGTGCGCGTTGGCCACCTGGACCCAAAACTGGCGCCTGCTCGATATATGGAGACACCGTAAC
Organism: Pleurodeles waltl; assembly: GCF_031143425.1. Classification (NCBI taxonomy): domain Eukaryota; kingdom Metazoa; phylum Chordata; class Amphibia; order Caudata; family Salamandridae; genus Pleurodeles; species Pleurodeles waltl. The sequence continues at coordinate 928,215,321 of NC_090444.1, forward strand.
GCCACAGATAGAATTTACTCGTATTATTCTACCCCGCACTCCCTACATGTGTGACTTGACAGAACACTATGTACACAAAATTTATGCTCTGCAATCATAGCCACGGATTATCTGGGTCGCACACATTCCGACCACAACCCACAATTTGTGCGCTTGGGTTGGAATATCTCTCCTCCAGCTGTCCCCACTTGGAAACTTCGACCTGAGCTCCTGGAAGATGCAGCTTTTAAAACATCGATAGATGCGGCAATTCCTGAAAACTTTAAACATAATGAAGTTACTGCCTCTTCATGCCTGCTGGAGTGGGATGCCTTTAATGTTTTTATTAGGGGCCACTGTATGGGGACGCAATGGAATCTGCGTTGCTTGGTGGAGCACGAACTCGCCTACACGGAGCGGAGCCTGCTGCGCCCTGAACAGGAAATCGCCCGGAGTCCCACTGAGATAACCCTGCTACCAAAGGTTCGGGCTGAGCACTTAACTCTTCTTGAGTGGTTACGTCCCTTAAACTACGCCGCTCACTCAGCGAACAAACATGCCTCCACAGACAAAGTGGGCAGGCTCCTGGCCTGGCTGACCAGGAACGAACGAGACCATGGCACAATCGTGGAGATTCGTTCTGAGGCTGGAAACCTATTTCATAAGCCCTCGGAAATACGCTCCGTGTTCACGCAGCACTATAGGACTCTATATGTCACAGCTGCGACTCCCTACCGGCGGACCTGTGCAGAATTCCTTTCAGGGACTGCGCTCCCTCACCTGACGGCTGCTCAGAGGCATGCATCGAAGGAGCCTCTTGACCTCACTGAGATCCAAGCTAGTATCCTCGAGCTATCCGCTGGCAGGACACAGGCCCGACGGTCTGCCGACTGATTATTACAAGGCATTCTCCCCGATCCTTGCGCACCAGCTCCTTCGCATATACAAAGAATCTGTGCAGAGTGGATTTTTGTCAGCATCCCAGAATGAGGCGATTCCAGTATCCCTTCCCAAACTCGGCAAAGACCCTGCGGAGCTGGGCTCATACCATCCACTGACAATGCTCAATACAGACTATAAAATATTGGCCAAGACCCTAGCGTCACATCTGCCGCCCATGGTAACGGACCTGGTACACCTGGATCAGAACAGATTTGTGCCTACGCTAGATACATCACACAACATTAGGCGGCTGTTCCGTGTTATGCACTATTCGAGGCAGGATTGGCCATTGGCGGGATGCCTGGTCCTCGATCTCGAGAAAGCTTTTGATTCCTTAGAGTGGCCATTCCTTTTTGAGGTCCTGCAGCGGTTCAGCATTGGGCCCCGCTTTCTTCGCATGGTTAGACTACTATACACTAATCCCCAGGTCCGGGTCAAGGTGGGGGGAATATTTCAGAGTCGATAGACGTGCGCAGAGGCACGAGGCAGTGTTGTCCCCTTTACCCGTGGTACTACGTGACAGGGGCTCCTGTTGGGGAATTGCCCTAGGAGATATCCTGCACACAATGTCGCTATATGCTGATGACCTCTTACTGCATTTTAGAGACATCACGCGGGTTCCTTCAGAAGTCAGGACATTTTTGCAGCAGTTCGCCTCGCTCTCTGGGCTAAGGGTTAATTGATCTAAGTCATGCCTCATCCCCTTTGATCCTACACTCCCAAACCCAGAACTACACCTATCTGGAATCGCTGTTCCTTAGCAACCCCATACATTTAGATATCTAGGCATTCATATTTATCACCATAAAGAAGACTTATTTGACGGGAACCTTAATAGGGCGGTGTCCTACATTAGATCCCAAATGGCTTTCTGGTGAACGCTGCCACTGTCGGTGGCGGGCAGGATTGCATTACTGAAAATGATTGTTCTACCACGCTTATTAAACTATTTTTCCAAACTTCCACACTACATACCAGTCAGTTTTTTCAGGGACCTGGAGCCCACTCTGAGAGAATTTATCTAGAATAAGGGGCACTGTAAAGTCGCGCTTAGGAAACTCTACATGCCATTGGAGCTGGGCTAGCAGGCCTTCATCTTCCTGATACGGCGACTACTGCGGGCCCCTGGTCCATTATGCAGGTGGCGCATTTGTTTCACCCTCTCACGCTCTCGGCGTCACCGGAACAAATTTTCCTTAAGGTGGCCCACAGCTGCTACCGAAGGGGAGACCTGTCGACTGCTCCTCCGACCCATTTACTAATACAATACATACAAGTGATGGGGCGGGGACGACACCTGATCAGGTGGTTCACGAATGCACTGTGAATGCACGCGACCCAAGAGTGCACCACACTGCGTGTGGCCTGGGAACACGAAACGGCTTCCCCTTTCACGGACTCGCAGTGGAATTCAGTTTCCTCTAGCCACACTAATGTACCTCGCAACTCAGGATTTCGACTTATACAATTCTATATCATTCACAAGGCATATCTTACACCAGCTCGCATTAACAGATACTTCTGTTGTGATGCAGTTTGCCCCCGCTGCCAACATCTTAATGCAGATCTGATCCACATGTCATGGTCCTTTCCCTCCTTACACTGTTATTGGAGAGCCGTAGTAGACATGCACGACACGCACAGTATTGTTTACATGGGAGGTCTGCATTCCCGGGTCTATTCCCAAGGAGTATGCGCCACAAGGCTACCACAAGATTTTTAGACTTGGGCTTAGTGACGGCTAGAAGGCTGATAACCCCCAGATGGAAGTCTGCAGAGGCACCTACGGATCTGGTTCGGAAGCAATCATTTCTGATTTGTGCGGGTGCGGAGAGGGTGGCATTGAGGCGGGAAGATGCACTTGGGCTGCGGAAATATCCATTATCTAACAGCTGGGAGGTGATGTTGGTGCACTTACAGAACCCAGGTGCAGGTTCTGGTTCGGAGGAGTCAGATTAGTAATCGAGATGGACTTGCACCCAATCCAAAGGTGGGAGCATGTGATGGAGTTCGACTGAGCGCCTGTTGCTTGTTTGGCTTTCATCTTAATGATGTAGGCATGGTCAGCACAGACATCAGACAGCTGGCATTTAGGAATAGACCCAATACATGTTAGCGCGCACATGAGGCATTGAGGGGCCTCCACACACATGAAGATATGATTATACAATTATCAGTCACTTGAAGATATAGCACTCCGTTGTTTAAGAATGTTACTATTGTTATTTATTGTTAACTCCAGGACCAGCACTTATATGTGTATCTCCGTAAAAGTGCATAGACCTTTGCGTGAGGGCTAGAGGGGTGCCGTGGCATCTATTACCCTGTACTTCACACCAGAGACCCAATCCTTCCTTGTATAGATCATCTGTACTATATGTAGGCGTACCCTAGTGAATGTAAGATCTGGTAATGCATGTTTGAGAGCTCCATCCAGAGCTCTGATTGTCATAATTAGGTATGTCTTGACACCTGCTGTTCATTCTTATAACTACGCAGAATGCCTAACAATTATAAATGTCTGCTGTATTGATGTTGATGTAAAGTGCAAGTGTTATGATATAGCTGAAATAACAATAAAAAGATTTCAGAAAAAAAATCACTCCTTGGTATGGCACAATTGGTGCATGTGGGTGTGAAATGTTCTAACTCCTTGACTAAAATGTGGCATGTGTGACAATTTGAGGTGTTACATGTTGGCATGTGTTCATAGTGTATGGTAGTAACTATGTGAAATGAAGAAAGTATGGCTTGTTTGCACAAGGCTTACTTGTCTTTACTTTACAACATGTGTCTTTGCCTGGTACACGACATCAGGATAAAGTACTTATGTGCTCAGTATGTGTTTTAGATTTATCGTAAGCTATTTCACATTTATGCTATTGCTTGATTGCTGCTTGACTATGTGGGTCTGAATAGGGAACCTGTATCAAGGGACAATGTCAACTTGTCATAGTATAGTCAGTGTGATTGATCAACTTAAATCAAGGTATTGTAGATGACTGTCAGCTAGATTTGATGGTGTGTTACAATGTTGATTTTAAGGGACATACATTGTATATTTCGTTGCAACATGATGTTGGCACTTTATTGACACTTCTTGGGGGTGTTAATGAACAGGATGTTATGGGACTTATGTCTAATGTATGATGAAAGTGTTATGTTTAAATGTGATGACCCTATTTCACTTATTTTTTTTCTAGCATCAGTACCAGCAGGAGAAGGAGACGGGGCACAGCCAAGTGGGGAAGCTTCTGGCCACAGGACCTCCATTCATGACATCACCGACAACAAGGGACCCAGTGGGCCATAGGGCACGGGGAGTGCCATGGGGAGACCGGATCTACTACACCTTTGGAATCCTCCTCCACTGGCCACTCCCTAGTGGTTGCGGGCCCATTTGGGACCAGTCCAGTAGCATCCCTGTTTGCCAGCCTCCGTTCTATCACTGCTCTCCCTGTTGCTCCCCACCCAGTTGGCCATGCAAAAGGGTGGGTATCTCATTGCTTCAGGCACCTCCGCCCCAGCGCCTGTTAGCCTTGCTGCTCGCAGTGAGAAGGTTATTGATCTCATGAGGTCAATCTCTGTGGGTCAGTCAACCATCGTGAATGCCATCCAAGGACTGGCAACTCAAATCCAACAGAGCAATGCGTTCCTGGAGGGCATTCACAGTGCACTGGCTGGACTCCACACTGACAACAGCCAGTCACCTCTTGTCTTCCGTCCCCCCTTCACCTTCACCTTCCTCTTCCAAGTCTGAATCCCCCTTCCCTGATCCAGCCAAAGCACACAAATAGACTTGCATGCATCCACCTTAACAGACAAAGCACATGCAAACATAAGCACCACAGGACACACCACCAGCATGCACACAAAAAGATCCACCTGTAGACACAGCAACAGTCACGACCTGCCCTAACACTCCCACCACCGCCAGCATCACAGACATAACACCTGACACACCTGTGGACACAACAAACATTCACTGATTCAGTCACCACACCTATCCTACCCACAGGTAGCACCCCAGCAGACTTTCTTCATCCACCCCAGTCACCAAACTTGCAGACACCACAACCACTGACACGCCCACATGCAGCACATCTACCATACCTACAGTACCACCCCAACAGACAGCTACCCATCTACCACAGCATCCCCTAGCACCTCCACCCCCACTCAGCCCAAGAGACATAAACACCCTCATTTAACAACCCAACAGATACCCACCACCCACAAACACACACCCAAGACATCCACACATAAACATCAAAAAATGACTCCCTCACCCTCCACACAAAAACCTAATTCTGAAGACTGTCCCCATGTGTCTAAGAAAGTTTTCCTTTGTAAGTTTGACCTTTTTTCCTCCTCTTCCCCTTTTACACCCCTAAAAGATCTGTTATCCTCCCCAAGGGCATCCCTTCCACCTCCAAGGCATCCCCCCCGCCAGCAACCATGCCCCTTTCCCCAAAAAGAAGTCCAACCCACCTAAAAAGGTCCAACCCCCCAAACGAAAGCTTCCCACCACCTCTCAAGAATCCCTGAGGTGCCTGCCTGCCCTCTTAATGCCCTTCCTGTGGAAGTTACATGTCAGTCAGGAGTCAAGTAGGGGCAAAATGTTGTGCCTTAAGTGCACCATCATTTTGAACATGTGGACTGCCCTATGTCCTTGAACTTTCCTTTGGTTTGCACTGTTAACAATTAAAACCAAGCAATTGTTCGTGTTTCTGGTTACATCTTTTTCCTGCATTTCCTTTGCTAGGTTTGAGTTGTTTCTGGTTGACATTGGTCGTGTGCCAGTATTTTGTTGTGTGTGCTGCTCGTGCTTCATGTATTGTTTGAGCAGTCTGTGAGGGTGTGTGCTTTTGTCCTCCAGGGATGTGATGTGTGTTGTGTGATGGGCATGTGTATGTGGCAGAAATGTTGTTGTCATTGTATTGTGTTCTGTTTGTATTGATATGTGTTTCTTGTTGTGCTGTGTCGCGTTGTGTGTTTTGACTGTCTGAGTCTGCATGTTTCGTGCATGGCATAATAGGTTTGATATGCTTTGTGTGTGATGTGTGTGTCGATTGCTAAGTTGTATGATGGTGTAATTGTGTGTGTTCCATCATGGTTGGTTGTTCACAGTATTGTTTGTGTGGTGAGTCCCTGCTCAGTGTTGTTTGTAAGTGTGTGACACATATTTATATTTGTGCAGTTGTAGTTTTGTTGTTATGAGTGCGTATGTTGTATGGGAGTCGTTTAGGCTGGGCTTGTGCTGTTTTGCCGTGCATAACTGTGTGTTATCGACATGTGGTGTGTATGTGTGGTGGCTGCAGTGTGCATGCTCTATATATGTGGATGTCTTTGATGCATTATGTGAGTGTGTATGTCACTGTACTCTTATGTGTGAGGGCAGCATTTGCACTCTCTCCCTATGCTATGTTAAACGACTGTGCAAAATTTAACAAATTACAAATGTAACAGGTGAGTGTGTGAACTTACAGTTGTTATTGTTGTCGGCGAAGTTTCCATTGTCTTTCTACGAGCAGGAGCAGCGGGATGACATCTAGTTGTTTTTCCATGGCTGCTCTGGACATGTATGGCTTCCTGGAGGTGAGTGTCTTCATACTGTTTGTTTCTGCCTGGTGTTGTGTGGTGGTTGAACCGCAGCGGTTATATTGGTGGTGTGCAACCTCATAATGGGTCCGGCCATTACAACCCTGGCGGTCGGTGTTAAAGCAGCGGTAATTCCGCCAACAGCCCGGCAGAAAAAAAAATGGAATCACGACCATGGCGGAAACCGCCAACACAGACAGCCGCTTTAACACTCCCACTGCCACAGCGGTAGAAACAAACACTGCGGCGGTAACCGCCAACAGACAGCAGAAGACAAAGTACTGCCCACACTATTACAAGAGGCCTATCTTCCACCTTTTCCGGGGCGGTACTAACGCGATCAAAAACACAGCAGAAACAGTACACAGAAGGGAAACCACTCACCTCTCGACACCCAACGAGGAACCAGGACGCCATGGAGCCCGAACTACACGTCCTGTGCATGCCTTCTGTTTCAGGAGCAGGAAAGACGCCATCAACGACCACGTGAGTACTGCACCGACAACACAGGGGAGGGGGGAAGGGAAAAGAGAGTGACACACACGCAACACGCAATACCCCACACCCACTCTCACCCACAACACCATACACACAAATACATGCAGCAACATTACATATACACCCCCTCACCCCCTGGAGGAACACAAGGACAAAATTAAATGATTGTAACGATTATAATCAATAAAAATCAGATAGTGCACGCTCAAAAATCAGTATATACAAATATGTACACCAACTAAACAAGTCTGGAAATGCATGGGCAAAGCCCACACAAGATACCTGACTCGAAACGCAGAGAACACTGCAGGGGCATCAGACCGAAATGAAACAGGCACCTCAGAGGGAGGGGGAGGGGGCACATCAGCTGGATTAACGCACAACACCACTGCTCCACGAGGGGGCTCCATGCCCACTGCTGTCTCCTGGGGAGTGCAAAGCCACAGTCTCACAAGTCTCTCCAGTGGGTGGTTTGTCCACTGCTCTATCCTAGGGAGTGCAAAGCCACAGTCGCATAAGTCTTTCCAGTGGGTGGTTTGCCCACTGCTCTATCCTGGGGAGTGCAAAGCCACAGTCTCACAAGTGGATAACAGTCTCCACTGGTTATGGAGGGGGCTTGGTGCCTAGACTGCTTCATCCTGCCAAGGACTGAGGCTGTGGATGTGAATCTCCACTGGTTCTGCAGGGGGTTTGGTGTCCAGAGTTCTTCATCCTGCCAAAGACTGAGGTAGCGGATGTCTTTCTCCACTGGTTCTGGAGGGGGCTTGGTGCCCAGAGTGCTTCATCCTGCCAAGGACTGTGTGAGTGGATGCCGTTCTCCATTGGTTCTGGAGTGGGCTTGGTGCCCAGAGTGCTTCATCCTGCCAAGGACTGGGGTTGTGGATGCCTTTCTCCACTGGTTCTGGAAGGGGCTTGATGCCCAGAGTGCTTCACCTGGGAACAGGTAGCATGATACGCCATGGAGGCAGAGCCATACCCCACCCTGCTGCGGTTTCACCTGACACCTGCAGGTGCAAACAGTGCTGAGAGTCATGCCTCATGGAAGCTGTGCAGGGTTCACAACGTCTCCTACAGCCTCGGAGGCTCACCACTGGGGATGATTGCCGTGTCAGCTGTTATGGCACTGTCTGAGCATGTCATGGGGCTGGTGGCGGTGCTTGCGGCGGTGTCTGTGGCGGAGGTGCTGGCGGTGGTGCATGTGTCTGCACCTGTTGAGGGACACAGCAGGACGTCTCCTGCAGCCTCAGAAGGCTGCCCACTGGGGATGATGCTGGGGACTGTTACTGAGGCAGCAGATGTGCAGGTGGCGGTGCAGGTGGTGGTGCTGGTGCAGGTGCCGGTGTAGGTGGTGGTGTCCACTGCCGTACAGGTTGGTGTAGTGGTTGACAGAAGGGGTGACTCTAGTCCCTCAGTCGGAGCCACCGTGCCCTGTCCTGACCTGCTCTTTGGCTTGTGTCCCTTCCCCACCTTTGATGTTGCCTCTGGTGTCTTGCCACTGTTCCCTTTTGCTTTGGAGGAGCCCTTGCTTGCTGGTAGGTGTGGCTTCTCCCTCCGGGATGTGGGCACCTTCTTCATCTTAGCAGGTGGTAGATTGGCCTGCTCCTTGGCCTTGCTAGGTGGCACACTGGCAGCCCTGATGGGTGGCGCACTCGATGAGACCGGAGTTGCTGGCACCACTGTGCTTGAGGATTTGGTGGCTGAGATGCTGGGCTGGGACCTGGAAAGCCTGGCCCTAGGGGAAGGATGGGGGGGAGGTGTAGGGAAGAGGTCAATGTTAGCCAGGAAAAGTTTCTTAGACACACTGGGACGGGAAGATAGAGGGGGTTTGGGAGTGGAGGAAGAGGTAGTGGTTGTAGGAGGTGTACGTTTGCTGAATTTGGGTAAAAGTGCATGGGCCAGAAGCTGTTGTGAGCTAGATGGCTGTTGGGTGGGTGTGTGCCTGCATTTGTGTACTTTGGGAGGAGGGCTCACAGACACACTGGGAGAGGACACTGGGGATGTGTGAATGGTAGTAGGGGTGGTGATTGCACGTGAGCGGTGTGTGGTGATGGGAGTGCTGGTGATGGAGGTAGTGGCTGAGGATGTAGTGCATGCAGGTGTGAGTGGGTGTGAGACAGGGAGGGAGGAGGAGGACGCGGAGGAGGGGGACACAGTGGAGGCAGTGGATGTTGCTGTGTCTGCATGGGGTTGGTGCTTGTGTGAGTGCCGGTGGGATGTGTGGTGCTTATGTTTGCCATGCCCACTCTTGAGTGTTGATGAGTGTGCATGCTGGTCTGATAGTGTGCTTGGGATAGGCTAAGGTACAGGGGATTGGCTCTGGGTGGAGGAAGTTGGAGGGGGGAGGCTGGACACAGGGACAATGGCTGCCATCAGTGCTGAGGCTAGAGCCTGCAATGTTCTCTGTTGGGCCACCTGCCCAGAATGAGTGCCCTCCAGGTATGCATTTGTTTGTTGCAAATGCCTCTCAACACCCTGGATGGCATTCAAAGTGGTAGATTGCCCAACAGTGAGGGATCTCAGGAGGTCAATAGCCTCCTCAATGAGGGCAGCAGGGCTCACTGGGGCAGAGGCTGAGGTGTCTGGGGCCAAGGAGATGCCCGCTCTCCTGGGTGAGCGGGCACAGGACACACACTAAGGGGCTGCTGGGAGGGCGGTGCTGGTAGGGGGGATGGTGGCTGTACCTGTTGATGCGGTGGGCACAGAGGTGCCCGCCACCGCAAGGGAGCTCCCATCAGAGAAGGAGTCGCTGTCGCTGGTGTATGCCCCTGTCCCCATCATGGAGCTCCCCTCGCCCTCCGTCCCACTGGTGCCTTCAGACTCCGTAAATTCACCCTCAGGGCCATGTGGGATGCAGCTCCATCCTGCTCCGGTGCCACTGCTCCTCCGCCAAATGATGCTAATGCACGCAAGAACAGGGTGACAAAACAAAAAGGGGGTGGGAGACAGAAGATACACATGGTCAGTGCATGCAACACCACTACCGTTGGGGACACAACACACAGGGAGCATCCCTATGCACTAAGCCATGCACTAACAGCTCTTAGGAAATTCACATGCCCATGGGGGACGATGCCTAAGCCCATTTGCTGCACACCTGGAACCCACAGGAGCCTGACTAGGTGTAAATGGCTACTACCACCACTGGTGTTGGAGTGCCACAAAGCCTGCCTAACAAGGGACCTACCCTACCAAGTCCGCCCTGTCCTAGGGGAACCCACAGCCCACTTCCCCCAGCCAGACACCTCTTAAAGCGCGCAGAGTCAGCTGAATGAGACTGTACTCATCCCCTTGTGGCTGCTGTGATGCCCTCAAGCTCCGATCCAACTCCGGATAGGCCACCGCCAGGATCCAGTACATCAGGGGCATCATGGTGCGATGGGCACCCCTTCCACTTTGGGAGGCCATCCCCAGCTGGGCCTCCGCCGTCTTCTTGCTCCAGCGGCACAGGTGCTCCCATCTTTTCCGGCAGTGGGTGCTCCGTCTACGGTAGACCCCCAGGGTCAAGACGTCCTTGACGATGGCGCGCCAATACCCTTCTTCTGGTGGGTGCTGACCTAGAGGAAAAGTGAAGTTAGAATGGATGTTACGATCCCGTACAGTTCTTCTCACGCATTGCCTAAACACCTCCCAACCTGGCACAGACATACATACACACACACTATCCTCACATGCTGGCCTGTCCCCCTCCCCACCCTCTTCCATCCACAACACTCCATACAATCATGTGCCATCCCTCGTGCTCACTGTGTACTCACCTGTTTGTCTGGAGGACCGTACAGTTGCGTGTACTGGGGGAGGACCCCATCCACTAGTTTCTCCAACTCCTCCGAAGTGAAGGCAGTGGCCCTTTCCACAGACACTGTAGCCATCGTCGCTTCCAGACACAGGTCACAGCAGCACTTGCAGTGTAGGTCCTCTCCTGTTTAAGGGCAGGTATCAAATGAGGGAACAGTTAGAAAATGGCGGCCACATCCACGGCGCTGTGTACCGTCACCGCCGGCGTACATCGTCATTGGCTCCTGGAACCCACAGGGCCCAATGTTAACCAATGTTAAATTGCACTGCAGTCTTCGACCGCCTACCGCGACAGTGTACAACGCCAGCGCAGTTACCTCATTTTCCCTTGTCCCACCTTACAGGTCAGGCTGCCGCCATTTCAGGGGGGCACATGGCAGGCAAAATAACTATGTCACACCTATTTAGGCCAGGAATACGGACAGACAATGGCACATGGATGCATGATCACCAAGACGTGCTCGTCCCATGTTGTTAGTTGTGGGGGAGGAGGTGGGGTTCCACCGCCAGTTGTCTGTACAGCAATCTGGTGTCTGGATACCATAGAACGTACCTTTCCCCGTAGGTCATTACACCTCTTCCTGATGTCATCACGTGTTCTTGGATACTGTCCCACTGTGTTGACCCTGTCGACAATTCTCCGCCATAGCTCCATCCTCCTAGCAATGGATGTCTGCTGCACCTGTGATCCGAATAGCTGTGGCTCTACCCAGAGGATTTCCTCCACAATTACCCTGAGCTCCTCCTCTGGAAACCTGGGGTGTCTTTGAGGTGCCATGATGTGGTGTGGGTGATGTGTGAGGTGCTATCTGTTGTGATGTGTGAGGGGATGTGTTGGTGTGTGTTGTTTGAGGTGCGTGGATGTTGTATAGGTGATGGTGTTGTGTGTCTGTGGATGCTGGTGTTGTGATAGCTAATCTCTCTCTCTGGCCTTCTTTCAGATTTTTGGTTGAAAGGGTTTGTGGGTAATGTGGGTGTGTGCTTTATATTGGATTGGGTGTGTGGGTGTGGTGTGTGTATGTGTATCAGGTGTGTGCATTTCAAATTGTCCAATGTAGTTATGTTTTGTAAATGTCTGTGTATTTTGAGTGCAGCGGTAGGTACCGCCAATGGATTACCGCAGTTGAAAGGCCGCCGCCTTGATTCGTGGGTTGTGATAGTGTGGGTGTATTCTTGTTGGCGTGACGGTGCAGGTTTTGCTATTGCCAGTGTATCACTGACATTTGGTGTTGCAGACTTGTGTGGGTGTCTATATAGTGGCAGATTCCGAGCTGTGGGTCGTGATACCTGTAGCGGAATTCCGCTGCCACAAAGGTATGTTGGCGGTCTTCAGCACGGCGGAAAGCAGGATTTATCGCCAGGGTTTTAATGAGGGCCATAGTCTCTGCCGGACTGGTGGTGCCTCTAATTGACTATGGCAGTCTGTCCTGCCTGGCAGTGCCAGCGGTGCTTTGGAGGTTTTCTGTCTGCCCCACCGTCAAACTCATAATTTGGCGGTCTTCTCCACCAGCCCATTGGTGGTCTGACCACCATTACCAAAATGGCGGTCACAGGACTGCCAAACTCGTAAGAAGGCCCTAAATCTGAAAGTAGAACTTTGTTCTTTGGACATATGTGTCTATCCTACAGAGATGATATCCAACATACAAAAGTATGCATTGTGCAATTTCTGCTTTGTGAACAAGGTACTGACTCTCGTGTCATGGAATCAACATACTGTCTGACCTGTGGGACTATCATTTGTGCAATAAGCCTGTACTGTACAATTATGACTTATGTGAAAGTGACAACAGAGCTGTGGGAGTAAGGGACCTGTCATGAGTCAAAGACACACATTGACAATAATGTAAAATGCACATATGGACTACTTCTCCGATGTACCTCAGTACCCGTTCCTAATCTAGTCACTGAACTGAGGCATTTGGGGCATGTTTTGCCACTAGAACATCATATTTCCCACACACATGATCTGCTGGTGTACAGGAAGTGGGCACAGTGCCACAGCTGCATAGCCACAATGACTCTCCCACAGCCTGAACTAGATCCCATATTGGGAGGTACATGTGACAGACCCTGGTCTCTGCAGGCTGAGAATACAGAACCTACATGTCATTCACATTTCTATCACTTCCATGCATGATGGTACATACTGTGGCCATCAGTAATTTGGCATGTGGTTTGAGGGGCAACCTGAAGGGTAGAGTGAGTCAGGATATGGCTTCCAGACAACAGATTGGTAAGGCCAGATGTGAGTTGTAAGATTTCTGGTACTATACACATTGTTTACAGGATCCTCAAATGACTCATACACAATGAATGCACAGTTCATGCTGTCATGCACATACATGTTGTCTGCCATTTACAACAGTCATGAAAAAAGATATGTCATTGGATGGCAGAAAAGTATCCTTGCCTAGTTATGTGCATCCAACGCAAGGAGGATCTAGGACCACAAAAAACCTCACACAACGCAATGTGAATGAACACCACATATAGTACTGGACATCAATACGGGCATAATGTACATCCCATTGATGCCACTCAGACTGCAACAATAGGCACACAAGAGGTTTAACTGCCACACAGGGGCACATTGTAGCCTGTGAAGAGGGAAAGGATGGTGACGAACAGAGTCAACTGTGCCAATTAGGTTCTCACCGGCTCCTCTGATGAGCCTTAGAGCTGTCCATACAGGGGAAGGACTTCATTAATAAGGCTCTTAAGCTCCTCTGGAGAGAAGGCAGTGACCCTATCACCTGCTGGATGTGGCATGATTGCTCCCAGAGATGGCACACAGCAGCTCAGGTAATGGAGGTGTTGCTCGCAGCAGTGTCAGGAGTCAAGTCAGTGAATGTGCATAACATGGCGGTCACATCCGCCACATACACGTTCCTCACCGCAGATGGACATAGCCTTTGGGCTGGGACCACCTAGGTAACAATGTTAGCCCATGGCTGTGTCCGTCGCAGTTCGAACTGCCTCCCATGCAGATGACTTCTGCCGGCAGTCGCAGGAGGTTCCTAATGTCCAGTGGGGTAGGTCAGGTTTCTGCCGTTTTGACAGGCTGAAAAACTGTATTTGGATTTCTTAACTGCATCACACCTACAATGTATGTGGTATAACATTACAAACATCCTTATTCTGTCTTGTCATGTAGTTCCTTCTACACAACCACTAGTGTAGTGTGTTGCAGGGCAGAGATATAATCTGATGGTGGTGCATTGGTCCACCACCACCAATGGTCTTTTTGGTGGTTGGAAAATACAGTCACATTTCAAAGGGCAATTGTGCAGCACATAACAGAGTTTCAACCAAATCTATGTTGTGGACGCATGTGTTGACAGCCATGGGGGGGTCACATGTAACCCTAATGTAATTGCCAGCTGTAATGTGTACTGGTTGTCATGTCTATCCAGACAGAAATGCTTTGTCACATGATTTTATTGGCATGCATCATGCATGCTGCTGTGGCACACTGACTAATGTTACAAATCATGTCTTGTCACACATAGGCAGCTCTGTGAGAGGGAGGATGCGACAACCTCCTGTCTACCGTCCACTGCCAGACCTTCAGACCATGGGGCCATGGCATATAATTATGTTATACCGCTTGGATGGGCAAACAATAGTGGACTTATGCCGTCAGTTGGAGCCAGATCTAACACCAGCTATTAGTTTTCCAACCTGTATACCACCCATAGTACAAGTCATATCAGTATTGTACTTTCCGACTGCACGGCCTTTCCAACATACAGTGTCCTGGAATGTCCCAATCTATGTTAATTCTGAAATTGAAGGATTCCCTCCCAGCAATGGTGAAGCACTTTGACAGCTATATCAGGCTCCTCCAACGTGAGGATTTAGCCAATGTTAAGATTGACTTTAATGGTTTTGCCCACCCCCCACATGTGGTGGGGACCATTGATGGCACACATGTTGGCTTGGTGCCACTGCAGGCTGCTGAACAAGTCTATTGCAACAAAGAACTTCCGTTCCATAAACGTGCAAGTTGTCTGTTTGCTGGATCTCACATGTGTGTGCCCATTATCCGGGATCAGTATGTCATTCCTTCATAATGAAGAACAGCACCATATGCTAGCTGATATCACAACTGCACCCAGAGAGGCATTGGCTGGTTAGTAAGTCACGTCTTTCTGGGTCAAGTGTGATCAATGTCAGGTGCCACAATCATGAAGTGAGGGACTCATTTGTTCACTTATGTTCCACTCCTTAACACGCATCTCAGAATATCCAAACCGTCCTTGGTTGCTGATGCCGTTCAGGAATCCAACTACGCAAGGGAAAGTCAGCTTCAATTAGGCCCATGGAAGAACACAAAAGCCAGTGAAATGGGCTTTTAGGCTCCTGAAGGCCAGATTTAGGTGTCTGGATAACACTGACAAAGCCTTCCTGTACTCACCCAGGAAAGTGTGTCCAATCACTGTGGCATGCTGCGTGCTCCACAACATCGCCCTACGGAGTAAAATCCCATAAATCCCAGAGGTGGGGGAGCCTGCAGTGCCGCCGGGTGAGAATTCTGAAATGCCAAATGAAGATGACAGTGGTGAAGAGGAAGGAGCTGACTTGTGGGAAAATCTCATCCACAGCTACTTCTCATGAATGTAAGTATGTCTTGTGATGTGATGAGCTATAGTTGTGAGAATGTTTAGAATTGTGTGCTTTGAATACAGCTAAAGAGCTAATACTCTGCAATAACCAGCCAAAGGCTGCTTGTAGAAATAGCTTTTAACATATCCCCACCTTGATGATGTTGCTTTGTTTGTGTCAGATTCATTGCAATGTATTTTGTTTTCCAGATGCTTGCCATGTGACTTGTGTCATACATACGGTTACAAACCTATACTCCTTGCTTTGCTCATTGTACAGGTACTTTCACCATGACATGGAGTACTTTGGTGTGGTATGTATTAAGAATCAAGCTGCTGACATAAACCACATCAATGTTTGCCTATTCTACAGGACGTCTGACAAATTCCTTCCTACCATGGTCTGCAGGTCTGTACCTGTAAACCTGTTCATTTACTCAGTATGAGTCAATAATTTTTGCTTTCCAGTAGTCCTGACAGATTGACAGCCTATGTGCTGCACATTGTAATAAAATATTTAGTTTGAGCAGACACTTAAATGGATGTGTTTATGTGGGAGTGTTGCAATCCTGACCTGGACACTGGTCATGCAACATATCCCATCTTGGGCAAGTAGCTCGGATCACTATTGCATCATTCACATGGTCTATCATATCTACATGGCTAAATATGAAATAAAAATCATCAGCAAATAAAGAGTCAGTGAAGAGTGATTTCATTGTTCAGCTATGACTAACAGAAAATATACATGACATGACTCAATAAAAATTCAAATGTGAAGGAGTATGTCATGTTGAATGTAAAATTGGAGTAGATGGCATACCATTGTGAGTCTAAAGTCCAGAATACTCTTCCCATTGAAAATTATAGGTGGTTAAGGATCAGTTCAGAGTGAATGTGTAACCGACAAAAGAGGTCCTTGAGGAAGAGGATTATTACTGGCAGTGGTGAGTGTCTTGCCATCTGCACCTCCTGGATTCTTTGCTGGATGTTTGTGCTCGCGTGGAGGGATCTGCTGCTACAGAGATAAGGGTGTATAGGCCTTGGTGTTCCCCTGTCAGGGTCTCCCTTCCAGTGGCTGGCACTAAAGTTGCTGAGCCTGCTATTGACTGGCCAAAGGAAGGGGTAGACTGGTGTTAAAAAGCCCTGCTCATGCTGGCATGTGTGTCCCTGAACACCCCTGTCAGGAAGGTCATGTTGTTATTGTGAGCCTTCATCATTTCCTGCATTTCCAGATGCATGTACCTCTGTAACTGCTTGATTTCCTGGAGTTCATTCAACACCTGGCCCATCAGGGCTTGGGACTCCTGATAGACCCCCAAGAAATGGCTGATGGTGTCCTGGCCAAAAGCAGCCCCAGTGGCCTCACCCTGCTGGCCCACACCATCACTCCCATGCACCCTACCACCACAGGCATGTGCCCTTGCCACAGGTTGTCCCCTCCAACTTGTTTCTGGACCCTCATTGTCCGACGTCTTGCACTGCACCTCAGGATCTAGGACTGGGAGGCATGAGATGGTAGATACTGTGCTCAGGACACAGGTTGGGGGCATATGGTTGCCCGTGATGTGAAAGCAACAGGGCTGGGAGGTGACGTTTAGGGCACAGTGAGACTCACTGTTACCATCTGACCAGGTTGCCCAGATGGGGCAGAACCGTTCTCCGTGTCCAGACATCCAGTTGTCTTGTCTTCACTGAGGGCTTCATCTAGAGGGGTGGTGGCAGTCTGTTCCATGGCCTCTGTGTGCCCAGGAGCAGGTCTTCCTGTTGCTGTAAAACATACATTGTTACTGGTTGTATTGTGACATCCACCTCCAAATGTTAAGAGTTACAGTAAGCAGAGAGCTTGTAAAATGTTGTAGTTAAACCAACTGTGGCAAGTAACCATGGTATCGGGTGTATTGGCATGACATGTGTGAAGCATGCCAAGTCACTTAGACTCAAGCAGCTGCTGATATGTGCAGATTAGTTGCACTTGAGAGGATGGCCTGAAAATGACATCTTGCCACCAGTGAAGCCAACGCAGTGGAGAGGCCTTCTTGGAGGTCTAGTTGAGTGGAATATAGGCAGATCCAGGAACTGGTTGCATATGTGACTGAAGTCACCATGTGCACAGTACTGGGTCAATGTGTCTGCTGCTGCTGCCATTCTGGTGATGCATCTTGAGACCTTAAGAGTAATCCTTGCACACGCTTTCCTTCCTGTCCTTAATACTTTCATCTTGAGTTAGCAAGTCAAGATAAACCTATGTAGACAGACATGTCTGACCATGATCTGTGCTTGCTTACTCCCAAGTGAGAACACTTCATTTGTGAGTTGATAGACAGAGATCTTTGGACCAGAGGACACTGTGCTGTAATTGGATTTGCTGAAACAGGGCCTACTGGGAGTTGCAGTCAGGTCACTCTTTGTACTGCACACACTTGACCAATGTTACCACCCAGGTGAGTACATTTCAATTTAGAGTTGATAAACAGATGTTTTGGGGCATGTGGCCACTGTGCTGATGGTTCGAGTAACAGAAACAGGACCTGCTGGGAGTTGGAGTCAGGTCACTCCCTGTGCTACACACACTTGACAAATGGTGTCCTCCCACGTGAGTACACTTCAATTGAGAGTTAAGACACAGGGGTAACTAGGCAAGAGTACACTGGGCTGGTGTTTGGAGTTGCAGAAACAGGACCTTCTGGCCTTAGCAGTCAGATCAGTCACTCTACTTCCCAACACTTGACATATGGTATCCTGACCAGCGGGAACAGTGTGTCGTTGTTGGTCTCGGCTCCCTCAGGGAGCCAAGACCATTGCCATCGCACAGACAGTGCCCCCAGCACTCTCGAAATATGCACTGTCTGCTATAGCAGACTATGGTGGTCATTATGACATTGGCGGTGAGTGATAAAGTGGCGGTAATACCGCCAACAGACTGGCAGTAATTACCACCAATTTCTAACCATGGCGAAGATAACTCATGGCATTGTTGTATCTGGGATGCCGATCCCTGGATTCCATTCACTATGGTTGACTGCCCTACAGAGATGGTTCTCAGGAGGTCAATAGCCTCCTCACTCAGGGCAGCAGGGCTCACTGGGGCAGGGCCTGAGCTGCCTGGGGTGAAGGAGATGCCCACCCTCCTGGGTGAGCGGGCATGGGCAACTCACTGAGGGGCTACTGGGTGGGCGGTGCTGGTACGGGGGTGGCGGTTGTACCTGTAGCTGGGGTGGTCACAGAGGTGGCCGTCACCACCAGGTAGCTTCCATCGGAGGAGGTAACAGATTCTGTGTTGTCACCTCCTGTCTCTGATGTGGTGCTCCCCTCGCCCTCTGTCCCACTGGTCCCCTCGGCGTCAGTGGCCTCTTGTGTCCTGTGGGATGCATCTCCTCTGCCAAATTATGCTAATGCACACATGGACAGGATGACAGAATTAAAAAGGGGGGAGAGAGAGAAAGGGAACACTGGGTCAATTATAGCACCACCACCACAGTTGGCATACACATTACCATCAAACATAGGGTTCAGGATTGAGCACCATGCATCACACTGGCAATCAATTTGCTAGGTGCCACAGCAAGGTGAGGGCCAAACACAGCCAACTGCAACCCTCCTTGGACCCATTAAGCCGTCTGACATGGAATACAACCTAGCTAGGTTTCCTGAATTTGCTACACACCCATTACCCTTGACCTGGGTCACGTTGCAATGTCTGACCTGGCATTAAGGGCACCCACTGACTCACAAACACCACCTGGATCCCATGCCACCTACTAATGATTGTAGTTACAGCCACTGTACTCACCCCCTTGTAGCTACTATGATGCCTTCAAGCACTGGGTTGGCCACCACCAGTATGCAGGCCATCAGGGGGGGTCAGGTTCCGATGGGCACCCCTTCCTCGTTCGGAGGTCATCCCAAGCTGGGCCTCCACGGTCTTCCATGCCCAGCTTCTCAGATCCTCCCACCTTTTCCAACAGTGGGTTCTCTGCCTGCTGTTGACCCCCAGGGTCTGCACGTCCTTGGTGATGGCATGCCACAATTCCTTCTTCTGATGGGCGCTGACCTGCAGAGGTAATACTGACAGAAGGTCACCATTACACATACAATCCAGCCTGTCACACATATGGCCCACAAATCCCATTTCCATCTCCATTGGCACACACATCAACCGTCGCCCACCATGTACACTGCCAACAGACATACCACCACCCCCAAATGACACGATGCTTGCACACACATCTCCATGCAACCTTGGCACATGCATTGTGCCCAAGGTGTACTCACCTGTTGGTCTGGAGGCCAATACAGCAGTTCATACTGGGGTAAGACCCCTTCCATCAAACGCTCCAACTTCTCTAAAATGAAGGCAGGGGCCCTTTCCCCTGTCACACGGGCCATGGCAAGATCCAGACACAGGTCACAGCAGCACACGCATTAGAGGTGTTGTCCTGTGGAAAGTCAGGAATCAAGTGAGGATTTAGATAGAAAATGGCAGTCACATGCGTGGCGATGTACACCATCACCGCCGCCGCTGATCCTCGTTGGCCACTGTACTCCATAGAGCCCCATTTTAACCAATGAGGAATTGCACGGCACTGTGACCGCCTTCTGCCATGAGACCCAACGTCGGTGGAGTCTCCTCACTTCCACCTGTCCCTACATACAGGACAGGCGGTCATCATTTAATGGTGGCAGACAACATTCAGATAGTTCATGACTGCGTCATTGCTGATGATTTCACGTACATTGCCATTCCCACTGTCCCATCACATTATTGCTCTATGTACACTGAGGTGATGGTTCCATTGTTCAAATTGTGACAGCCTACTCACTATTCTCTCCCTTAGATACCTACCACTGCGGATGAATAGGAGGATGAGACAATGTGTACAGACCCCTGGTGGACTTGGCTACCCTGGAGGACAGGCACATAAACTGATCTATAGTCTGGACAGAGCCACAATCACAGTGTGCCCAATTGGAGCCTGATCTGATATCAGCTATCCATCATCCCACTGGGATCCCCCCTCTTGTCAAAGTTCTATCAGTGTTCCATTTCCTGGCAACTGGTTCTTTCCAAGTGACAGTGGGCTTGGCAGCAGGAATGTCACAGCCAATGTTCTCAATTGTGCTGGCAAGGGTTCTGTCTGCCTTGGTCAAACACGTGTGCAGCTACATCGCTTTTCCCCAGGTGGAAGATTTGGCCATTGTGAAGGCAGAATTCTATGCAATGGGCCATATACCAAATACTGTTGGGCGATTGACGGAACACATAATGTGCTTGTCCCTCCACCACCAGAATGAACAGGTGTTCAGGAATCGGAAGAGTTTCAACTCACTCAATGTGCGAAAGGTGTGCCTGGCAGACCAGTACATCTCCCACGTCACTGCCAAGTATCCTGGGTTGGTGCATGACGCCTTTGTTCTGAGAAATAGCAGCATCCCAAATGTGATGACACAACTACAGAGGCACAGAGTGTGGCTAATAGGTGAGCCTCAGTGCCCACCCAATGTATGTCAGTGTATGCCTTCTGGTGTTAATCCCATTGTGTAAGGCTAATGTTTGTTCCTCAACACTTGCAGGTGACTCAGGCTACCCAAACCTATTGTGGCTCCTGACCCCTTTGAGGAATGTCAAGACAGGGGCTGAGAATGGTTACAACAATGCACATGGATGAACCAGGAGAATTATCGAAAGGACCTTCGGCCTCCTGAAGGCCAGGTTCAGATGCCTGCATCTGACAGGTAGATCCCTGTGCTACTCACCCAAGAAGGTCTGCCAGATAGTAGTGACATGCTGCATGTTGCACAACCTGGCCCTCAGACGACATGTGCCTTATCAGCAGGAGGAGGGGGCTGGAAATGCCCCTGCAGCAGCAGTGGACCCTGAGGACAGTAAGGGTGAGGAGGCAGAGTATGAGGATGTGGACAACAGAACATCATATGTCAAAACTTCCAATGACACACAGGTGAGACAGTACAACTGACCATTCCTCTGAATATTGTTTTATCTGTGTGGCTGTAGCAGGATGGCATTCACTTCCTTTGCATCTCTACTTACTGTCACCAATGGCTTCTAATTTTGCAGATGTTGGTGATATTATAACAGTCTACTGATGTGATGACTACAGACAGCTACATGTCATTAATTGTATGCTATCACAGTTTTCAGATCATTTGCACATGATGTGACTGTTTCCATAAATGCACATTTTCATCACATCAACAGTATCAGTCAAGTGTCAAGTTGTGTTCAAGGGTGTTTATTGTAGTGTAAATAATTGCTGGGAAAGTGCAATGGAATGGGGTGATGGTAGACGAAAGTCCAGGGTATGGTTCCATTCTGTTTGTAGCAGAGGTCCAGTGTCCAATGGCCATAGAAAGGGGAGCAAAGGAAGTTCAAAGTGGAGAAGGTGACAGGGTGGTACACAAGGGGGACATTAAGGAGGGTCTTATTTCCTGGCGGTTTTCTTGTTGTGGGCAAGTGTCTCTGGCTTCTGTCTGGGTCGTAGGGAAAGTTTGCGGGTGGTTCACCTTCGACAGGGGGACGGTGCTGGTGGCCTGTGGGTCCTGTTGCAGGGCCTCCTGCTCACTAGCTGCAGTGGAAGTGGAGGGTTGATCAGTAGGCTGGCTAGTGGTACAGGCTCGCTGGTGTGCTGTCCATATTCTCATGATGTTGGCCTTGTCTGCCAGCACCCCTGCTATGGAGAACATGGTGGTGTTGAGGGCCTCCATATCCTCCCTGATCTCCTGATGGTGTTCCTCCTGCAGCCACTTGTTCTCCTGCATGTTGGTAAGCATCTGGGCCGTCTTGTCCTGGGTTTGTTGGTACGCCCCCAGGATATTAGTGAGTGACTCCAGGAGAGTCAGTTCCCTGGGCCTGCCCTCCCACTGGCACACAGCAGTCCTCCCAGTTTCCCTGTACCCCTGTGACTCTGTTCCCTGAATGGTGAGCCCACTGCCACTGACCCCAGAACCCTTATTTTCTTGTGGGTGAGGTGTGAACTGGGGTCCCTGTACAGGTGGGCACACTGCTGATTGATGTGTCCTGGGAACAGAGGTGTGGGGATGTTGGGTGGGTGCTGTAGTAGACTGTGAGTGGGCAGGGGTGTCCGACTGACCAGTGGTCCCTGATGGGTAAGGTAGTTCATGCAGGGCTGGGAGGGCTGTCCATGCATTGGTGTAGCATGCAGGGCTAGGCATTGGGGTTAGTCATATTTGTAGGTGCAGTATGTGGGATGGAGTGGAGTGAAGGGAGTGAGGGTGAGGGTGGTGTGATGGCATGTAGGGATGGGGGTGATAAGTAGTAAATCTTGACTTACTAGTGTCCAGTTGTAGGAAAGTACCATCTTGCCTGACATGTTACCCCCATATTTCACTGTATATATGTTGTTTTAGTTGTATGTGTCACTGGGACCCTGCCAGCCAGGACCTCAGTGCTCATAAGTGTGCCCTGCATGTGTTCCCTGTGTGATGACTAACTGTCTCACTGAGGCTCTGCTAACCAGATCCTCAGTGGTTATGCTCTCTCTTTGCTTTCCAAATTGTCACTAACAGGCTAGTGACCAATTTCACCAATTCACATTGGCATACTGGAACACCCTTATAATTCCCTGGTATATGGTACTGAGGTACCCAGGGTATTGGGGTTCCAGGAGATCCCTATGGGCTGCAGCATTTCTTTTGCCACCCATAGGTAGCTCTGAGAATTCTTACACAGGCCTGCCACTGCAGCCTGAGTGAAATAACGTCCACGTTATTTCACAGCCATTTACCACTGCACTTAAGTAACTTATAAGTCACCTATATGTCTAACCTTTACCTGGTAAATTACTTAGTGTGTGGGCACCCTGGCACTAGCCAAGGTGCCCCCACATCGTTCAGGGCAAATTCCCCGGACTTTGTGAGTGCGGGGACACAATTACACGCGTGCACTGTACATAGGTCAATACCTATGTACAGCGCCACAATGGTAACTCTGAACATGGCCATGTAACATGTCTAAGATCATGGAATTGTCACCCCAAACCATTCTGGCATTGGGGAGACAATTCCATGATCCCCTGAGTCTCTAGCACAGACCCGGTTACTGCCAAACTACCTTTCCCGGGGTTTCACTGCAGCTGCTGCTGCTGCCAACACCTCAGACAGGTTTCTGCCCTCCTGGGGTCCAGCCAGGCTTGGCCCAGGAAGGCAGAACAAAGGACTTCCTCAGAGAGAGGGTGTTACACCTTCTCCCTTTGGAAAAAGGTGTCAGGGCTGGGGAGGAGTAGCCTCCCCCAGCCTCTGGAAATGCTTCGATGGGCACAGATGGTGCCCATCTCTGTATAAGCCAGTATACACCGGTTCAGGGATCCCCCAGCCCTGCTCTGGCGTGAAACTGGACAAAGGAAAGGGGAGTGACCACTCCCCTGACCTGCACCTCCCAGGGGAGGTGCCCAGAGCTCCTCCTGTGTGCTCCAGACCTCTGCCATCTTGGAAACAGAGGTGCTGCTGGCACACTGGACTGCTCTGAGTGGCCAGTGCCAGCAGGTGACGTCAGAGACCCCTTCTGATAGGCTCTTACCTGTGTTGCTAGCCTATCCTCCTTCCTAGGTAGCCAAACCTCCTTTTCTGGCTATTTAGCGTCTCTGATTTGGGGAATTCTTTATATAACGAAAGCAAGAGCTCATCACAGTTCCTCTGCATCTCTCTCTTCACCTTCTGCCAAGGAATCGACCGCTGACTGCTCAGGATGCCTACAAAACCGCAACAAAGTAGCAAAGACGACTACTGCAACCTTGTATCGCTGATCCTGCTGCCTTCTCGACTCTTTTCCTGGTGGTGCATGCTGTGGGGGTAGTCTGCCTCCTCTCTGCACTAGAAGCTCCGAAGAAATCTCCCGTGGGACGACGAAATCCTCCCCTGCAACCGCAGGCACCGAAAGAACTGCATCACCGGTCCTCTGGGTCCCCTCTCAGCACAACGAGCGTGGTCCCTGGAACTCAGCAACTCTGTCCAAGTGACTCCCACAGTCCAGTGACTCTTCAGTCCAAGTTTGGTGGAGGTAAGTCCTTGCCTCCCCACGCTAGACTGCATTGCTGGGTACCGCGTGATTTGCAGCTGCTATGGCTCCTGTGCACTCTTCCAGGATTTCCTTTGTGCACAGCCAAGCCTGGGTTCCCGACACTCTAACCTGCAGTGCACAACCTCCTGAGTTGTCCTCCGGTGTCGTGGGATCTCTTTTTGTGACTTCGGGTGAGCTCCAGTTCATTCTTCTTTGTAGTGCCTGTTCCGGCACTTCTGCGGGTGCTGCCTACTTTTGTGAGGGCTCCTTATCTTGCTGGCGCCCCCTCTGTCTCCTCATGTAATTGGCGACATCCTGGTCCTTCCTGGGCCACAGCAGCATCCAAAAACCCTAACCACGACCCTTGCAGCTAGCAAGGCTTGTTTGCGGTCTTTCTGCATGGGAACACCTCTGCAAGCTTCTTCACGACGTGGGACATCCATCCTCCAAAGGGGAAGTTCCTAGTCCTCTTCGTTCTTGCAGAATCCACAGCTTCTACCATCTGGTGGCAGCTTCTTTGCACCCTCAGCTGGCATTTCCTGGGCATCTGCCCAATCTCGACTTTGTCGTGACTCTTGGACTTGGTCCCCTTGTTCCACAGGTACTCTCATCCGGAAATCCACCTTTGTTGCATTGCTGGTGTTGGTCTTCCTTGCAGAATTCCCCTATCACGACTTCTGTGCTCTCTGGGGAATATAGGTGTACTTTACACCTACTTTTCAGGGTCTTGGAGTGGGCTATTTTTCTAACCCTCACTGTTTTCTTACAGTCCCAGCGACCCTCTACAAGCTCACATAGGTTTGGGGTCCATTCGTGGTTCGCATTCCACTTTTGGAGTATATGGTTTGTGTTGCCCCTTTACCTATGTGCTCTCATTGCAATCTAATGTGACTATACATTACTTGCATTACTTCCTTTTGCTATTACTGCATATTTTTGGTATTGTGTACATATATCTTGTGTATATTTGCTATCCTCATACTGAGAGTACTCACTGAGATACTTTTGGCATATTGTCATAAAAATAAAGTACCTTTATTTTTAGTATATCTGTGTATTGTGTTTTCTTATGATATTGTGCATATGACACCAGTGGTATAGTAGGAGCTTTGCATGTCTCCTAGTTCAGCCTAAGCTGCTCTGCTATAGCTACCTTCTACCAGCCTAAGCTGCTAGAAACACCTCTTCTACACTAATAAGGGATAACTGGACCTGGTACAGAGTGTAAGTACCCCTTGGTACCCACTACAAGCCAGGCCAGCCTCCTACACCAGTCCTCCAGCAATTCCAGTGAGTCCCTCAGGATGCAGTATTGCCAAGGCTTACTCCTCCCATGCTGTGAGCTGTGGGGAATGACTGGGGGTCCACCGCCAGGCCTCTGTATGGCGAGCTGGTACCTTGCTGACACAGAACATACCTTCCCCCATAGGTGGTTCCACCTCTTCCTGATGTCGTCCCTCGTTCTTGGATACTGTCCCACGGCATTCACCCTGTCCACGATTCTCCACCATAGCTCCATCTTCCTGGCAATGGATATTTGCTGGACCTGTGCTCCAAACAGATTTGGCTCTACCCTGACTATTTCCTCCACCATGACCTGCAGCTCCTCATCAGTGAAACCGGGGTGTCTTAGTGGGGACCTGGGTGTTGTGTGGTGTGTGTTGGTAAGAGGGTGATGAGTAATGTGGTGGGGTGTGAGATGTGGATTGCCTGATGGATGTGTGGGTGTTTGTGGTGTGTGTGTGTAGTTGACTCAGTGGTCTTGCTTTCAGTCTGGTGGTAATAATTAGTGTTCATAAAGGGTTGTTGGTAATGTGAGTATGTGTTTTATGGTGCTGTGGGTAGGTGGGTGTGGTGGGTGTATCAGTGTCAGGTGTGTGATTTTGGTTTTGGCCAATGTAGTGTTGTTTTGTATTTGGGTGTCCATTTTGAGCGTACTGGTGTGTACCGCCAATGGTTTACCACTGTTAAATGTCCACCGTCATGATTTGTGGGTCATAATGTGGTGGCCATTGTTTTGTTTGCGTAACGCTATGGGTGTTGGTACTGCCACTTTAGCACTGACATTTGGGCTAGCGAATTTGTGTATGTGGCAGGAAAAACACCCAGAAGAATGAGACCGGAACCAGGAAGTTGTGAAAAACGAAAGCGAAACAACGCTTTAGTTTTCCACGACTTCCTGGTTTTGGAACCTTAACCACGCATGTTTGAACAATGTACATTCGTGGTTAAGGAACAGAAGAAGGGAGTCGGAGTGGATGTGGTGAAGGAGGAGGTAATTTGGGCTGGGACTGGGGCTGTTTTTTGGGGGGGTGAGGGGGCTCGGGTGATTAGGGTTTAGGGGGTGGGGGGTCAGCGTTTAGGTTTAAGGGGTGGGCTGGGGTGTTTAGGTTTTAGGGGCGGGGTGGTGACTCTGGGTATTTTTTGTTTTTGGGGTGGGGGCTGGAGGTGATTAGGGTTTAGAGGGGGAGGGGGTCAGGTTTTAGGTCTAAGGGATGGGGTGGGGGGCTGGGGTGGTTTAGGTTTTAGGGGACGGGGTTGGGGTTCTGGTAGTTTGGGGGGTGGGGGGCTGGGGTTGTTGTGGGGATGGTGGGTCGCGGTAATTTTTGGGAGTGTGGGGCTAGGAGGGAAGCATGCTGGATTGTGCATGCTGATTGCTAATGCCTTTACCAGGAATGCGTTTACAACGGTAAAATTGTTGTGAATGCATTTGTGGTAAAGGCATTTGTGGTTAGAATGAGGGCGTTGTTCCAACCTCGTTGTTGAGCCACGGGACATTGAGGCACCTGTGGTTCGACATTTAACCATGTGGCAGTATTCTGTCGGATTGGTGTGTGTGTGTCATAATATGGCGAACAGATATCTGCCACCGCGGTGGTATGTTGGTGGGCGTCACCACGGCCATAAGTGGGATTTACCATCAATGTCGTAATGAGGGCCTATGTGCTTTCTAAGAGTGCACTGCCCATGACATGGTAGTGGGCAGTAGAGGGGTCCCCCTGTGACCCCAACTCTGCCATTCCGCCAGTCTTATCATGGTGGAGACCCCGCCATGGAAAGGCTGAAAGAAAGGAAATTCATGATCAGCACAGCCGTGCTGAACTCAGCACCGCTGTAGCGAACCACGACTTTCACCACCTCCAACCCATCGGGATCCCTGATCCTGGGGGTTGCAGGGGTTTCCTGGCGGTCCCACCACCAGGATTGTAGTATGGTGGTTGAACCACCAGGGATGCAGCAGTCGGACCGCCACAGCTGGTACCGTGCTCCTAACCAAGCCCATGGTGTTTTCTTTTAGACAGTATTTGTAAAGGGATAAAAGTTATAAAGTGTTTTATTAGTTGTTTTGTGGTATTTATTTTAAGTGTATTTACAAGTAACTTTTAGTTTAAATTAGGGGTGGGCAAAAAATTCTGCTTCTTTGGTGGAGTTCACAAAGTTCTGTCCACTCTGCACTCCCCTAGCAGCGTGGAGTTCCTGAAAAACTCTGCCAACTGTTGCGTGGCAGTGTTTTTTCTCATGCTTGGCTCACCACCATTAAATTGGTGAGCAAGAACGTGCGTTCTCTACCATGATTTGCAGGCACCAGAATGTTTTACAGCAAGATTTCTCAAAGTGGGCTGTCGTGGCAGGTAGAAATCATTTGAGTTGAGAAAGCTACCACTTCAGTAAAAAAACTACTTCAGCAGCAGAAATAAGCAGTGCCCCTTGGTGCATCTTGTTGTGTTGTTCTCATGGATGTTACAGTGAGGAAAAGGTTCTCAGTGCTAACATTCAGAGCGAGCTGCGTAATGCATATATACATATATATGTATATATATATATATATGTATAAATATATATATATATATATAGGTACAGTATTGTAAAATATATATATATCTATATATATATATATATATATATATATCTTACAAATAGCTGGGAATCAGGTAAAAAAATGCTCAGCACTATTTCTCAGAAATGCTGGCACCCAACCAGTGTGGGTAAACAAAATAGTTAACCAAAGAGAATTTGAGAATAATGTCCATCACAAGGGCGTCAGTTCCAAAAGGTCTTTCTTTTCGTATCCAATCATAGACAGTCGAAAAGCAGCAGAGACAGCAGATTTATACTATCTCCTGAAGACAGCAAAAACAGCCAACGCGTGTTTTGAGACACTGTTTCTTCTTCAGGGCTGTATGTCATAGACACAAAAAACAAAAGGAAGAAACATCAGAATGTATACTATAATATGCCTTAGATCATGCCAAAAAATAATAGCATGATTACTGCAACCATGTGTGAAAGCAACGTGTGTAACAGAATAGAAAACATGACATAATAGATTCCTGCATTTCTACACATTCAAAAAGCCAAAGAAGTGCTGGCAATCGACAAAATAAATCTGTACACAAAAAAACATACTGAAGAATAAAACGAGCATTCCTTTATACTATAACATTGACCCCCAGGAAATACTATTACGAGAACATAATAAGAAAAATAAACATCATGACACAGAGAAAGGAATAAAAACAACTTTACCTGTGAATTCAAAACCAAATTCTTTAGATAAACACTTCTTATTGGTAATACATACATAGGGGGTCATTCCAAGCGGAAACCACCAATTGGCCGCTCCGCGGTCAAAAGACCGCGGAGGCCATTCAGATTTTCCCGCTGGGCTGGCGGGCGCCCGCCAAGGGAGCGCCCGCCGGCCCAGCGGGAAAGGCCCTGCAACACAGAAGCCGGCTCTGAATGGAGCCGGCGGTGTTGCAGGGGTGCGACGGGTGCAGTTGCACCCGTCGCGATTTTTACTGTCTGCTATGCAGACAGTGAAAATCATGCTGGGGCCCTGTTAGGGGGCCCCTGCACTGCCCATGCCAGTGGCATGGGCAGTACAGGGGCCCCCATGGGCCCCACAACACCCGTTCCCGCCATCCTGTTTCTGGCGGTGAAAACCGCCAGAAACAGGCTGGCGGGAAGGGGGTCGGAATCCCCAGCGCCGCCATGGAGGACTCTCCCAGCCGGGGCTTATCCGGCGGGAAACCACTGGACCCGGCTGGGCGACCGCGGCTTTACAGCCGCGGTCGGAATTCCACATGAAGCACCGCCAGCCTGTTGGCGGTGCTTCCGTGGACAGCCACCCTGGCAGTCTATGACCGCCAGGGTTGGAATGAGGCCCATAGTGCCTGTTTCAGTATGTATGCTGATTCCTAACATTCCTGCAAAACTTTTACTTAAACCTCACCCATTTGGACCACACTCTCCTATTCCTACAGATATCCACCAAGCTTACAAGACGTAAGCTCCAGTATATTGTAGAATGTGATTGAATAGTGTTGCTCAATACAGCATCTAAAACATATTACCCAGTAATGATTCAGACAGGAGGACTTTTTGCAAAAATAGACAGGGGAAAATTCAGAAGACTAAAAAATTATTTGCCTTTTGCTCAGACTTGAACCCCAATAGCTCCACCCCATAATGTATTACATCAATAGAAAAACCTCTCTACGCAATCTCCAACAACCCAATGTATTGCCTGTTAAGCATTATGGCCAGCTCCTACCTGTGCAAGTCATAAATCTTCTCAGTCACAAAAAGCACCCTAATTAGATATACCATATGCACTGCAGAAAGCGGAACGCTGGGGGTAAAAAATTAAAATATTATAGGTATCTACTTTACTCCACACTCACTTGTGGAATCCAAGTCGCTTCATACATTTTTTATTAAGATAAAAAACTCCATTTTATTTAATAAACAACATGCTACAGATAATACAGAAAAAAGGAGGGAAGCCAGACAAGAAGTAAAAGTTCCAAAAGAGAAAGCGTACTCTACAAATATACAAAGCCCAAGTAGAGGCCGTATCCTTTCATCCATTTTAATCTTTTAACGGTAATGTGAACAATGCCTGGAAAACTTAGGTCCAGATTTACAACAATTTAGCACCGCCGTAGCGCCACAATTTTTGGTGCAACACAGGCAAAACTGAGTGCCCTGTTTACAAAGTGGCGCTAGATCTGTCTAGCACCATTTTCCTTGACTTAGAGCCATTTTTTAGTAGTGCCACCTAACCCTGCATTGTTTAACGAAAATCATATGCAGGAAAGGCATTCCCTAGTAAAAAATGGCACTAGCCACCTAATTCCATATTTACAAACCTGTCAAAAAATCACGTGAAGATGGGAAAAATGGCGCAAATACCTATTAGAGCCGAAGATCTAACCTGCTCGGACCAGGCGTTAAAATTGTGCAAGGGCACAGGTATAAAAAGAAAACACATATTAAGCACTCTGGCAACCACCAGAGAAACATGGACCTGTTACTGCTCCAGCTAGGCATGAGGAGAAGAAGACAGTGAGGACGCTAAGCACTGCCAGCCTCAAAGCAGGACCCTGCATCACCACTACACCCACCAGAAAGGCAGCACAGGAGTAGCAAGCAAATTTATTGACAACGGATATCCATCCTTGGCCAAAGAGATGAAACTGTCATCAGACACTACCGGCTGAAGCCACAGTCCATTTGCAAGTGCTTTTTGACATAGTACTAGCAATCATAGCAAGGATGCATAGGTCAAACAACATACCACCCATGACTAAGCTCCTGGCTGTGCTGCACATGCTGGCCTCTGGCACTTTCCAGTCAACTGTGGCAGAAATGGGTTGATTATCCCAGCCCTCCCTCTCAGCCCGACTGCCAAGTGTGTTGGATGTCATCATCTGCCTCACTCGTCACCATATCCTGTTCCCCAACACCCTGCAACTGCAGCAGGAGACCAAACAGGGATTTTATAAGTTGCCAGCTTCCCACATGTGTCGATTTCCACAGACTGCACGCATGTGCTACTCGGTCCTCTTGCAAAAACAGAATACCTATACAGGAACAGGAAGCACACACATTCAATCAACAAGCAGACCATTGTGGACCACAAGGGACTATTCACCAATGTGCTGGCCAAGTATCCAGGAAGTGTGCATGATGCCTACATCTTCTGGTATTCCACTATCAACCAACATTTCCAGGATGGACAATATGGCAATGACCTATTAGTAGGTAAGCAAACAACTATCACTTAACGCCTACAGCACACAACACACATGGTGCAAACTATGCACACACAACACTCCCCACACATGGTTAGGGGCACATGGATCAACAATCAGCAACACAAATGCAACATGCATCACTGCAAATATACAAAACCATCTCCAACACATAAGGACCACT
The DNA here is from genome assembly GCF_031143425.1 of Pleurodeles waltl. Taxonomy (NCBI): domain Eukaryota; kingdom Metazoa; phylum Chordata; class Amphibia; order Caudata; family Salamandridae; genus Pleurodeles; species Pleurodeles waltl. Next base: position 928,247,001 of record NC_090444.1, read on the forward strand.
GTAAAAGCCCCTAGTGCCACTTGAGTGGCATTTACAATGATGCTCCTGTATAGCAGAGCCTGCTCTGCATTCACAAGTTGGTGTTCAGAAACTAATTTGGCTCTTTAAGTACCTTACATTAGGTCATGATGTGGGTGTGCCACCACATAATAAATAGCATATTCACATTGGCACATATATACAGCAATATGTACACCTTAGGCAGCACCACAAATTAAGCCCACCATAGACGTGCATATAGATGTGTACAAAAAGGAGAAACTCTCTAAGCTTCAATTGTTTTTTATCTCCCAATGTATACAGCAACCTACAGCACACATAGAAATTGCAAATGTACTACATTGATATGTCATGTGCAAAAAATGAAACAGTCATACACATAAGCAACCGAACCTGCAATGTAGGCATCATAGTATCAAGGTGCCAGGGTGCCCATGTTGCAACTTGGCAGCTGCACAAGTGTCAGCACAGTGGCTGACCGCAGCAATGTTCCATATGATGACACACTGCTGATATGTCTGTGTGGTGTAAGGTGGGGCTTCAAAAGAATTCTTGTCACATCCTGTGCCACAGGGGCTACCCCAAAATCCACAAACATACCAATACATCCCAAGCTACTATGCCACACTTTGCATGATGCCCACACAAACACATGCATGTGTTTCAGGAAATATGGAAAATAGCCATTTGGACAGGGGAAGAGTAACATGCCCAAGGGTGTGGCTTGCATACTACGCACAGGGCACAGCACCCGTCTTATGGCATAGAAAACACACAAAGTGGTCAAACTCATACAACATAGCTCTTTGGCAGGTCACTTGTCACTTGTTACAATTAAATTAATCTATATACATCTACATCACACTCATCCTTCATTGGTGGACTATGATGCCATTCAATTAACACAATCACCTTGCCCCTGAGGCTGCACACTCAACTGGAAGGAGTTCCACTATATACGTGTGAAGTCTGAACCCCTAAACCATGCTCCAAAACTGTGCCAGGCCAGTCAAAATGATACACAAGGGCAAGTCTAACACTGTCTCTCCTCTCCCATTGCAGCACACCAGGGATATGGCATCCAACTGTGGGTGATGACCCCCATTTGCCAACCCACAAAGAGACTTTGAGAAGGCATATAATGAGGCACACAAAAGACCAGGAATGTGGTGAAGAGGACATTTAACATTCTAAATGGCTGCTTCAGATGTCCGGATTTATCTGGAGGCAAACTGTTGTACTCACAACCACTTGTGTGCAGAATAATAGTTGTGTGTGCCATATAACGCAATGTCTGTGTGAGGACTAATGTCCCCTTGGAAGAACAGATGGAGGTCCCCAGGGAGGCAGATGAATACAATGATGCCCCAACACATGAAAGAGGACTACTTAATACTGCTGCTGGGGGGTATTAGAGCAAAAGGGGGGTATTAGAGCAAAAAAAAAAAAGGGGGGTATTAGAGCAAAAAAAAAAAAAAGAAAAAAAAAATTCTTGAATACTGACAACATATAGCCACTAATCACCATCTCTGTAAATAAATATTTTTTTTCTCCTAACTGTCTTGAAGTCATTTTAGCCGTAAGTATGCAACAGTAAAAAATCCACAAATTTGAAACCATGAGAAGCCCACAAGCGTTGGTAGACACGGACTTACCCACTCTAAAAGTCCCAATATACACACAAACTGCACTGTGGAAGGAATGTATACGTGAAATGTATGTACTGCCAATTGAACATAGTTATCACATAGCAACACTCACATCACACACCTCTGTCAGTATAAAACATGACAGCAGAATGAATTAAGATCCAAATAATGAATGCCATCCATTGATTAGGCAAAGGTAGGACAGCAGTAGGCAGTTCCAACATCAGTGGGTCACTGTGAGCTATGTGAAAAATCAATGTCCGACTGGCACTATCACAGGTTACAACTATCAACACACCCCTCAGTGGCAAATGTGTGACACAGTGACTGAAATACAGAGGACACAGCACCTCAATGTCTAGCCCTTTCACACTCAAGTCATTTGTCATCTAGCATGTATGTGAAAGTATGAGATTTTATGTTCCAAATCCAATTAAAAATGCAGGAGTAACACAGGACACAGACACATTACCACAGGCATATTGCATTAATATCTGTCAGAACTGCTCCACACATGCAATCCACACTCATTGTACATCTGACTAATCAGGTTGGCTGAAGCTGTGTGGGAGTATAAATGTGAAATCCACACATTTTGAAGGACATATGAAACACTCCTCTACTCAACTAGTCCAGCCACTTTGTGTAGGGCACTCACAGACTGCACAAGTGTCGGGCTGAAGTCAGTAAATGTGTGGGGTCAGCCACCAAACATGTGTACAATGGAAATGCCTCAGAAAATAGTGATAGTCTTGGTTGTGAACCAAATTGTATGAGCAGGTTTTGTTTCAAGCAAATACTGTCATGTGCATGAAGGACTGGATATTGTTTGATGACGAAGATCAGGAGCTAATTTAAAATCTGCAAACAGTGGCAGCCAAGTGACAACAGACACCTATACTACATAAAGCAGCTGCAACATCTGGGAAGCATGCAAAATGCCATATTGAGTCTACAAATCACCACTCTCGCCATGTGAGCACACACATAAGCTTACACATCTGACTTTATATCACACTCCCACTGTAAGGAAGTTCCTCAGTGTGAGAGTCCAGCACTAAGTATGAGTGAGGAATGTTGGCACTGACACTCTTTGTACCCCAGGTTGCAACACATGTCCCTGTCCCAATGTCTATTAATGAGATGTAACAGCACAGACGGAAGGCATGAAAACCACATATCACAGTGTCCTGTAAGTACATAGTAGATAATAGGGCATGGCTAACACCAATTGACCACTGAATCCCAGGAGTTAATGGGTATGGCTGACACCCATCGACTGTAAGTCCCTAGTAGATAACAGGAAATGGCTAACACCAATTGAACACTGAGTCCCAGGAGATAATGGGTATGGCTGACACCCATTGACCTGTAAGTCACTAGTAGATAATAGGACATGGCTAACACCAATTGACCACTGAGTCCAAAGAGATAATGGGAATGGCTGATACACATCGACTTGTAAGATCCTTGTATATAATAGGGCATAGCTAACACCAATTGACCACTTTATCACAGGAGCTAATGGGTATGGCTGACACTCATCGACCTGTAAGTCCCTAATGGATAATAGGGCATGGCTAACACTAATTGACCACTGAGTCACAGGAGATAAAGGGTATGGCTGAGTCCAATCGACCTGAAAGTCCAAAATAGATAATAGGGCAGGGAAGTGTAGGCAATTGTTTAGTGTCACTGCACATCATTGTGCACTAATGTGTTTCCTGCACTCTGTCTGACAACAGCCTTGCCATACTGAGTGTATGTAAAACTAAGTCAGGAAAACAACACATGAAGAGCAAGGCCATCGTCAAAGTTTATGTGCAAGAGACCTTTACTCAAATTACTACCTAATTGAACTCCCCTGTTGCCCCCTGCATTGTGTGTATCACTAACTCGAACATGCACAAATGCAAAGATGCAGCAACAGACATGGTGTATGGCCAAACCACCTCTGCACACCTAGGTGCAGGAGAGATGTCTCAACATTGAACAATATGTAATAGACCATTATGAGCAAAGATGTTGCACAAAAGAACTGCATTGACCCATCATTCAGTTAATGAATTGTACAATTTTACACTCAGTACACACAACTGTAGTTTGCAGAAGATGAAGATACATGGAGAACAACCTTGTGTGATGTAAGTAACAGACTTGCATTGCCCTCCCACATGTGTTTTATTTGTAGTCAATGACATGATATACACATGCTACGGGACTCATGCCATACTTGGATGGCTCTTGTAGTATTTGGTTCTCTTCATAGTTCTCAGTGTCCGTAATCATATTGCAGTCAGTAACTGTGACATTGTTGCAGACACAGTCCCTTTGATAGGTGCTGTTAGGTATGGGGTCTTTGGTTGGCAGTCAGATTACTGCCTGTTCAAACATGGACCCTCACTCTAGTCATTGTAAAGGAGAATCACCCTCAGTTAATCCCAGCTCACCCCCTGGGTAGCTTGGCATGAGCAGGCAGGCTTAACTTCAGAAGCAATGTGCAAAGTATTTGTATCAACACACACAGTCATTCAGTGAAAACACTACAAAATGACACAACACCAGTTTAGAAAAATAGTGAATATTTATCTAAACAAAACAAGACCAAAATGACAGAAATACAACATACACAGTCAAGATAGCAATTTTAAAATAATAAGGAGCATATTCATACTCTGTTTGCGCCGAATTTGCATCAAAAATTTTGACACAAACTTTGCGCAAACCTAACACCATATTTATACTTTGATGCCCGACCCCGCAAACGCTAAAATTCCGCTGTGTGCATAATTTTCTGGATGCGTGAAACTCCCTTGTGTTAATGATATGCAAGGTAGGTGTTCCGTCCAAAAAATGACTTAGACACCCGTGCGTCATATTTATCTAACCGCGCAAAAATGATGCACGGCTGGGAGGCAGAGGCGGAAAATGGCGTACAGCCCGTTTTGCGTCCAAAAATAACGCCTGGGTCCGGGCAGGCGGTAAAATGGGACAAACACACCAGTACTTAAGGAAAACCCACAGAAGTAACATCTGAGCTCAAAAAGGAAGACATGGAGGTGCTATTCATCCAGCATGCCCGAAGATGCAGAGTACTGGACCAACACCAGCAGCTTCCACCACACCAGCAGGGACCCCAAAGGCAACGCAGAAAGCAAGAGAGGATATTCAGGACCAGGACAACCCTTCTGAGCCTCAGGGAACATGACATCAACCAGAGGTACAGACTAAACTGGCAAGCCATACAGCAGCTGCTGCGCCACATTTGGCACCCAGCTTGCAGACACCTCACATCATTCCACCAGAGACCAAGCTGGTTGCCAGGATCTCACAGCCCTCATTCTCTGCCTTCCTAGCCAAGGTACTAGATGCCATCATCACCCTCACACCCAGCCACATCAGCTTCCCCAACACACAGCTGAAGCAGCAGGAGACCAAACAGGACTTCTACCAAATCAACAGGTTCCCACATGTGCTTGGTGCCATTGACTGCATACATGTACCAGATTGTGTTACCTGCTGCAACTGAACATCTATACCGCAACAGGAAGCACACACACTCCATCTATGTGCAGGCCATTGTGGATCACCGGGGATTGATCACCAACATCGTGGCAAAGTATCCTGGGAGTGTACATTCATTCATCTTCCGCCACTGCACCATCAATCAATACTTCTAGGATGGACAATATGGAAATGGCCTACTTGTTGGTAAGTACAGAAACCTAGTTATAAACACAGCACAGCAACCCTGTAGGACACATAACACATACACCATTACATTGACACGTGGCCAGGAAGACACTGAGGCTGTGACACTGCTAGTCATGTTTGATATCTGACCCAATAGGATACACACCTGTGGACAAATGACAGATGCAAATAACAACAGATGCCACTCCAGAGACACAAGGGACCAATTTAAAACCACACAGTGACAATGACATGGCCTTAACTGGCAGTACAACTTGGAAGATGAATCTTACAATATCACATCAATAACACTCAATCACACACCCTTCCAAGCATTACGTATTGTGTAAGGGGTGTGAAATGTGTTTTGCTGCAGGTCAAACACCATGAGACACATAGCATGATGATGCTAATTCTAATGAATGGGACATGGAATCATTGAGGCTGTACCTCCATCTCACATCACTCCTGGCCTGACATTGGCCGCTACCAATAAGCAAGTGGACTGTGCTAAGAACACATATTGATGTGACAATATTGCAAAGTGCACATTGTTACACATTCGGATTGAGACAATTACATACATACACAACAGATATACAGGCATATGGACCTTCTGACAATTAAACCTTCACCCCCACAACTAAGGTATCCACCTTACCTGGACCAGGTTCAGTAGTGTAGGTACACGTTTGAACATGAGTAAACTTGGTGAGGGAACAAAAATAGGTTTGCATTGAACTTGTCACACATGGGATATTTGTGCATTGTTAATTGTCAACACTTCAGTGCTGCCAACTTATGGAGATGAGTTGTACATTGTCACCTAGCCAAATCAAAGGCCCTCACTGTTGTTTAACACATGATATTGCATATGTTGAATTGGATGGGATGTTCAGGCCATATAGTGCAACCGTGTTACCACCACTGTGGACTTGATTCTGTGTTTGGAAGTATCATGTCACCCCCAGTGAAGACACATGGACACCTCTTTCACATATTATAATGCATGGGAGTACACAATGTACAGCAAGTGTACACAAATACTGCTGATATCCAGTCAATCAGCCAAAGACCAGTTTAGATAATGAAACAATGACACCTCTTTCACATATCATAATGCATGGGAGTACACAATGTACAGCAAGTTTACACCAGTTTAGATAATGATACAACCTAATGCTGATGGTACATCCTAGAAGCCTAGGATTCCACACAGTAACACAAACACAGATGAGTCACAGACAACACAAGATGACAACTGCCATGCAAAGTGATAATCATGGTGCAAGCTCCATCAGAAAATTTTCACTCATTTTCTCTTTCAGCTGATCAGGGGTATGGGATCCAGCCGTGGATCATGACCCCATTTGCAAACCCAAGCACTGTATCAGAGTGTGCCTATAATGAGGCACATCGGAGGACACGCACCTTTGTAGAGAGGACTTTTGGCATCCTGAAGTCAAGATTCAGTTGCCTCGACATCACCGGAGGCAGCCTCTTATATTCACCAGAAATGGTCTGCAAGATTATTTTGACCTGTGCCATCCTGCACAATATATGTGTAAGGAGGAACATTCCCCTCTATGAACCAGACCCACAAATGCCTGAAGAGGAGGAAGAGGAGGATGCTGTCCATCAACATGAGGGGGACCATCCAAACACTGCAGCAGGATTGCGTCGGAGGCAACACATTGTACAAAACTTCTTTTAATTTTAGTCACCCTCAACACTGTCTTAACATATGTCATTAAACACCTCATTTAATCAGTAAATCATGGTCTGGGTAATTATTTATGCATCACATGATCCCTAGGAATCACAATCAGAGTTTAGCCTCATGGAGCAGTGCAGTAATACAACAAGACACTGAAAAAGCCACATCACATTTAATGGGTATGAAAGTACACCCAACTTCACACACATTATAAATGACATATATCATGTTCATTTCACATTTGAAGGGCAATATCAGAGTATTACAGCTATGGCACACATCCATGTTGGCATTTTGACCTCGGAGGCCATTCTGACTTTCCCGCTGGGTCGGCAGGCGCCCGCCAAGGGAGCGCCCGCAGGCCCAGCGGGAAAGGCCCTGCAACACAGAAGCCAGCTCCGAATGGAGCCGGCGGTGTTGCAGGGGTGCGACGGGTGCAGACAGTGAAAATCATGCTGGGGCCCTGTTAGGGGGCCCCATGACACCCGTTCCCGCCATCCTGTTCCTGGCGGTAAAAACTGCCAGAAACAGGCTGGCAGGAAGGGGGTTGGAATCCCCATGGCGGCGCTGCTTGCAGTGCCGCCATGGAGGTTCAGCCCAGCCAGGGGAAATCCGGCGGGAAACCGCCGGATCCCCTTTTCTGACCACGGCTTTACCGCCGCGGTCAGAATGGGCAGGAAAGCACCGCCAGCCTGTTGGCGGTGCTTTCCGTCGTTCACGGCCCTGGTGGGTTTTACCGCCAGGGTTGGAATGACCCCCTCTGTGTCACAAACACTGTACCTACATAGCATTTTCAAATGACTGACTCATGGGTAGTATACTAACAAGTGACCAGGATGTGGTATCCAACATTCCTGTACATGTGATAGCTTACTCATTGCCATTATCAACCTTTCCTCTATCTATCCTGAGCATAGTTTGTCATGGGAGATGTATTGTCCCAAAAGTCAGTGAAGTTCACACAGCATTAGATGGTACGTGTATGACAAACACATATCCTGACTCATTTCTACACTGAATAGCATCTGATGGTTATCCACATTTACAACACATGCATACAAGCACATTAATGAAAGCATGTCTTGTGCCATTCACACAGAGGCCCAACAACAATTGAAATAGCCATTTCACAGACATTAACACACAGGCAATGAGTTAATGTATTAAGTTGTGTAGACTTGCTATCCTCTATTGACGCACAACCTGCTCAAACAGGGTAATACTCATTTTTATTCAAAAAGTTTGGGTATCTGTTGCGTCAGTGAAGAGTGCTCATCCGGTTCAACAACATGAGTATTATGGTCCGCAGTAGTGTGGTCTGCCACATGTGCCCAAACTCTGGAACACACAATGCAGGTGCAAACAGCCTATCTCTGTACAGTTACAGCTTTCACGTATGTTAAAAATAAGAGAAATGACACAAACACAGTAAAAGACATATATTTTGATGCAAACGCGTAAAAAAGATGCATATGTGTAAGAAATCACTGCATATGCGTTGAAAAATGACGCTCACAGCCATTATGCATCCATTGGCACAAAGCCACTGTACACTGTACCCCATGAAATTGGTTACCAATGAAAAATATTTGGATCAATGAATGCGGGGGAATTTTTAAGCATTTGCGTCAAAAAAAATTGACGCACAGCCTGTAAGCGCCATAAAAGTTTGACGCATCATAATAAAAATGCACCGCATTTGAGGCAGGAAGTGATGTAATAGGATATCCTGTTTACAGAAATGGTACCGTGGGTGTACTTTCACTAGACTGTGTGGCTGTGCTGAGAGTTTTGTCTGTCCAAATTGTGCTTTTGTCTCCTGTGTGCCATCCTATTTGTCATCTGTTTTTTTTGTAATTGTCTCAGTTGTTCATTGTAAGTGTGTTTTGGTCATATTTGGTGTCTAATTTTGTCTTTGTACTGTTGGGAGTGTGTAGTCGGTATTGTTAGTTTGGGGATAGTTGTGCTGTTTGTGGGTTAATTTACTTTCATTTTCCTCCCTCCTTTCCCTGTATTTTTCTGTGTACCCTTTCCTTTTACTATTATTTTGATCATGTTCGGTGGTCCACGTCTGGGGAGAATGGGTGAGGAGGAGCTCGGGGCATTCATTTGAGTGGTGTGCCACTTCCTCCCCCAGATGATTGAGGCAGAAGGCAGGGTGATACACGGGTATCACACGGAAGCGAGGAGGCTCAGGTTGTCCAAAGTGCTGTACCATCTGAGGAGAATTTTCAACACACTGCACAACTACCACCAACTCAAGCATCGCTGGACTGACCTTGTTGCCAGAGAGCAAGATCTGCTGGACCACCTGGGTGTTGTGATTGTTGGCCCTGTTGGTGAGTACAATTCAGAGTAATGTGCACATTTAAATGCTCTGTAGTGACAGTAGCAGATTTGTTGATATGCTGCAGGCAATGTTTTTGGACATGTGGAATGCAAGTTAAACATACAGTGGCCCTGAGTTATACAATACTTGCTACACATTACCGTCATTTGTTGACGCAACAGCTGCACAAACTTACAAAACACAACTTGATCTTGTAAATTAGTGCTGCTTTGACATCAATAGATGATGGAAATGCGGCTCAAACATATGTTTTATCCATGGTCTGTGAGTGTACCAGGAAAGAGATGTATTTCACAAGCTAAAGCAAGGAATTAATGTGGTTCTCAATTATTTGGAATACATGTCCGAACTGTATTCCGGGCCATACGTACAAAGTTCTTCCTAACCTCAGGTAATATCTTAGGCTGACACTTGGACTTGGTTTGTGCCGCAATAAAATTAGAAATGGATGCCAAAGTAATGCACACAGGTACATATCTAAAATGTTTGGTGCTACTTTCCATAGCTGTAGTGTAAAACATGAAGCAAATACTACAAATTGAGGAATAAAAAATATCCCTGGCCCTCTGTTGATCGTTCCTGTGTGTTTTAAATTGCCTTGGGCACAATAGCTAGAACAGAGCTGATGCATGTGCCATCTGTGTTACCTTATAGCCATGCAATTCTCATTTATTGGGTCATCATGGGATACCTGAAGTTAGTGAATGCATGGTCACAACGTATTACTTGCATGATGTTGTGCAAGGGACCCCTGACCAATTCCATCATACATATAAATTCCCCAGATACTTTACTACTTTACAGTTGGTACACCCCTGCTGATCCAGATCAGCATATGTACAATAGCTAACTTCCCAGTATGAAGGCTATCACAGACATGGGTGTCTGCTAAGATCAGAAGACCAGCATTCCTGTGACTGCTGCCATTCCCAAGGTGCATACAAATTGAAACCTACATCATCATGATTGCCACAGTAGGACATTTGCTAAACCATGTTTCAATAATGGGACACTGTCAGTTTGCTGTATACCCGCAGATCTCCCAACTTGGCTAATGTAAGATGATGAATGTGGCTAACTGTGAATTCCAATACCCGATATGGGTACACAGGCCAATGAGTGACACATTTCAGGTGCAATGACTACACCTGTGCCCATGCATTCTGTCATGGATGACCAAAATATACACTGTCAGCATATATTTATTTGTTGTATTTATTTACATAAATGGCCAATCCATGTTTAGCATCAGATTATCATCAAGTAACGCACAGGATCCCTGCCATTATGGTGTCATAGGGGGCATATGTGGCTCAGGGTACACTGTCAATTTAGCATATGTAACCTACACCCAACACAGGCCCACATGTAAGGGACCATAGAAAGCATAAAAATTCATGAGCTAAACTCAACCCACATGAGCATAACACAGTAAATCATTGTTCCTTGATGCACAAGCCACAATACCTGAGTGACTGGTATTGCAGTGCACCAGGAATGTGGCTTTGCATGTCTCTCATAACAACAAATAAAGAAATGGAGTACACTCTGTAAATGAATCTGCAACCAACTGATGAATCATGTTTGTCACCATATGATAGTTAGGGCCACTGCATGTGTGCATATGTGTGTGTATCACTCATTGGAGTGACAGGGTATATACATGTTTGCAGTGGTATGTCTGTGGAGTGTCATCATGCCTGAGGGGCTGGCATTTCAGATATAGGTGGTCATTACAACCTCGGCGGTCTTTTTTCAAGACCGCCGTGCGGAAGACTGCCAGTAGTGGCGGTTTGCCGCTCGGCGTATTATGACTGTTGGCTGCTCTCCGTCTTTTTTCCGACGGAGAGCCGCCAACAGCCATACTGGCGGGCGGCGGGGAAGTGGAGGTTGCTCCACCTCCACCGCCACGCCAACAGAACACCGTCCACCGAATCACGTCCTGTGATTCGGCGTGGCGGTGTTCTGTTGGCGGTGTGGTGTCGGCGGAGCAGTCCCCATGGCTCCCATCCCCTCCCGGAGGATGGACGGAACAGGTAAGTCGATCGTCCGTTAGGGGAGGGGGGTGGGGGTTGTTGTGTGTTGTGTGGGTGCATGGGGGTGTGCGTCTGTGTATGTAGAGGGGGTGTGTGAGTGCGTGTACGCTTGCAGGGGTGTTGCGTGTTTTGGGAATGAGTGCGTGTATGTCTGTGGGTATGTCTGTATGGATATGTGGGTGTATGTTTGTATGTGGGTGTGCATGTCTGACTGTGTGTGTGGATGTAGGCATGTATGTCGGTGTGTGTGCGTGTGTGTGTTGGTGGTGCCTGCGTGCGTGTCGTGTGTGTGTGAGTTCTGTGATGTTGGGGGTCGGGGTGGGGAGGGGGGCCCTGCCACTTTTGGGGGTGGCAGGGGTGGTGGGGGGTGTAGGGGAGGGAGTCGGGGGGGATGTGGGTTGGGGGAGACCCCTATCAGTGCCAGGGAAGGAATTCCCTGGCACTGATAGTGCTTACCGCCATGGATTTCATGGCGGTTCCAACCGCAGGAAATCCACGGCGGTAAGCCAGGTCAAAATACCGCCAGTGGTATAGTGACGGCCGCCGGGCTGGAGACCCAGGTCTCCAGCCCGGCGGTCATCTCAGCCCTAGCGGGCGGAATGGAGAACCAGCGAATGACCGCCATGGTCATAATACAAAAAAAAAGACCGCCAGCCTGTTGGCGGTCTTACCACCGCTTCTCCGCCTTCCGCCAGGGTCATAATGACCCCCATAATGTCACACGTAGTATTTTTTTCTTCAAAGTGTTGTACAGTGCACAGACATTGAGCACATTTCACCCTTCCATGTTTTACAGTTGGACCTGCCCCCTACACAATTGGAGTAGTGGCTCGATTTGCGGACCCAGACATATCCAGTAAGTGTTGATATTTCATTTCTGTGTTGTGTTTGCAGCTGTTGTGTGATTGACTCCTGTGTGTTGGACACATAGCAAGGTATGATATGCTGGCACATGATCTGATATGTGACTTGACTGGAATTTGACTTGTTTTTCCATATTTGAGTTGGACAGTCAGTGGCGTAGAGTTCTATTTTGGGATTGTAGTGCAGCCCTGTAGGCATGGCCATGTGAATAGGGTGACATTTGTTGTTACATTTCTTGTAATAAAAAATTTGGAGGGAACCATTTTCATGAATTAGTAGCAAGTCATACCCTGATTCACACAGAGTAGGGATGCCGAAGTATTACCCACAGACTTGAGCCTCCCTGTTCTCTAATGAACGTGTTAGACTGTATGTTTGACTTCCTAGCAGCATCTAGCTCCACATGTTGTGCTAATTTTATGTGGCACTTGCGTACAATGTCATAGTTGTGCATGCAGTACATGCCCAGATTGGGTGCTTGCATCTACGTGCTTGTTGCAGGACAGGTATTGGTGGTATCAAATGATGTTGACAATTGTCCGCAATTAGGAACGTAAATGTAGATGGGATTGTACAATATTTGTGTCTATCCTAGTTGGACACCCTCCTTACCTGTGGTGGACTGACTAAACCCATGGACAGTTGTCCAAAAGCTTCCTGGTTGTCCTGGTTGTGAAAGTATGTGTTGCTTGTCCACCCCCCCGAGGCACAGGCTTAGGGTTATGAAATATGTGTATCTAGGTGTGAGGATCCAGGTGTAGTACACAGACATGTAATTCTGAAATTAATTTGTTCCAACCTAGGATACCCACTCATGATTAGCAACTCCATACCATCCTGGCAATTCCTTTCACAAATCACAGATCTTGTGGCCCTTTATTGTCATCCAGAAGACAGTCATTAGTTGGCCTGTCACATGTGGAGGACTTGCGGCATTTGTTATGTGACTAATGGCAGAACAATGATGCTTAGATCATTTAAGTAGGTACACACCTTTTTGAGCATTGCTGCACTGTTAGATAGGACATGTGTAGGCTGCGTTGGCATGTACTTCCTCAGGGAGAATCTGTGATCTGTACTGTGATTTGGCCTGTTTAATATAAATTTTATGTATTTTTTGAATATCATCAGTAACTGTATCAAACAATGATGTAACTAATGTTTGGCTTTCTCTTTTTTAACAGCAGCCAATATGGATGCAAATCAGATCCGCGAGTTCCAGAGGAGGGCAATGCATTACCCACACATTCTGGATGTTGAGTCTGGGTTCCGCCACATGGCACGGCGTTATCACCATGAGAGAGTCACAGGGGTGTGGTGGCCATTTGCCCAAGGGGGCCCATCCCTGTCCACAACAGCCGCCACCACCAGCACCACCACTCTGACCCAGGTGGCACCAAGGATGACAGCCACCACTGCAGGTCCATCAACACCATCCGCTCCTGGACCAGTGACAACAGCCCCTGAACCTCCCCCTCCAAGCTTGGCACCGGCAACTGCCCAACCCTCCACAACTGGCACACAGACCACCCCTGCTGCAGTCATTGACAATATAGAATTTCGTAAAAAATGCAACGTGACATACAACGGATGTTGCGCAGACTGGACTGGCTGCAGCAGGAGGTGTCCCAGATCAACAGGAGAGTGCGTGGGATAAAGAAGATCCTGCAGAGGGCACACTTGTGACATTGTGACCCTCAGCCATGATTTCCTTCCCTCCCTCCTCTTTCCCGGTTCTTATACTTAGGGGGTTTAAGGGGCTTAGGGCCATATGTACTGATGCATTTTTCCATAGACGCAGAATGGGTAAAACCCCTTGGTACATCTGGCCCTTAGTGTTAGGTTAGAATAGGCTGTTAGTTTAGTTAGTAAGTGGGTTGGGGGTATGATATTTTTACATGTGTATTTTTTATGGGTGGGTGAGTGGGGGATGATTTTGGGTTTTTGTGTATAAAAAAAATAATCAAAAAACAGAAAAAAAAAATGTATATAATTGTTTAGGATAAGATAGTATGTGTTTAGGTTAGTATCTGTTGTCCTCCATGTGTCCCGTCATATAAGGGGGGTGGGCGGGGTTGATGTTTAGAGTGTTTAGTTAAATGTGATAAGTAAGTTTAGCATAGGGTAGTTAGGGCCAGTTGTGGGTAATGTGTAGTTAGGATAAGTTAGGTTAGTTAAGGTGTTTCCCCTAGATTTAGCATCCTATTTTTACAGTTTAATAAATACTTAGGTACTCCTTTACAGTATGTGTCATATGCTTGGGGATCAGGGACTTAGCATGGGTGAGCAGTGTCAGTTTAGTATTTGCATTTGTGTGTCATCCTGCATCCAAATCCCAATTTAGCTTTCACATTGGCAGCTACCCCAAAGCTACTTCTCTATGCATCTGCCATCTATTGCACCTACGCTCAAGGTTCCTATGGTTCCAAATGTGTTGTTAAGTTCAGATGTATGTTTTAAATCTTTCATACTTTGAGACCGGATTTTGTATTGAGGACACTGTGGTACGTCTGCTGCAGCCTGATGTTCATATGAACCCTGATAAGGTGAGTGATGGGGTAATCTTATGTAGTATAGTATACATGACTCACACCTATTATTTCTTACATTGTGCTGCCAGGTTACTTATTTGTCCGTACACTCGTACACATCCATTCCTGCTGTATGGTGTGTGCGTGAAGAAATTTTAGAGTCAAATGTCACATACCTAAAGATTGTCTAGAAGAAAAATTTGAAGACATTGATTTTCTGCTTAGACATCCCTTGAAGCAGACTTTTTCTGTCCAACACAGCATAATACTGTAATTTGTCTATTTACTTCAGAATTAACCCTCAGGAAGGGCAGATGATGGTACAATCCAGACCCCAGTGCATAGTTATCAGCCCACAATCTTTCAAGGCAGTTGTATTGACATTCTATGGGCATTGACATGAGGCAAATATCACTAATCTCCCTCACGGTTGATGTGTCACATTACACAGAGACAAAGTGGTTGTGTAAGTGCTCTTTATTTGAAAGTGCTGTAGTGCAATATTTACATAGTCCAGGATTGTGAGTCCATTAGTGTGACGCCTTCTATTGTGATACTACACAAGTGCAAAAGGACATGTCATTGGACATGCTGGAATGAAGTATCATACAGTGCACAGGAACATGAAGTGCCAATGAGGTAGTGAGAGACAATCACAGAGCATAGTGTCAAGGTAAACAGTGGGCTGGAGAACAGTGTTTGTGAGCAGCCGTTGCAAGACTGGCATGTTACGAAGCACAGGACCTTGGTTAAAAGTGCCCATTTGGCATGGATTAGTGCTACTGGGTACTCTTACGGGTGAAGGTGATCTGTTCCACGTCTTCATCTTCTGATGTGTGTGTCGTCCCCTCTGCCCTTGGTGGTGGTGGGTTTGAAGGGGCAACACACACTTCAGAGTTTGAAGACGTGGAGTCAGAAATCCTGGTAACTGCCACCTGTGGGGCTATTAGAGGCAGTACTGCAGCAAGGAGGATCTGCTAGTTCTTAAGTATAGCAGCTACATCAATGTGGTGGGCTGCCAGGTCAGCCCTGAGGGGATCAAGATTGCATTTGTGCATGTGTTGAAAGGTTTGGGATGCCAGGTGTTGTGTCAACTCCCTTACTGCTGTGCTGATTTCCTTCACGCTTTGTTGGAGTTCTTGCAAGATAGATGTACGCCCTTGCATGGCTGCTGCCTGTTCAGCAGATGACATCATGTACAAACGCACCCCTTGCTTGCCATATTTTGCATCCCCACCCTCACCTCCTTGGCCAGCTCCCGCTGTACTCCAACTACAGTTCTCTCAAAGCTGGTGCCAGTGTCGTCAGAGTCCTCAGCTGGGTTGGAGCTGGCAGGTCGTACAATTGGGGTGGTGGGTGATTCCTCTGTGATGGCTGCTACTTCTGTGCTCCTCCTTGCGACTGAAGGTGGGGTCTGGAGGGTTCTGAGGACATCTTGGAGGGTCTACTGGCTGATGTTTGTCAGCTCGTCATCCATGTCATCAGGGAAGTCCAGGACAGGCATATCCCCAGAAGAACCATTGTCCTCTGCAATGAGATATTGTACAATTAGTGTGTCTGTGTTGTGGCATTTGTAATGTGACGTGCCTGACTTCCTATTAGTTGCACATTGCGATCTTGGTTCCTGTTCATTGTTCCTGTCATTAAGATTAGCATTCTCCCAGGCCTATGCCCCACCAGCATGTCACATTTAGTGTGGGCAGTTTGGGGAATTGTCTGTGTCACATCCTCTAGGTGTAGGTTCTGCCCAAATTGTATGTTAACACCTTCTTGCACTTCTCAACCCTCCGTCTACTTCCATTATCATGGTGTGGCCTTGCACTGGCTGTGGGTGTTCTGATGGCACTTGCACCGCACTTAACAATCTGGAACTGATCCAGTCTCAGATATTTCACACCCAGCTATATGTTGCTGAGACCTAGCATTTACTATGTATAGCATTGGCATGGCACAATACACGGGCCAGCACTGGTAGTGTTTAATGTTGATGTTGGGGAATGTGTGCTACATTGGATTGCACTGATGGTCCTCGCAGTTTTCCATTTCCTCTTCTGACTGTGCAGGTGTGTTTCACTAGCTGGAAACACATGTCCTCCTCCTCAAAGCTGTTGTCTTAGCACTATGACAGTTGGGATGTTGCATGGTGGCATTGCAGCTATTGTGACCCAGGCAGAGGGTAGACCCTGATATGTGCAGAATGTGTATGACATTACTGCTATGTACCTCATAATGTTTATGGCAATGGCTGATGTTTGTAGCGACTATGGACATGAGCATTTGACAGGATTAGCACATTTTTATTGATTACAGGGGATTGATAATGTTGTCATCCTGAACACTCTAATTTAGGTGTGTTTGATCCATGGGCACGTAACTGCCATTAGCTACTTGTCCTGCACACACAGCAGAGGAGATAGTGGCAACTGTTGTCAATGTTAAATTTCACTTGCGGATATGGCCTGAAACTGTTCATTGAGCCTTACTTCATGTAGTGAGAATATAAGCTGTCGTGTGACAGGCTGCCAATTTTACGTTGTACCCTTGCCTCCTGGACTGGCTTTGCTTTTCCAACATCCTTGGCATGGCAGCATAACCCCATGCAAAGGTTGTTGGTGTAGTGTTGTGCTGTACCCCAGGTTTGCCCAGCACAGCCCATTCCCCCTTGCCGTGCCCCTTTGCCCTTTCCACTTCCTGTCTATGTCCCCCTTCTGCTTGCAGTTAGCAATTAGGCATTTTAGTCCCCAATGCGGCTGACCCTGCATCTGTGTTGTTTCCTGGTAGCCTGCGCTGTCCTGTCCTTGAATCCCTGTGACGATCTCCTCTCTTCCTGGGGTCTCTCATAGCTTCTGGAATCCATTTTGGGGCTGATTTGCACATTTTGCAGTGCTTGCGCTGCTTTTTGACCCTATTTTGTCACAAAATGGTGCATATCCAGTTTGCGACATTGTAAACCGGATGAAAGTCATTTTCGCTGCATTAACATCATTTTTCTTTACGGCGTAGCAAATTGGTTTGAGTAAAAAAAATGACTCTCACCAGTGGTTTGTGCCGCAGTGCGTCAAACTATAAATTTGACGCCCGGGTTGTGCAATGAAATGGCATTAGTCGGCTTTAAAATCTTTGAAGCAAACCAGCGCCAGCGCTGGTTAGCGTCAAAAGTATAAAAAGGGGCCTAAGAGACTTAAATCCTTTAGAAAACAGTGGGAGCATTTTTAAAAAAATCTCTTTCTTAGTGTAAAAGAACATTATATTGTATACATTTGAACAGTCAACGCAGCTCTCATTATTATCCACAATATTCAAATCCAAATTAAGGGAAACATATAAAAAGTAAGGAGGAAGGAGAAAACAGAAGGAAATAGTGGGGCTATGCGACTAACTGTGTGGGTTAACCTGACGGGGGCTCTGGGCATGAGTGGTCAATCCCATGGCAGATACCGCCCAGGAGATAATGTGCTTGAATAAGAGGCCTAGAGGAGGGGGAGGGGAGAGGGGGGGAGAGCACTCACAAACAGGATCCATGATGGTGTGGAGGGATAGGGGAATCCCTTGTGGTACTACTATGCGTTGGACACTAGTGTTCCGGACCGAAGTGATTGGGCCCCACAGGAGGGACCAGGGACACCTCCCGTGGTCCACTGCAATCGGCAATCCACCTTCGTCTCGGCCCCCGATAGAGACCACTGGGTCAATTCTCCCACTGCATGGTCCTCTCCATTTGCTATATATCAACTTGGGGGTGTCTGCTTATTTAACTTATACTGCGGGGGGCCGTGTAGTTGAGGTATGGGTCGGGGTGGGCCGTGACATGTGTCGGTAGGCCACAAGGTCTGGTTAAATCTTGGGTTTGTGAGTTATAGTCTGTTGGTCGGGCACACCGTGTAATCAGGGCGGGAGGGAATCATCCTTAGTTTCAAGTGATGTGACCAGGGTGTCCCAAGTGTCTTTCCTCTTGACTTGTATTCCCCTGTCTTGGAGTGAATGTAGCGTGTCTGCCTCCGCTCTTGCCCACTGCAACAAATCTTTTAGCCATTGTCGGGTGTCTGGTGCTGCCGGTGCCTTCCATCGCATTGCTATCAAACGCTTAAATAGGATGAACGGCAGCTCAATGCATGTTTGTATTTCCTTGTTTTTTTTCCGGTGAGGGTGGATGCCCAGGAGGCATGTAGCACGTGTGGGGGAGAGCGGACATCCGGCCAGCTCGGCAGTTAGGGCAGTCACGTCCTGCCAGGCGCACAGGTGAGGCAGGCATTCCCAAGTCTTATGGAAAAAGGTTGCACCCGTCTTGCCACATCGTGGGCACTCTCGAGGAGACTGAGGAAACATTCGCTGCAGCCTGTACGGGGATAGGTAAGTTTGATGTAGGTAATTGAACGGGGTAAAGCAAAACCTGTGGTTGCGAGACACAGACCGGACCAAGCCCAAGGCCATGTTCCAATCACTTTGGTCTAATGGGGCCGATAGGACACTGTCCCACCTCGCCTTTGCCTTGGGTTGGGCGACCTCCGGGTTATCTAGTAGTACTTTGTATAGCTGTGAAATGCTGTGTTGTTCTCCTATGCCGGAGAGCAACTTGTGCAGTACTGGTGATGTGGGAGGTTCTCTATCTCCACATCTCCAGGTGTGACGCATGAGTTGTTGTATGGCACAGTATGTCAGGAATCATCTATTATCTACCTCATACTTCATGATTGGTTTGGTAAAAGGTAACATGAGGCCCTCCGAGTATATATCACCAATTGTTTGGACCCCTCTCTCGGGCCACTGTTGTATATTGTGCTGCTTGGGCAGTCTAGACATCTAGTATATAGTGGCCCCAGCACCAGTGAGCTGTTCGCATCAGGATATTGTTTTGAGCGGCCGAGCTGCAACCATCAAGCAACCATTGCATTATGTTTGTACGTCCAAGAGCAGCATGTACTAATTGGGACTCTGAATTCGGTGGGTCCTGTAACCAGCGCCAAGTCCACTGTACTTGTGCTGCAGTGTAATACAGTTCATAGTGTGGTGTTCCCAGTCCTCCCAGTTCTAAGGGAAATTGTGTGGCAGTTAGGGCTACTCGCCGGTGACCTCTGCCCCATATCAACTCCGTCGTGTGGCTATTCAACGATGTGAAAAAACTTCGAAGTATTTGTAGTGGCAGAGCCGCAAAGTGATAGAGCATACGCGGTAATATCATTTTGGCAATTGCCACTCTGCCTATAGGGGAGAGCGGTAGCGATCCTCAAAATGGCAGAGATCCTTTTATAGAGCGAAGTGCGCGCCCCAAGTTGCCCTCCCTCAGGTCGGCAGCGTCATGATATATATGTATGCCTAAATACTTAAAGATTGTGTATGCCCATGGCAGTGTATATAATGGGGTACTAAGTCGCATTTCCACCGGTGTCGGTGCCAGTGGGACAAGGCAGGATTTGGACCAATTGATCTGCAAGCCTGATATGTCACCGAATTAATCCAGCAATCGTATCATGTCCGTAAGCGAGGCGGCGTGGTTGCGCAAGTATATCAATGCGTCATCTGCGTATAATGAAATAATCTGGAACCCCTCCCCATATGGTATGCCCCATTCCCGAGCCCTCATTCTGAATCTTGCAGCAAGTGGTTCCATTGCTAGAGCAAATAGAAGTAGGGACAGAGGCACCCCTGCCTTGCACCTCTGCCTATCGGGAACTCCTCTGAGATCACTCCGCCTGTTTTTACTCAGGTGACAGGGTCTGCATACAGTGTTTCTATCCACTTCAAGAAAGTTCTCCCGATTCCCAGGCGGGACAGCGCCTCTAGCAGGAAGGGCCAGCCCAAAGTATTGAACGCTTTCTCAATGTCCAGAGAGACCGCTACCCGGTCGTGGCTAGATGGGGACGTTTCATGTATGGTTTGCAGTAGGCGCCTGATATTCATAAATGTGTTGTGACCCGGGATAAAGCCCGAATGGTCCTCGTGAACCAAATGTGGCATCAGTGGGAGTAGGCGATTAGCTAGGATCTTGCCTATCAGTGTACAGTCTAGGTTTAGAAGAGAGAGTGGTCTGTATGTGCGCACATCCAGTGGGTCCCGTCCCGGTTTTGGCAGTACTGCGATTATCGCTTCTCGTTGTGACTTTGATAGGCTGCCTCTCTCGAGCGCTTCATGTACCATTTCAACATAAGGTTGGATAAATTGCCCCGAGCACGCACGGTAGTACTCTGCCGGGAGGCCATCGCTGCCCGGAGCCTTACCTCCAACTAATTGCTGCACGGCAAGCTGAACCTCTGTTGTTTTGATGGGCGTGTCTAGCACATCCTGCTGAGTCTCTTTAATCGAGCCATAGGGAGTGCTTCAAAAAATTCAGACAATTGTTGTGTGGATGGAGGGGGCTGCGCTGCATAAAGGGTGCTATAATATCGCTGGAAAGCCATGTTTATTCCCGACTGGGTATTAATCATGCTCTCGATTCTGATGTTATTGCCCCTATTGGTCTGTGTTGTTGTTCTCCTCGCACCAGCCAGGCTAGTAGTCTGCCGGAGCGGTCTCCCTCTGAGTGTGCTCTAGCTATGTAATGGCGGTAGTCGTAATTGCCTAAACACCTATCAATCTTGTCTACTTGTTTCTGGAGCAAACGGAGGTCTCCCTGAGGCCACCCCATCCTATGCTGCGCTCCTCTCCGCCAGTCGGAGCTCAGTCTCTGCCCTCCTTAGATCATCCAATAATATGATCCTCGTCCCTCCCGCCGCTGCCATACACATGCCTCTCACAACCACATTGTGGGCATCCCACTCCACGGTGCACGAAGAAGCTGTCCCTTGATTGAGCTTAAAGTACATCGAGAGGTGCTCTGATAGTTCGTGCCGAAATGGAGGGTCGAGTAGCAGACTTGGCTGTAACCGCCAGTTGGGGATGCAAGATCTCATTTTGCCCCAGCCGATGGTGCCCAGCAGCAGGCAGTGGTCTGACAGCGTCTTAGCGAGATATGAGGTTCCAGTGAAGTTGCTAACCAGCGCGATTGAGCAGGAGTTAGCTTAGCCTCTGGCTTGCAGACTCGTGTCCCCGTCACCTAGTGACTTTTACTTAGCTTGCTCTGTCTTAGCCCATTTAATTATTTAATTCTTTTAAGATGGCTGCCTTGTTTATAGTTAGGCCACTTGTTGTGCCTTGCATTATCAGTATCACAGCGCTAAGGTGTCAAGATCAAGCAACAAAGAGTAGGTGTTCACACTTAGGGATTTTCCCTCTCTATACTTTTGAGGGATTGTTTATATCAATTGCCGTCCCAAGCATGTCTGTTATCTATTGTTTGGGAACACACCTACGTAAGGGGTCCTTGTAGATCTATATAAATACATCACACTTTAGACAGATAATGAGTGGGATTCCGACCAGAGGGCATCACCACCATCGCTGATATCGATCCTGCACATCGTCTTGACACTGACCCAGTCTTCATGTCCCTACGGAGTCTGAGATAGAGACCTCATTCCAAGGTAAAGAGGGTTGGGGGCTCCTCTCATGGACATGGCATTGGCAGGGGAAACATCCTCTATGCCGACTCTTTAATAACGAAGTCCTGGTTAATGAAAGCAGAACAACGCTTTCTTTAACCACAACTTAGTTATTTTGTGCCTTAACCACGCATGTCCTGAACAACGAACATGTGTGGTTAAGGCACAAACAAGGGAGTCGGCTGAGGAGGACGACACGGATGACGAGGCGACAACTCAGGTAAGTGGGGGGGCAGAGGGTTTTAGGTTTTGGGGTGGGGGTGGGGGGGCAGGGGGTTTTAGGTTTTGGGGTGGGGTTGGGGGGGTCGGGGGATTTTAGATTTTGGGGCGGGGTCGGGGGTTTTAGGTTTTGGGACGGGGTTGAGGGTTGGGGTTTTAGGTTTTGGGGCGGGGTTGGGGGGGCGGGGCGTTTTAGGTTTTGGGGCGGGGTTGGGGAGTCGGGGTTTTAGGTTTTGGGGTGGGGTTGGGGGGGTGGGGCGTTTTAGGTTTTGGGGCAGGGTGGAGGGTCGGGGGGTTTTAGGTTTTGGGGTGGGCGTTTTAGGTTTTGGGGCGGGGTGGGGGGTCAGGGGGTTTTAGATTTTGGGGTGGAGTTGGGGGGCGG
The DNA here is from genome assembly GCF_031143425.1 of Pleurodeles waltl. Classification (NCBI taxonomy): domain Eukaryota; kingdom Metazoa; phylum Chordata; class Amphibia; order Caudata; family Salamandridae; genus Pleurodeles; species Pleurodeles waltl. The sequence goes on from NC_090444.1 coordinate 928,269,917, forward strand.
GCGTTTTAGATTTTGGGGCAGGGTGGGGGGGTCGGGGGTTTTATGTTTTGGGGCGGGGTTGGGGGTGGGGCATTTTAGGTTTTGGGGCGGGGGTCAGGGGGTTTTAGGTTTTGGGGTGGGGTTGGGGGGCAGGGCGTTTTAGGTTTTGGGGCGGGGTGGGGGGTCGGGGGGTTTTAGGTTTTGGGGTGGGGTTGGGGGGTGGGGTGTTTTAGGTTTTGGGGCGGGGTGGGCGATCAGGAGTTTTAGGTTTTAGGGTTGGGGTTGGCGAGTCGGGGTGACGTATGCAGGATCAATGGGTGCCTATTACTACTGCCTTTACCAGGAATGCCTTTACAACGAAATATCGTTGTTAAGGCATTCGTGGTAAAGGCATTAGTGGTAATGACGAGGTCGGTGCTCCGACCTCGTTGTTCAAGCACTCGTTGTTTCGGCAGGCGGCGTTCCAACATACAACCCATTGGCAGATTAGCTTTACCAAACCCAGCTCTCCTTTGGGTAGGAGGTTAGGCCTCTCACATTAGGGTATTAGGGCATATTACATGTCGTATGTCTTTCTTATGCATTGCAAGATGGTGGGGTTCTTTGTAATAATGACTCTTGTATTCACAATTCTGTTTCTTGCATTATTCATTATCCTAATCATTGCAGCCCATGCAACTTACCGCAAATTGCAGTTATGTTCAATAAAAACTATTGAAACTTTACTGCATCTTTGTCATTGCCTGTGTTTGTATGAGACATAATATATCTGTGAGAAAGTGGTAATTTCCGTTTAACCACGACATTCCCTGAGATGTCTTATTCTTGAGTCCATGCGTAAAGGCTGCCACAAATCACCTTTTAATATTGTGTTTCTGGTGAGGTGCTGCTAGTGAGCCGGTAAGGTTGGGACAACAGTTGTGACTTGTTGTAGGATAGGCATAGTCACCTACAAGCAAAAGTACTGTCATCATCTAACCAGCAGTCTTGCCCAAAGCAAGAGTCCAAACTTCGACAATGTGTGTGTGAAGGTGGTGTACCGGGGAACAAAAGGAGTATTCCCTGTTCAGGGGATATAGTGTGCGCCATGCATCTGCCAGCCCAAGTTCCGAGATCCATGCCTGAAATACCTGGTCAGTCTTCCTGCAGGGGGCTCCATCTAACGGGGGTGCAACCTGTCTCTATGATATCTTGTACGCAGTTCCAGTGTCCTCCCCATATGTATTGCAAGGTGGGGTCCTGAAACAACTGGGGAATGAAAGACAAGAGGAATTCTCCCTGTTTTACGTTGGGAGCGTTCACGCCCGTTATAGTAAGTGGCGTGCCATCTAATGAGCCCGCTAGCTGCACATATTGACCCTCCATGTCTATTTTGTGATGGTCTACAATGTAAGGTATCTTTGGGGCTATCCGTATTAGCACCCCCCAGCATATGCAGAGAGAGTAGTGCAGTAAACTAGGCCTTGCCATTTGTTCTGTAGGGTGCGTAGCTCCTCTGTAATTAAGTGTGTTTCTTGGAGTATAGCGATGTGGACTTTGTGCCTTTTAAGATATGTGTGGATCTTGCAGCGTTTAATGGGGCTAGCCGTGTCACGCACATTGCAGGTCATTATGTTATAGTTAGGCATGTTTGCATATGTTGGAGGTAGCGTGGGCCCCAATGCCCAGCCAGGATAAGGGTTGTGGCCAAGCATGATCGGGTCTCCCCCTTTCGTCCCACTCCAGTAACCCTCAGTGGAGTATCCTCGCATAGTGTAGTAAGGAGAAGGGGGAGAGAAGAACGAAAAAAGGAACTGAAGAGAGACTCCGTAAGTGAAATCCAACTGACAACATTGAGGCACAACCGGTACCCAATGTGTTAACTGTCTTATCAAGGTCCTTCTGGTGTCCCCTGGGGTGTGGGGGGGGCACTGGGTCCATCCGGCGTGACCCTGCTTGGTGATCCCAACTGGATAATCATCTCCTCTTGCCGTGCTCCGCATGCCCCCCCTCAATTCTTTTTGTCTCAATATCTGCATGGAAAAGAAGCTCCGGGGACCAGCAGCGGCGAGCAGTCCCCCCACCGCATCTGATGGATCCTAAGGCTATATTCTGTCATCGTGCTCTGCAGTGCGGGACCTAAAGGTCATCCGCCGTAGGAGGTGTGAGCTCCGGGCCCAGCGCCGAGGGAGATGAAGAGCCTCTAGATTGATCCGCAGAGGGGACCGAGGCCACCTCATCTTGGTCTCGATATGTCTGATGTGGTGGTGATTTAAACAGGTTAGCCTCCTTCAGGGCTCATTCTTGGCTTTCTACCACCTGTGCTTGTGATGGGCGTATCCTTGATTTGGATTTTCTCCGTCTACGAGGTTGAGGGGTGAGCCAAGTGCTCTGATTAATGTCGTCTTGCTTGAGCTGAACCATGCCCTTGGCGTGCAGCCATGTCCATGCATCTTCGGGGGACGGAAAAACATGGGTCTTCTCTCCATCTATTACCCGGAGTTGTGCAGGGAACAGTAAAGAATAGGATAGATTACTATCGCGCAGAAGTTGTTTTACTCTCGTAAAGGATGCTCTCTTGCGTTGTACTTCTGCGGTATAGTCCGGGTATGCCGTTATCGCCTCATTATCCATCTGTATAGGGCCCTGGGTCCTGAACCTTTGTAGAATCGAGTCCCTGTCCCGAAAGTTCAGCAAGCGCATTATCAAGGGTTGAGGGGGGCCCCGGGCCGCGCGGGCCGCTCAGGATCCTGTGTGAACGCTCCACTGCAAACATTGGTGAAGCCGTGTTCATCATGACATTGTCTAGAAGCCACCTTTCCAAAAATTGTTCAGTGTTGGGTGATTCTGTGCGCTCCGGGAATTCTATGAATCTGATGTTATTTCTTCTAGAGCGTCCTTCTGTGTCCTCTGCTCTTTTCTGGAGTAGACTGATCTCTTTTCCCATTTGTTGTACCTGATCGCACAAATCTTTTATTCCAGGTTGAACTATTGCCAACCATCGTTCGTTGTCGCCTACTCTGTCTGCCAGTTTGCGATGGTCCACCCTGAGAAGGTTTACTTCAATTGCTACAGAGTCTATTTTCCCTTCCAGAGCAGTTTTTGTGTCTAGTACTGCTTGTAGCAGCTTATCAAACTGCACGTTTGCAATGTCAGGTACATTTGTTGCAGTGTCGCAGCCTGTTTCTCAGCTGGGCCTGCGGGATTTAGCTCCTCTGCATCCGCTCATAGATGTGACCTGGGGGGCTTTGGCTTAACCATGATTGAAGCAGACTTGAGGGTGCTAGTAAAGGCTCTGATCCTCTCGAGCCTCTGGGACAGTTAAGTCGGGGTGCAGCCAGTCAGGCTCTGGTGGTCGATTGTACTTCTGAATTTGGTGTGAGTGCCAAGGCGGGGGGGACACCACTGCAGACCCGCACACCGGTGACGGGTCCCCGATAGAGTTCCACTGTGTATATCTGGTGTGACGGCCTGGATTTGCGTAACCCCCAGGGCCCGGCCGCAATGGCACCTCGGCTGCTACCCCAGTGTGAGCCTACCGGTCCAGAACAGTGATCAGCGGATGAGTCGTATATGGCAGTTAGTTGGGGGCCATGCGTATCTAAAGAACTATTTGATGCCGTGGTAGGTGGTCCAAGAAGTGGCTTAAGGGTCCTGTGCCCCAGGAAATATTCTCATCAGAGGGTCCATGCCCTCTCCACGTGGCAGGTTAGTGTCATGCACCTGCACTCTCGGCCCAGCCAGGCGAGACCTGCCCATTCGTCGAGCGCTGTCAGCTTAGTTGCCGCGGTATCGTTAGGTGTTGTCGCCACGGTGATGTGCGCACCTCGCACCGCTCCGCCCCGATCCAGGCCCCACTCCATGAGGCAACGTCCAATGTGCCGCTCCTCATCGCTGCTTCGCGGGCGTGGCCCATTGTTGTGCCGCTTCGGAACACCGTCTCTTGTGCACCGTCGTGTGCGCCCTCCGGTCGCCAGGTCTCCTCTCCCTCGGCCCGCGCCCGCATGCAGCTCTGCGCCTCCCGATCTCCTCGCACAAGACTGGAGCCAAGCGGATCCGTTGTGCCCTTTAGTTCAGTCTCAGTTCGGCAGACAGTCAGGTTGAGTCCGATCAGGCCACAGCGGGTGGTGTGCTGCTCCTGCCCTGCCCGTTGTGCCAAGTCTCCTCACCCGGGGCGGGGGGCCTCGTGGCAGGCCCCATCAACCTCGGTCCCACGCCTAGATGGGCAGCCTGTCTCTGCCTCACCTCGGCGGTCCACGCTGCCGCACTTTGCTGGGTAGAGGTGCTGCTCGCCCGTCCGGCCCCTGGCCCCGCTCTGCATGATACCCAGCCTGCAGCCGGGAGCTGCCAGTCACACGAACAGCTCTCCGGTGTCCAGGAGCCCCGCTTATCGAGGGGAGGGCACCTGGGCCATGGGGGGTTAGGTATTTGAAGGATTAATGCATGGGGCGCATCCGGAGCTTCTTAGAAAGTGTCCGTGCAAGCCGCCATCTTGGTCACGCCCACTGTGGGAACATTTTTAACGTACAAAAGTACCTGGGAAGTGTCAAAATAACAACGCACGGGCGAGTGTGCATCAGAAAAGGCCAGCGATGCATCGATTTCTCACTCTCAAGTGAGACCGTGCGTCGTTCCTCCTCCGGGCGGGTCAGCGTTTGTCGTTTCTGCTCTCCCGCAATAGAGCAATGCATCGATCCGGATAGGCACCTTGGGTCCGGGCAGGTTTTGTGTTGTTTTTCCGTGCCCAGCAAGGTATCATTGAAAATCTGGTTGCATGGTATCACCAAACTGCGCTGCGTGAGGTTTGCATCATCAGCCTCAGTTACCAGGTGTTGCACGTAGTTTCTCAATCTGCATTGCGTCGATCTTTCAGCTGCGATGCAGATGGAGCATTGATTTCGGCTGCGAAGCCGGTGGCGTGTTGTTTATCAGCCGCATCAGGGAAAGTGGGTCAAAAATTTCACCTTTCAAGGGCCCAGGAACTGACCCTGCTTCAGGCAGGTCGCTCCCCTGCACTGCGTGCCGGTGCTGCCTCTGCTCCAGATTCCCTTGTTGTATGTTGGTTTTTTTTCTCGGCCCCTGCCACTGCGTCCCTGAGGCCCCACCCCCCTCCCTCGACTTCAATGTCCCTCTTCCCGCCACTGCGTCCCTGCGGCCACGCGCCCCTGCTCTCCCATTCGCTGTCTCCTCCCTCCCCCCTGCTGCCACTCTCTCCCATCTCCCCTCATATGGCAGCCGCTGCGCGGACGCTCCACTGGCATGCCAAAGGCACGCCTAAGGCAAGCCCGTCTGCGCCCATCTGCGCCCGTCTGCGCCCGTCTGCGCCCGTCCGTGCCCAGACCGTGCCCAGCACCAGGACTCCTGGTACCCAAGACCAGCACGGCCAGCAATGCCAATACACCACCAGCACCCTCTGCGCACTCAACACCGGACTATCACACGCCTGCTTCCTATCCTCCTCTAGGCACACCCATGGACCCTTCACCTGCCGGAACTGCAGCCTCACCAGCATCCAAATCACCAAACCTCCTGCCGAGTCTGACCGCAACAACCTCCAATACATCCTACTTAACACCCGCTCCGCACGCACACACGCCGTCGAACTCTGGGACCAGCTCGAAACCTCCACCCCGGACGTCGCCTTCCTGACAGAGACCTAGATGAATGCCTCCTCGTCCCCAGACATCGCCATAGCCATTCTGGATGGCTACAAGAACACCAGCAGGAATCGCACCAGCGGAGTCGGAATTGCCATTGTCCACAAGAACACCATCAGGGTCACGACCTATACCAACGACACCCTCAGCATCTCCGAACACCTGCACTTCCAGATCCACACCAACCCCAACACGACCCTCAGAGGAACCCTCATCTACAGACCCCCTGGACCTTGGCCTCAGTTCTGCGTCTCCATCGCCGACCTTGTCAGCAGGCACACCCTGGCCTCCGCCGACTACGTCCTCCTCGGAGACCTGAATTTTCACCTGGAGAATAACAATGACCTCAACACCCACACCCTAATCGACAACCTCACCACCCTTGGACTCAGAAAACTTGTCACTACCCCAACACACTCTGCTGGCCACACGTTGGACCCTGTCTTCTCCGCTAGCACCCATGTCACCTTCAGCCACACCACCGAACTCCCATGGACTGACCACCACTGCATCCACTTCACCTTCCTGAAACCCACCACGTACCAACGCACCCAACAGATCCCCCACCACAACTGGAGCAAAATCAGCCAAGACCAGCTGAACACCAGCCTCTCCCGAAAACCACCCACAGAACCCACCAATCCCGACGTCGCAGCCTGCAACCTCTGGTGCTGGATAGATGACTGTGCCAACACTCTCGCCCGCTCAATAAACCTTCCAACAGAGGTGCCAACAAGAGAGCCCGCTGGTTCACCTCGGACCTTCAAGCCTCCAAGCAAACCTGTCGGAAACTGGAGAGAAAGTGGCTCCTCCAACAGACTTCAGACAACCATGCCGCCTTCAAGGACGCCATCCGCAATCACCATCACCTCATCGGTGCCAAGAAAACCTCCTTCAAAGACCGCCTGGACATCAATGCACACAACAGCAAGGAGCTATTCAACATCGTGAATGAACTGTCCAACCCCAGCTACAGCACAAACGACATCCCACCTTCACAAGACCTGTGCAACTCCCTCGCCACCTTATTCAACCACAAGATCACAGACATATACGACAGCTTCAACAGCCAGACCACCCCGCCAATCACCGACTCCTCAAACTCTCCACCCACTTTCAACTACGACCCCCTGCTCGTCTGGGCCAACGTGAACGAAGACGACACAATCAAAACCATGGGCTCCATCCACTCTGGATCTCCGTCAGACCCATGCCTGCACCACATCTTTAACAAAGCAAGCGCCACCATTGCACCCCACCTCTGCAAAGTCATCAACATCTCCTTCGAGACCGCAACCCACCCTGAGAGCTGGAAGCATGCTGAGATCAAACCCCTTCTCAAGAAACCCACGGCGGACCCGAGAGACCTCAAGAACTTCCACCCCATCTCCTTGCTTCCATTCCCAGCCAAATTCATCGAGAAGATTGTCAACAGACAACTGACCCACTACCTCGAAGAAAACAACATCCTGGGCCCATCCCAGTCAGGGTTCCACAGCAACCACAGTACGGAAACCGCCCTCATCGCCGCCACCGATAACATCAGGGCCCTGCTTGACAACGGTGAAACCACGGCCCTCATCCTCCTGGACCTCTCGGCCACCTTCGACACCGTCTGCCACCGCATCATACGCACATTCCTCCACAATGCAGGGATCCGGGACAAAGTTCTGGAGTGGACCACCTCCTTCCTCTCCAGCAGAACCCAGAGCCTCTGCCTCCCCCCTTTCCGCTCCGAAGCCTCCAAGATCATCTGCGGCATTCCCCAAGGTTCGTCCCTCAGCCCTACACTGTTCAACATCTACATGGTCCCGCTCACCCGCGTCGCCCGGATGCACAACCTCAACATCATCTCCTACAACTCTCCCTCACCAAGGACCCCCTCACCGCCAAATCCAACCTCCACGAAGGAATGAAGGCCGTCATCGAATGGATGAGGAACAGCAAACTGAAGTTGAACTCAGATAAGAAGGAGGTCCTCATATTCGGTGCCAACACCTCAGGCTGGGACAACTCCTGGGTTCCGACCGCTCTGTGAGCAGCCCCAACACCCACCAACCACGCACGCAACCTCGGCATCATCCTCGACTCAGCACTCTCCATGACCAAGCAAGTCAGGTCCGTCTCCTCAACCTGCTCCAACACCCTCCGCATGCCCCGCAAGATCTACAGATGGATCCCCACAGATACAAGAAGAACAGTCACCCAAGCCCTCGTCAGCAGCAAACTTGACTATGAAAACACCCTCTACGCAGGGGCCCCGACCAAACTCCTCAAACGACTGCAATGCATACAAAATGCCTCCGCACGCCTGATCCTCGATGCCCACAGCCACATCACTCCCCTTCTGAGAGGCCTACACTGGCTCCCCATCAACAAAAGGATAACCTTCAAGCTCCTCACCCACGCACACAAGGCGCTCCACAACACCGGTCCAGCCTACCTCAACAGACAACTCACCATCTACATCCCGTCCCGCCAACTCCGCTCAGCCGACCTCGCCCTCACCACCATCCCCCGCATCTGAAGAGGAACTACCGGAGGTAGATCCTTCTCCCACCTCGCTGCCAAGATCCTTCCCTTGCCCCTACGACAGACCGAAGACCTGCTGACTTTCAGGAAGCGGCTCAAAACCTGGCTATTTGAGCAGTAGCAGCACCCTCCCCCCCTCAGCGCCTTGAGACCCTCACGGGTTGTAGTGCGCTCTACAAATACAAATACACTGATTGATTGATAGGGCACCACTTGGCAGGGCAGGAGTCTCAGCAGAGAGTCCAGGTTCTGGCAGGGGTTGTCTTTGATGGCCCTGAGTCTTCAACAACAAGAGGCTTTGTCCCCTTTCACAGCTAGAAGCAGCAACTGCTGGATAGCTCCACAAAGCCCAGTCACAGGCAGGGCAGCACTTCTCCTCAACTCTTCAGCTATTGTTCTTGGCAGAGGTTTTCTTGATTCCAAAAATGATCTAATTCTCAGGGGTCTGAGGTGCTCTTCTTATAACTCTTTCTGCCTTTGAAGTAGGCCTACTTCAAAGGAAAGTCTCTCTTGTTTGTGAGATACTGCCTTGCCCAGGCCAGGCCCTAGGCATACAAGTGGGTCAGAGACTGCGTTGTGTGAGGGCAGGCACAGTCCTTTCAGGTGTAAGTGACCACTCCTTCCCTCCCTCCCAGCACAGATGGCTCATCGGGGTATGCAGGCTACACCCGAGCTCCCTTTGTGTCACTGTCTAGAGTGAGGTGCAAACAGCCCAACTGTCAAACTGACCCAGACAGGGAATCCACAAACAGACAGAATCACAGAATGGTTTAAGCAAGAAAATGCCTACTTTTCGAAAGTGACATTTTCAAACACACAATTTAAAAACTAACTTCACTAAACTATGTATTTCTAAATTGTGAGTTCAGAGACCCCAAACTCCACATGTCTATCTTCTCCCAAAGAGATTCTACTCTTTAATCATATTTAAAGGCAGCCCCTATGTTAACCTATGAGAGAGATAGCCCTTTCAACAGTGAAATACAAATTTGGCAGTATTTCACTGTCAGGACATGTAAAACACATAAGTACATGACCCAACTTCAACATACTCTCTGCCATGCCAATGGGGTTACCTAGGGCCTACCTTAGGTGTGTCTTACATTTATAAAAAGGGAAGGTTTAGGCCTGACAAGTGGGTGCACTTGCCAAGTCGAATTGGCAGTTTAAAACTACACACACAAACACTGCAGTGGCAGGTCTGAGCCATGTTTACAGGGCTACTAATGTGAGTGGCCCAACCAGTGCTGCAGGCCCACTAGTAGCATTTAATTTCCAGAACCTGGGCACTTCTAGTGCACTGTACTAGGGACGTACTGGTAAATCAAATATGCCAATCATGGATAAGCCAATCAACAATACATTTTACACAGAGAGCATTTGCACTTTAACACTGGTTAGCAGTGGTAAAGTGGTCAGAGTCCTAAAGCCAACAAAAACAATTCAGAAAAATTAGGAGGAAGGAGGCAAAAAGATTGGGGCTGGCCCTGCAAAAGGGAGAAGTCCAACAGGTACTCAGTGGCATATGTGCAATGCAAAGACACTACCATGACATCATTTATTGTGACAATGCAGTGGTGATGATTTATTACATATATGTACAAATGGGCACTGTATCACTGTGGTTGCCACAACACACTTTACAGGTGTAGCTACCCTGCAGCAGGGTGATGTGGTAGAGGGGCATTCAATGGGTGGTGAGTAGGCCATACTCAAACAAAAATCAGGAGGTATAACACAGCATCAGCCATACCATGATACGTGTACCTGAGGCAATGGATAATTTACTGACCCCAGCCCAGGGGTGTGCTTTGCATGGAATATTTGTGAGTAATGCGAATATTGCTTCACAGATTAGTTTCTACTATGTGTGTTCAATTTTCCAACACACATGGAGGGTGCAAAGATACATTAGGGACTGTTGTCAATTTGAAAGGAACACCTGCCTGCACATACTGCAACAATTACCTGCAAGCCTGCCAAACATTGCAGCATGAAGCAAGTGATGCTATTACGTTTAGCGTCACATAAAGTGACGCCAATCAGGTTAGTGCCACTTTTCCGGCAATGCCACCATTTACTTTTTGCAACATGTCACTTACGTTAGCACCATTTTTTGTGCCACTAAACTTTCCTTACCGCCATGTTGTGCCATATTGTAAATATAGGCGGTCATTCCGACCCTGGCGGTCATGGACCGCCAGGGCCGGGGACCGCGGGAGCACCGCCAACAGGCTGGCGGTGCTCCCAAGGGCATTCTGACTGCGGCGGTACAGCCGCGGTCAGAAACGGAAAACCGGCGGTGTACCGCCGGTTTTCCGCTGCCCTGGGGAATCCTCCATGGCGGCGCAGCTTGCTGCACCGCCATGGGGATTCCGACCCCCAGACCGCCATCCTGATCCTGGCGGTTTTGGCCACCAGGAACAGGATGGCGGTATGGGGTGTCGTGGGGCCCCTGGGGGCCCCTGCAGTGTCAATGCCAATGGCATGGGCACTGCAGGGGCCCCCGTAACAGGGCCCCACCATGATTTTCAGTGTCTGCCATGCAGACACTGAAAATCGCGACGGGTGCAACTGCACCCATCGCACCCCTTCCACTCCGCCGGCTCCATTCGGAGCCGGCATCCCTGTGGAAGGGTGTTTCCCGCTGGGCTGGCGGGCGGCCTTCTGGCGGTCGCCCGCCAGCCCAGCGGGAAACCCAGAATACCCGCGGCGGTCTTGTGACCGCGCAGCGGTATTCTGGCGGCTCCCGCCGGCCCTGCGGATACCGCGGCCGGCGGGAGTCAGAATGACCCCCATAGTGTTTACATGGCGCAAGAAAATGTTGTAGCGCAGTGTTATTTTTTTTTACGCAAAAAATTGCCAGTTCAGTTTTGCCCCAATTCTTGTAAATCTGGGCTATACTCTTTTATTCTAATCTTTTACTCGTGATGTGATGTGTTATAGAATATCCAAATCCCGTTAACAGAATAGAACGTTAAAACTCATTAAGCCAGAAGGGAAAAAAGAGGGAAAACACGCAATAGAAACAAAAAAAACATACTGATATATTGCTGATGCCGTAAAGTTTAAGGACAGAGCATCAATAATTATCATGTGGTTACTAAGCATTCATGCGTTGGATAATCTGCATGTAGCCTTTTAACATCCAAAGATTTAAAAGGTCCCCATAATCGAGTCTAAAATTGAAAACAGGCACCAACAGTCAGTACTAACTACCTAATGTTTCGTTCATTTCTAATAAGTAAAAAAACAGCAATGCATGTTGAACACACCTTACCTCCCAATTATGGTGATTGTTCTTAACCGTTGTGTGCCAAATCAACATTCAAAGATTCAAAGTCCCCATGATACTTAATCTAGGGTAAAAAAACAAGGCACCAAAGCCCAATCATCTATGCCTCCTGCATGCAAATGTAATCCACATAAGCGACCAATAAAACATGTTGCACCTTACCTTCTATTACCTTCCATTAACTATGATGGTTCTCGTCCCCTGCGTGTCAAATCAAGAAAACAGGGTGCATTCAACCCCTCCTTGTATATATTCCCAGAACAATTGATTTCAATTTAGATACCTCGTAAACTTCGCTAAAACCTAGAAAAAGATTAATCTTTTGAGAAGAAACACACCAAAAACTGTAATCTGACCGCGCGATGACGTTTTGAAAGGAATTCTGTAAAGCTTAGCACCCTGCACGATTTCCTAATGATGTACATACAATTAGACCCGTTATTAGCATTTTAAGTCCATCTCTTGACTAGTTTAAAAAAAATAGTGTATGGTGCATTATTCCAATTGCGTAGATTCCAAAACCAAATGAACTATAGACTGTACCCATAGTACATCACATGAAGTTACCTCCACTCCATGGGGCACACCTCGAGATCTGTAGTATATTCCCATGAACATAACTGAGATCGGCTCATCGTGCTGTGCCCTCTGTATTCTGTATATAATTAACTCCAAAGTTGTGAAGCAAGCATCTTTATTTATGCACAAATTTGAGAAATTAAATTAAAACTGCAAACAACCTACTATGCCAATTAGTCCCAATTCACCTACCACGGTATTGGACTCTAGGCTGTACATTTGGTATATCTCTTATCAACCTGCTACTCATACTTGAGATCTGCAATTGTAAGGTAACCAGTGACAATAAGTCTGATGTAACAGGCACAGATCCAACCTCACCCCTCTCTGCAAGCTTCAAAGCAATGTAAAAAATAAGTATTGCTATGTTTATAAGTGAGTAAAGAGTTCACAATCAATATTAAAACCATTTCAATCAAACAATTAATCAATCAGGATTCTTATAGAGTGTGGCTAATCACCTGTTTGGGTCTCAAGGCGCTTGGGGTAGGCGGTGCTGCAGCTCAGTCAAAGCACTGGATGGCCGGTTCAGTCGAAGAGCCTGGCCTTGAGGTCCTTCCTGAATTGCAGCAGAAAGGTAGATTGCCTGAGATGAAGTGGGAAAGTTCCAGGTCTTAGCTGTGAGGTAGGAGAAGGCTCTTCATCCAGCTGTGGTCTTGCAGCTTGATGGGATGGTGGCCAGGGCAGGTTAGCAGAACAGAGTTGTCTGGTGGGAGTGTGGAAGGCGAGCCAGTGGTTGATGTATGCAGGTCCAATGTTGTGGAGGGCCTTGTAAGTGTGTGTGAGGAGCTTGAAAGTGATTCTTTTGTTGATCGGGAGCCAGTGGTGGTCTCTCAGGTGCCCAGAGATGTGCCTGTGGTGAGGGATGTCCAGGATAAGTCTAGCAGCGGTGTTCAGGATTCTTTGCAGCTTATTTTGGAGCTTCTGGGTGGTGCCAGCATAGAGTGCGTTGCCATAGTCAAGCTTGCAGCTGACGAGCGCCTGAGTGACTGTTCTTCTGGATTCAATGGGGATCCACTTAAAGATCTTTCAGAGCAGGCAGAGCGTTTAGAAGTAGGAGGATGAGATGGCGTTGACTTTGTGGTTCATGGAGAGTGAGGAGTTGAGGATGATGCCGAAGTTACCTGCGTGGCAGGTCGTGTGGGGGTGCTCCGAGTGCTGTGAGCCACCAGGAGTCTTCCCAGGCAGAGGGGGTGCTGCCCAAAATGAAGACTTTTGTCTTTTCAGAGGTAAGCTTGAGACAGGTGTCTTTCATCCAGGCAGCGACCACCTTCATCCAGTTGTAGAAGTTGTTCGTCGTGAATGTAGGTTTGTCTGTGAGGGAGAGGATCAGCTGAGTGTCCTCAGCATTGGAGACGATGTTGAGTCCGTGGTTTCTGATGATGTCTGCTAGTGGGGCCATGTAGGTGTTGAAGAGGGTGTGACTTAAAGAGAAGTACAGGGGGACGCTGCAGCTGATCTCTGTAGTTTTGGATGTGAATGGTGGGAGCCTTACTCTCTGGGTTTGGCCGGTGAGGAAGGAGAGGGTCCAGTCAAGAGCTTTGCTGTGGATGCCAGCATTGTGGAGTCTTGCACAGAGGGTGTGGTGGAAGATGGTGTCGACGGCGGCTGAGAGGTCCAGGAGGATTAGGGTTGCAGTTTCGTCTCAGTCGAGGAGACTGCGGATTTCATCTGTTGCTGCGAGGAGAGTAGTCTCATTGCTGTGGTTGGTTCTGAAGCCTATTTGGGAGGAATCTAGGATGTGGTAGGGTTCGATGAATTCAGTGAGTTGGGCGTTGATCACTTTTTTGATGACTTTGACTGGGAAGGGGAGCAGAGAGATGGGTCTGCAGTTCTTGTGGTCTGTTAGGTCTACAGAGGGTTTCTTCAGGATGGGGTTGATCACTGCATGTTTCCAGTCTTCAGGGAATGTGGTGGTCTTGATGGAGCAGTTGATGGTGTGGTAGAGCTTTGGGGTGTTGGTGTCGCTGGCTCAGTTGAAGATGTAGTGGGGACAGGTGTCCGAGGGGGCTCTGGAGTGGACGGTCTTCATGATTCGTAGGGTGTTGTCGGTGGTGAGGGTGGTCCAGTTGGTCAGGGTCAACTGAGATCCGGAACCTTTAGGTGCAGTGATTGCAGTTGGGTCTGGTGGGTCCTGTGTTGGGAAGCTGTCGTAGATGTGGGAGATCTTGCAGTGGAAGAAGGTGGTGAGGTTTTTGCAGAGGGCTTGGGATGGCGGGATGTCCGTGGTGTCAGTGCTGGATTTGGTGAATCCTTTGATCACGGTGAAGAGTTCTTTGCTGTTGTGTGCGTTGGTGTTGATTCGTTCTCATATGGCAGTTTTCTTTATGGGTCTGATGAGGTGGTGGTGGGACATGATGGAAGTTTTGAGGGCTGTGTTGTTAGCTGGGGTGTTGCTGCACCTCCATCTTCTCTCGAGTCTTCTACAGGTGCTTCTGGACTGTTGGAGGGTGGGGGAGAACCAGCTCACTTTTTCAGTGGTTTGTTTGCTGGAGGGTTTCCTGAGGGGGACCAGAGTGTTGGCGTACTCAGAGATCCATTAGTGGAAGAGGTGTGCAGATGTAGTGACATCCATGGAGGTCGACGGTGGTGTGTTGCAGAGGGCGGTGGCGAGTTGGTCTTCGGAGACCTTGTTCCAGCTGCTGCGCAGGCGGCAGAGTGTGTGGTGGTGATTGGTGGGCTTGGTGAAGGAGAAGTGGACACAGTGGTGGTCGGTCCATAGGAGTTCAGAGGTGTGGCTGACGGAGAAGTTGCTGCTGGTGGAGAAGATAGAGTTGAGTGTGTTACAGTTACATATGCTGCTTTCACTCATGGTTACAGTTATCATGTTATTACTTTTTTGCACGCTCTTAGGTATATTATACTATGTATTCTGATATTTCTTTCTTTTGTTTTTTGTGTGTATGACTTACAGCCCTGAAGAAGAGACAGTGGCCCTCATTTCAACATTGGCGGTATTGACCGCCTACTGCCACAGCAACGGCCGCCAACATACCACCGCAGTGGCTACCAGCCATCTACCGGTATCATGACCGCCATGGTATTCCACCAGAATGCTGGAGGAACACTGACAACTGTCATGGCGGCGGACGACGGTAAGGCAGGGCTGCTGACAGCAGCACCGCCACGCCAGCAAAACACTGCTGACCCTATCAGGAACAATGATGCAGCCTGGCAGTATTTTGTTGAAGGACGCTGCTGCTGACAGCAGCGCCGCTGACCGTCTCCAGACAGAGGACCCCCTGCAAGCGGGTAAGTTGGGTTCTCTGACCGGAGAGGGTGGTGGGGGTGTTGTGTGTATGTGGGTGTGTGTGTGTGTATGTATTCTGTATGTATTGGTATGCGTGCATGCAGGTGTGAGTCGTGTAGGATGCATGCCTGAATGAGTGATTGTGAGTGTTGTGTGTTGTGAATGCATGTGTGTGACAAGGTACGTTGGTGTGTGTTGAGGTGTGTGGGTATGTATGTATGCAAGCATGGGTGGTGGTGGGTATGCGTGTGTGCATGTGTGTATATAGGTGCACGTGTGGGTGTGTATATATGCGGGTGCAGGAGCAGGAGAGGGAGGGTGGGGGAGAACTCTGGGGAGAGGGAGGGGCCGGGGGAGACCCCTATCAGTACCAGGGAATGGATTCCCTGGCACTGATAGTACCTTTCACCATGGTTTTCGTGGTGGTATGTTTTGCACAAAAACCATGGCAGTAGGCCGTGTCGTAATCCTGAGGGTGGGATTGTGACGGCCGCCGGGCTGGAGACCGAAGTCTCCAGCCCAGCAGCCATTACCAACCTGGTGGTCAGTGTGCTAAAGTGGCGGATTTGGATGGCTGTAACCGCCATGGTCCAAATCCCAATTTTTTTTACCGCCGGTAAGTTGGCGGTATTACCACCGCTTTAACACCGACCACCAGGGTTGTAATGAGGGCCTGTGTCTCGAAAAACGTGTGGGCTGTTTTTGCTGTCTTCAGGAGATAGTCTAAATTCACTGTCTCTGCTGCTTTTTGAGTGTCTATAATTGAGTATTAAACAAAAGAATTTTTGGAACTGACACGCTTGTGATGGACATTATTCTCAGATCAATCTTTGATATATGTTTATATATATATATATATATATATATATATATATATATATATATATATATACACACATATATATATATATATATATATATATATAAATATATATACATATATATATATATATATATACATATATATATATATATATATATATATATATTATATCTACTGGTGGTCACCAGTAATTAGGTATAGTTAAGACCTAGTTTCCATAGAAAAAGCATTTTTTGACTTGCCTATCTCTTTTTTCCCAAAAAAGTGATCATGGGAAGTTTCAGGGTGAACTATCAAGTGGTGGCCGAGAAAAAGGGAGGGTGTGTTTCCCATTATAATTCCTATAGGGACTTTGAACACGACTACAGCTCAAACTGCTGGATGTAATTACACCAAATTTGGCAGAAAGGTAGGTTTTGGTCCAGAAAGAAGCATTTTTGTTATTTGGTGTAAATCTGATTGGCTGCCAACACATCATCCAGGAAGTATTGGCAGCCATCTTGGGAATCGGCTCAGCCGAGTCCCAGAAAAAAAGTAAAAAGAAAAAGAAATGGGGGCGGGGTAGAGCACCCCTGATGGTAGAGTCCCAGAGGAAGCTCAACAAGGCATGAAATAATATTTTTTTATTTCTGCCGAAAATTGTGGCGGTGGTGTGAATCTGGCAACAAAAATTTAAAAAACAATTGCAGGCTCCTGTGGGTATTTTGAATAGAGCCCCAGGGGAGGCCACATCCCGGGGGTATTTTTTCAAAAATGAGAGGGGCGCACAGGGCCGCCCTCCAAAGGTTCATTGAGCCCAGGGGAATGCGCCCTCCCTGGGCTTTGTTTTTAATAAAGGAGGGGCACCGCACAGACCCCCCTCCTGTACTTCTAAGAAGCCCCGGTGACCATGACCTCTCTGGGGCTTTGTTTCAAATCAGAGTGGGGTTGCGTGCCCCCCTCCCGGGCCATATATGCCCCAAAGACCACCACCTCCCAGGGGCCGGCTAATGCTCAGAGAAGGGGGGCTGTGTGTTTCCCCTCCTGGAGCCAAATATGGCCCTGGGGACCACCACAACCCAGGGCCAGCTCCTACTATGTCCTGGGGTGCCCAGCCTGGGACATAGATGTTGGCTCAGACTTTGCGGGAGCTTTTACAATTCCCATCAAGTCAGAGCAAACATGAACTCTGCTCCCAGGAAACGAGAGCTGTCAAACCTCCCTCGCTTGCTAGGAGTGGAGTTTTTGTCTGTTTTTCTCCCCACTGTCAAGCGGGCATGGAAATATGTGAAACGGTTACTCTCACACACAAGAAAATGCATGATCAGCAGCTCTCTGTATGTGAGAGCAATCCCGGCTCCTGCAGTAAACAGGAAGATGGCTGGGACGAGAGTGCATTCAGGCTCCCCCCTGCGGTCCCCAACACTGCTGACTGGTGCCCTGGGCGGCACACAGGAGACATGGCTGGGTCCCAGGGGATGGGGTCCCTGGGGACAAAATCAGCCCAGGGAGAGTGGATGCGCACTCCCTCCCTATTAAATGAAGTCTGGACCTCAGGGAATGGGGTCCCCGGGACCAAGATCAGCACACAGAGCGGGGCCCTCCTTCTCTATTATAATCTGAAATTCTTTATGGAGGTGAATGCATCGCTGATCTATTGGAGCACAATCTGTATGTGACTGTGACAATTGGGTTCTTTCTAGTCCTCCCGATCTGAGATCTGATTGGCTACCCACACTTCAAGAAGGAAGTGTTGGCAGCCATGTTGGGACTCAGCTTCAGTGGCTGGATTAATGTATAGTAATGAAAATTACTTTACATTAGAAAAACCATAGTAATTCACTGAAATTTGGTGTAATTCCATCCAGTAGTTTTGGCGCTATCCCTGTTCAAAATCCCTATAGAAAAGATGGATGGGGAAATCATGTTTTGGGGACGCCCCTTTTTACTTGTCCCCCCCCCTTTTTACTTGTCCCCCCCTGGCCGGATAACTACGAAATTTTCCAGACAGCAGCTGATATGACTGGCAATTATTTTTGGAAAGTTTCATGAAGATTCATCAAGCGGCACCAAAGATATTAGCAAGTAAAAAAACGAATTATATAGAAACTCGTCCTAACTATAAGTATTGAGTGTCGACCACCACTAGGTAATATATATATATTCACTGGAAAAAAACAAAGATTACAGGGATGTTATAGTTAGGGTCTGAATTTACTCCTAAAAACCATAAATATTCTGCAGTTATAGTTAGAGTTACTTGAAGTAACTATAATTCGCGCCCTAAGGTAACTAACTATAACTTGCATCTTCGCCATGCACAGTTTTCTTATCAATAATTGTATTGCAAACATTGCAGTGATAATTTCAAAGATGCCATAGAAGATGTCATTACTGATATAATATGTGTAGTAATTAGCTGTGCATGGCACAGGCACGAGTTAAAGTTACTTTAGGGCACGGGTTATGGTTAATTGAAATTACTAATTAAAAATGCTGAATTTCCATGGTTACTTACGAGTAAATTCAGAACCTAAATATAACGGCCCTGTAACCTTTGTTTTGTTCTGTGAATTTCTATGTTTTTTTAACATGAAGTAATTTTAATTGCTATACGTTAATCCAACCTCTGCAGGCCCTGCAGCCAAGCCCTTATAACCACCCAAGCCCACTCATGTCCTTTGACCGTGTGCAGCAGGGGTTGACCACAGGGCCTCTCTCTGTCAGTGGATCTCTGAGTGGGTGTGTGAGCTTCTGAGTGAATCTGAAAGTAGGTGTGTGAGTCTATAAGTGGGCCTAAGTGAGCATATGAGTGTCTGAGTGGGTTTGTGAGTGGGTGCATGAGTCCCTGAGTGTATGTATGCGTGAATGAATTAGTGTATGAATGAGTCTGTGAACGTTTTTTAAAATGTCCTTGCTTATCCTCAAATATCGAGTTTTTGAGGTTATTCAAGGATATTCACGAATATCGCGCCTGTTGAAGAAAAATAATTTTAAACCTATAATTTGACCCTAAAACACACCTGTACCCCCACCCTGACCCCTTGTACCACTTATCATTTCTATTTGCAGCCCCCAGGGAGCTTCCCCCATAGCATATAATGATGGCTGCAACTTTCTAGTAAAGTTGTTGCCAGCCAATTACAGAGCTTCTATTTGCGTAAGCATTCGTAAAAATTTGCGAATATTTGCGAATGATTCACGGCCAGAGATATACAAATTTGGATTTTCTTTAAAAAGGCATTACACCAAATAACCAAAAGTGTAATTTGTGCACTACCAGCTAGCTTTTTGCAGAATTTGGTGTTATTACATCCAGCGGTGCGGGCTATAGTTACCGTATTTATCGGCGTATAACACGCACTTTTTCTCCCTGAAAATAGGGGGCAAATGATGTGTGCGTGTTATACGCCGATAAAATGTAATGTTTTTTTTTTCTGAAATTTCCTCTTAAAATGAGGTGCGTGTTATACGCCGGTGCGTGTTATACGCCGATAAATACGGTATGTCTAAAGGTCCTATGGGAATTAACATGGGAAACGCAACTTTTTTAACCTCACTTTTCCTCAACCCCCATTTGACGGATCACCCCAAACCTTTCCATGCACAACAAAAACCACCAGCGCACATTGTTTAAAAAGTTTTGTGAAGATTTGTCAAACGGTGCCAAAGAAATAGGCCAGTCAAAAAATGTTTTTTCTATGGAAACATGGTCCTAACTATAACTACCTACTGGCAACTGCCAGTAGGTAATATATATATAGGTATATATTGTATATATATATATTTATATATATATAAAACTTCCACCCTCATCATGCACAGTTGTCTTATCAAAAAGTTCATTGTAAATGTTACATTGAGAGTATGAAAGATGGCATATAATATGTCATCGATGATATAATATGTGGAGTAACTAGCTGTGCATGGTGAAGGCGAGAGTTTTAGTTACCTTAGGACATGAGTTTTAGTTACTTGAAAGAACTCTAACTATGACTGCTGAATTTTTATGGTTTTGTATGAGTAAATTCAGAACCTTACTGTAATGCACTGCTTTCGCCTGTGCGCAGTAGGGGATTCCCACAAGGACTGGCCTGCAGACAGTCCCTGTGGCCAGCCCCCTAACCACCCAACCTGATGTTGTGCTTGGCCATTTGCACATGCACGGCGGAAGTTAGTCGCGATCTCTGGGGTGTGAAAATAACTGTGAGAGGCTGTATCTTGGGGTAAGAGTGGCTGTCAGAGTGTCTGGCTGTGAGAGTGAGTAAATCAGTGTTTTAGTGGGTGCGTCAGTGTTGGGGGGGTCTGTGAGTGGGTGCATCAGGGTGTCAGGGTGTCAGTGGGTGCGTGAGTTGGTGTGTGAGTTAAGAGCAAGCAGTTATGTTTTTGTGTCAACATGAATGAGCAATTATACATGGATGTAATCCGCTCGCCAGCCAGAGAATATGTACATATTTGTGCTCCGATCGATTCTAGAAATGCTGGCTGTTTTATAGATATTGCGTCTCTATAAAGGAATGATATCCTGTGGTGATATCAAGCCAAACTCAAGGGATTCAAGGAATGTACAAAACAACTCTTACATCAGGAGCTATTTGCAAAAAAACAAAGATGGTGTTCATGTCTTGTCTACTTAATACAGCCATACAGAAGCTATTGTCTTTGATATCATTAGTGCTTCTTCTGTTTCAGTTATTCTGGCAGCTTTGTGGCATAAGCAGCACAACTCGAAGAATGACTGGGGATGCCCAGTTATTATTGTAAGTTCTGAGTATTGTAGGAAAAATTGTATTCGTTGAAAGGCAATGATTATGACTCAAATTTCAACTGCGTACTCATTCAAATGCCAAGCAACATTCCAGCTACAATTGAGAGTTCTATCGAAGAAACAATTCTTTAGATCAATAAATAATTCAAAGATATATTTAGTCATAAAGCAGCTGACACTCTCCCAACTCTTTATCCGTAGGACTGCACTATTGATATAAACCCAGGTAACTCAATTCCACTGGGAAACATTTGTCAAAATATCACAAATATGAATAACAGGTCCCAATATAAGAGCCAGGTACAATATTCTTTATGGGTGATAATGTCAGGAATGTCAGCAAAGATCACACTAGCACAGTAGCTTTACTCACCATTAAGATCAAAAGAGAACTGAATTGGCTAATATGGAGGACGATTTGTGGGCAAAACGTCTGGGTTCTTTAGAGTCAATGTCTATGAAAGGCCAGTGCAGACGCTGGTTTAATGACTGGCAACAACTCTCAGCTGTTTGCTTCTGTGGGTTTGTCACTTACATTTATTTTCAACATTGTTTTCCTCCTTGCCCCCAATTGTCCTCTGAACCCCTTGGTCTTCATTATGCATTTTCTGTCTATCCCTTTGTGTTTATTAGCTTGTTTTGCCTCCTATCTCTTTGAGCTCTGTATCTAAAAGTGTCCTACTGCTCTGCATCTCAACAGCACCTCTATGATGATTGGATCAGCCTATGTACTAACATCTGCAACCATCCTGCTACCTCACTCCATTTCAGCCTTTCCTTGGCCATTCAGCTCCAGGCCATATTCATAGTAGGACTTTGGTTAGTCAAAAGATGTCCTTGCCAAGTGAGATGAAAGATCCGGAACAACATGTCTGGAACCACTCCTGCGTTGTTCACACAAGCAGAACGACGCTTGCCTGAACAAAGCATGCCTTTTTCTCTGCCTTAACCACACATGTGCTGGACAACACATATGAGTGGTTAAGGCAGAGAAAAAGGAAGATCCATCGGGAGAGGACACGGTCAGCTAAGTGGGGCTGGGGCAGGGTTGGGGGTAGTTTTTAGGGCTGGGGGCTAAGGGTGAAGGGGTTGGGGTGGTTAGGTTATTTTATTTGTTTTAAGGGGAGGAGTGGGGGGTCAGTACCATGGTTTTTAGTGCAGGTTGGAGGGTTGGGTTATTTTGTCTTAGGGGCGGGTTTGGGGGGTCAGGCTAATTTTGTATTTAGGGTGGGTGGGGGATCATGGTAATTTTTGTATTTCAAGGGTTGGGGTAATTATGTTTTTAGGGCAGGTGGGGGGCTGGTTTTTAGGGGTGGGGGTAATTTTGTATTTAGGGTGGGTGGGGGGTCGAGTTTTTAGGAGTGGGGATGGTGGGTTGGGGTAATTTTCTATTTAGGGCAGGTGGGGTGGGTTATTAGGGGTGGGAGTGGGGGGTTCAGGTTAATTTTGTATTTAGAGTGGGTGGATTTTTAGGGGTCAGGGGTCAGGATAATTTTGTATTTAGGGCGGGTGGGGGGTCGGGTTTTTAGGGGCGGGGTTGGGGTTTGGGGTAATTTTTCATTCAGGGCAGGCGAGAGGGTTGGGATTTTAGGGGCGGGGTGGGGGGTTGGGGTAATTTTGTATCAGGGCTGGTGGGGGATTCGGTTTTTAGGTGCGGGGTGGTGGGTTGGGGTAATTTTGTATTTAGGGTGGGTGGGAGGGTTATTATGGGTGGGGGTGGGGTGGTCAGGGTAATTTTGTATTTAGGGCGGGCAGGTTTTTAGGGGTGGGGGCCAGGGTAATTTTGTATTTAGGGCAGGTGGGGGGTCGGGTTTTTAGGGGTGGAGTGGGGGGTTGGGGTAATTTTGTATTCAGGGTGGGTGGGGGTCGGGGTAATTTTGATTTTAGGGGTTGGGTAGTTTTATTTTTGGGGAGTGGGGGTCTGTTTTAGGGCTCTGGGTGGGTGGGGTGTATCGGGGTAGTTTTTAAAGGTGGGGTTCTGGGTACTTCTGTTTTTAGGAGCGGGGGTGGTGGGGCAGGGGAATTTGGTTTTTAGGAGTTGGGTTGTTTTATTGTTGGGGTGGGAGTCATTTTTAGGACTCAGGGTGGGTGGGGGGTATTGGGGTCGTTTTTAAAGGTGGGCGGTCAGGGTACCTTTGTTTTTAGGGGCGTGGGTGGGGGGTTCGGATGATTTAGTTTTTAGGGGTTGGGTTGTTTTATTTTTGGGGGTGGGCGTGGTTTTAGGACTCAGGGTGGGTGGGGGTATCAGGGTAGTTTTTAAGGGGGGGTCGGGGTACTTCTGTTTTTAGGGTGGGGGTTGGCATGCGCAACCACACCTGCCGTTTCCACAAATGCCTTTACTATGCATGCCTTTACAATGAAAAATCATTGTAAAGGCATGCGTGGTAAAGGCATGCATGGAAACAACGTAGTCGTTGTTCTGACCATGTTGTTCAGGCATGCGTGGTTGCCGCATGCGTGGTTCCATCATACAACCCCAAGTGAGAGGTATTTATATGATATACTTAGGCCCATATTTATACTTTTTTAGCACCACATTTGCTTCATTTTTTTATGCAAGAACGGCACAAACGCACAAAATATAATTGTAATTTGTAAGTTTGCGTTGCTTTTGCGTCAAAATCTGACACAAATGCAGTGCTAAAAAAGTATAAAATGGGCCTTAGTGTTTATTCAGTGTCTGTTTCTTTGTCTCTTTTTTTGTAAAGGTTATCAGGGCAGTAGTTCTCATATGATTTCAGGCTATTGGCACCCTTCCAATCCAGTGTTTGGAGTGTCTTTTCCCTTCATCCATTATTCTAACTGACCTATTATTAATCAGTGCCTTGATTGATTGAGTGATTCGGCTTGTGGGCCATTTTAATTTTGGGGAATTTCAGTGTTAAACACTGACATCTAGTTGTTTGTTGCATAATTCTTGAAGCACGATTTATAAACAGAGTTACCATTTTCTGAGATAATACAAGCTAAGTAAGGACCACTACCAGGCACCACCAACTCTGTTTCCAAGTCAAAGTATTGATAAGGCCAGGTAAGAGGAAGGGTTTTTGGAGTAGGGAACAGCAGAGAATAAGTTCTGAAAAACAGAGAAATACAGTAGGTCTGAAGATTCATTAATGAGTTCATCATCATCATCATCATCAATATTTATTCGATCATCATGTGACCATAAAAGAAGCACAATACAGATAGCATAAAAAATCATATAGAGACATCACAAAATTAACTTTAGAATACATGATAAACGATAGTTCTTAAATCACAAGACAATTGATGCCCTCAGCCATATGGCAGGCTATATAAAAGATGCGGTTAAAAAACATATCCTCAACATTGGCAGTGACTGCAGAAACGCCAAAGCAGCCCCGAATTGTCTAGAATTGTCCTTTTTTTAAAAAAAAGAGACAAAAATACAGCTTTCTTAATGAGGAATAAAACTTACAAAAAAGCGTAAAGTGCAACATGCATTGAGCAGGGCGACGATCACATGGGCATGCAGGTAAGTTAGCAACATAGGTACCCTGCTTGGGATGAGCCACAAGCAAATGAACATTGTTCAGATTTAGGCCCTCATTACAACCCTGGCGATCAAAGACCGCCAGGGTTGAAGTGGCGATCATACCGCCAACAGGTTGGCGGTACAATTCGCCATATTTTGACCGCAGCGGTAGCGCCGTGGTCACACCGCCGAGACCGGCGGTTTTCCGCCATGGTTGTCCCGGCAGTTATAATCCACCAGGGCAGCGCTGCTTGCAGCGCTGCCCTGGGGATTATGACTCCCCTTACCACCAGCCTGTCCATGGCGGTAGAGACTGCCATGGAAAGGCTGGCATGAAGGGGAGTCGCGGGGCCTCTGGGTAGTGCAGGGCCCCCAGGCACAAACCCGTCGCTTTTTTCACTGTCTGCCTGCACCCGCCGAACCACCACATTGCCGCCGGCTCCATTAGGAGCCAGCTGCAATGTTATGGCCGACATCCCCGCTGGGCTGGTGGGGATGTCCAAATGTAGCCGGCGAGTTTCTGGCCGCATGGGCGGCCGTCTGGCAGTACAACCTTGGCAGTTGGCCTCGTCCGACCGCCAAGGTTGTAATGAGGGCCTTAGTCTTGTTAGCAAAATCCTGTGGTGCAGATTACTGACCCAGGTTAGGTATCACTTAATGCCAGGGCCAGTGAAATTGGGGCATATGTCAAAACATGGGGCTTGGTAGTTTCTTTTTGTATTCTCTCATTGTTACATTTAGCTACAAACATTGCCATCAATGTTTTAGAAAAGCTGGCCTTATGAATTCCTGGGGTTCCAAATAGATTGATTGGATTAAGACCAATACAGATCCTGATTGTGCACGACATCTAAGGTATTTTCAACCACTGTTTCAGCTTTAAACCTTAAGGAGGTTTTTCACCGCTTCAAACTCAGATTTTTCTGACCTCATGCCTTATATAAGGAAATGTGTTGCAGAGGGCTGCAGAGACTGTTGAC